>NW_026728043.1:721250-1081875 GCF_030684315.1 Stegostoma tigrinum | reverse complement strand
CCTGACCCGCACACAGCGACTTGGCCCCTCTGTCCTTAGCCGCTCACGGCGACTTGCCCCTCCGGTCCTGACCCGCTCACAGCGACTTGGCCCCTCGGTCCTGACCCGCTCACAGCGACTTGGCCCCTCGTTCCTGACCCGCTCACAGCGACTTGGCCCATCGGTCCTCACCCGCTCACAGCGACTTGGCCCCTCGGTCCTGACCCGCTCACAGCGACTTTGCCCCTGCAGTCCTGACCCGCTCACAGCGACTTGGCCCCTCGGTCCTGACCCGCTCACAGCGACTTGGCCCCTCGGTCCGGACCCGCTCAGAGCGACTTGCCCCTGCTGTCCTGATCCGCTCACAGCGACTTGGCCCCTCGGTCCTGACCCGCTCACAGCGACTTGGCCCCTCGGTCCGGACCCGCTCACAGCGACTTGTCCCCTCGGTCCTGACCCGCTCACAGCGACACTGCCCCTGCAGTCCTGACCCGCTCACAGCGACTTGGCCCCTCGGTCCTGACCCGCTCACAGCGACTTGCCCCTGCGGTCCTGACCCGCTCACAGCGACTTGGCCCCTCGGTCCTGACCCGCTCACAGCGAACTTGGCCCCTCGGTCCGGACCCGCTCACAGCGACTTGGCCCCTCGGTCCTGACCCGCTCACAGCGACTTGGCCCCTCGTTCCTGACCCGCTCACAGCGACTTGCCCCTGCAGTCCTGACCCGCTCACAGCGACTTGGCCCCTCGGTCCTGACCCCCTCACAGCGACTTGCCCCCACGGTCCTCACCCGCTCACAGCGACTTCGCCCCTCGGTCCTTACCCGCTCACGGCGACTTGCCCCTGCAGTCCTGACCCGCTCACAGCGACCTGGCCCCTCGGCCCTGACCCGCTCACAGCGACTTGCCCCTGCAGTCCTGACCAGCTCACAGCGACTTGGCCCCTCGGTCCTGACCCGCTCACAGCGACTTGGCCCCTCGGTCCTGACCCACTCACAGCGACTTGGCCCCTCGGTCCTGACCCGCTCACAGCGACTTGCCCCTGCGGTCCTGACCCGCTCACAGCGACTTGGCCCCTTGGTCCTGACCCGCTCACAGCGACTTGGCCCCACGGTCCATACCCGCTCACGGCGACTTGGCCCCTCGGTCCTGACCCGCTCACAGCGACTTGGCCCCTGGGTCCTGTCCCGCTCACAGCGACATGCCCCTGCGGTCCTGACCCGCTCACAGCGACTTGCCCCCTCGGTCCTGACCCGCTCACAGCGACTTGGCCCCTCGGTCCTGACCCGCTCACAGCGACTTGCCCCTGTGATCCTGACCCGCTCACAGCGACTTGGCCCCTCGGTCCTGACCCGCTCACAGCGACTTGGCCCCTCGGTCCTGACCCGCTCACAGCGACTTGCCCCTGCAGTCCTGACCCGCTCACAGCGACACTGCCCCTGCAGCCCTGACCCGCTCACAGTGACTTGGCCCATCGGTCCTGACCAGCTCACAGCGACACTGCCCCTGCAGTCCTGACCCGCTCACAGCGACTAAGCCCCTCGGTCCTTACCCACTCACAGCGACTTGCCCCTGCAGTCCTGACCCGCTCACAGCGACTTGGCCCCTCGGTCCTGACCAGCTCACAGCGACTTGGCCCCTCGTTCCTGACCCGCTCATAGCGACTTGCCCCTGCAGTGCTGACCCGCTCACAGCGACTTGGCCCCTCGGTCCTGACCCGCTCACAGCGACTTGCCCCTGCAGTCCTGTCCCGCTCACAGCGACTTGGCCCCTCGGTCCTGACCAGCTCACAGCGACTTGGCCCCTCGTTCCTGACCCGCTCACAGCGACTTGCCCCTGCAGTGCTGACCCGCTCACAGCGACTTGGCCCCTCGGTCCTGACCCGCTCACAGCGACTTGCCCCCTCGGTCCTGACCCGCTCACAGCGACTTGGCCCCTCGGTCCTTACCCGCTCACGGCGACTTGCCCCTGCAGTCCTGTCCCGCTCACAGCGACTTGGCCCCTCGGTCCTGACCCGCTCACAGCGACTTGGCCCCTCGGTCCTGACCCGCTCACAGCGACTTGGCCCTCGGTCCTGACCCTCTCACAGCTTCTTGCCCCTGCAGTCCTGACCCGCTCACAGCGACTTGGCCCCTCGGTCCTGACCCGCTCACAGCGACTTGGCCCCTGCAGTCCTGACCCGCTCACATCGACTTGCCCCTGCAGTCCTGACCCGCTCACATCGACTTGCCCCTGCAGTCCTGACCCGCTCACAGCGACTTGGCCCCTCGGTCCTGACCCGCTCACAGCGA
Organism: Stegostoma tigrinum; assembly: GCF_030684315.1. Lineage (NCBI taxonomy): Eukaryota > Metazoa > Chordata > Chondrichthyes > Orectolobiformes > Stegostomatidae > Stegostoma > Stegostoma tigrinum. The sequence goes on along the minus strand of NW_026728043.1, from coordinate 1,079,607 downwards.
CTTGGCCCCTCGGTCCTGACCCGCTCACAGCGACTTGCCCCTGCGGTCCTGACCCGCTCACAGCGACTTGGCCCCTCGGTCCTGACCCGCTCACAGCGACTTGCCCCTGCAGCCCTGACCCGCTCACAGCGACCCTGCCCCTGCAGTCCTGACCCGCTCACAGCGACTTGGCCCCTCGGTCCTTACCCACTCACAGCGACTTGCCCCTGCAGTCCTGAACCGCTCACAGCGACTTGGCCCCTCGTTCCTGACCCGCTCACAGCGACTTGGCCCCTCGTTCCTGACCCGCTCACAGCGACTTGCCCCTGCAGTCCTGACCCGCTCACAGCGACTTGGCCCCTCGGTCCTGACCCGCTCACAGCGACTTGCCCCCTCGGTCCTGACCCGCTCACTGCGACTTGGCCCCTCGGTCCTTACCCGCTCACGGCGACTTACCCCTGCAGTCCTGACCCACTCAGAGCGACTTGCCCCTGCAGTCCTGACCAGCTCACAGCGACTTGGCCCCTCGGCCCTGACCCGCTCACAGCGACTTGGCCCCTCGGTCCTGACCCGCTCACAGCGACTTAGACCCTCGGTCCTGACCCGCTCACAGGTTCTTGCCCCTGCAGTCCTGACCCGCTCACAGCGACTTGGCTCCTCGGTCCTGACCCGCTCACAGCGACTTACCCCTGCAGTCCTGACCCGCTCACAGCGACATAGCCCCTCGGTCCTGACCCGCTCACAGCGACTTTGCCCCTCGGTCCTGACCCGCTCCCAGCGACTTGCCCCTGCGGTCCTGACCCGCTCACAGCGACTTGGCCCCTCGGTCCTGACCCGCTCACAGCGACTTGGCCCCTCGGTCCTGACCCGCTCACAGCGACGTGCCCCTGCAGTCCTGACCCACTCACAGCGACTTGGCCCCTCGGTCCTGACCAGCTCACAGCGACTTGGCCCCTCGGTCCTGACCCGCTCACAGCAACACTGCCCCTGCAGTCCTGACTCGCTCACAGCGACTTGGCCCCTCGGTCCTGACCCGCTCACAGCGACTTGCCCCTGCAGTCCTGACCCGCTCACAGCGACTTGGCCCCTCGGTCCTGACCCGCTCACAGCGACTTGGCCCCTCCGTCCTGACCCGCTCACAGCGACTTTGCCCCTGCAGTCCTGACCCGCTCACAGTGACTTGGCCACTCGGTCCTGACCCGCTCACAGCGACTTGCCCCTGCAGTCCTGACCCGCTCACAGCGACTTGGCCCCTCGGTCCTGACCCGCTCACAGCAACTTGGCCCCTGCGGTTATGACCCGCTCACAGCGACTTGCCCCTGCGGTCCTGGCCCGCTCACAGCGACTTGGCCCCTCGGTCCTGACCCGCTCACAGCGACTTGGCCCCTCGGTCCTGACCCGCTCACAGCGACTTGGCTCCTCGGTCCTGACCCGCTCACAGCGACTTGCCCCTGCAGTCCTGACCCGCTCACAGCGACATGGCCCCTCGGTCCTGACCCGCTCACAGCGACCTGCCCCCTCGGTCCGGACCCGCTCACAGCGACTTGCCCCTGCAGTCCTGACCCGCTCACAGCTACTTGGCCCCTCGGTCCTGACCCGCTCACAGCGACTTGGCCCCTCGTTCCTGACCCGCTCACAACGACTTGCCCCTGCAGTCCTGACCAGCTCACAGCGACTTGGCCCCTCGGTCCTGACCCGCTCACAGCGACTTGGCCCCTCGGTCCTGAACAAATCACAGCGACTTGGCCCCTCGGTCCTGACCCGCTCACAGCGACTTGCCCCTGCAGTCCTGACCCGCTCACAGCGACTTGGCCCCTCGGTCCTGACCCGCTCACAGCGACTTGGCCCCTTGTTCCTGACCCGCTCACAGCGACTTGCCCCTGCAGTGCTGACCCGCTCACAGCGACTTGCACCCTCGGTCCTGACCCGCTCACAGCGACTTGGCCCCTCGGTCCTTACCCGCTCACGGCGACTTGCCCCTGCAGTCCTGACCCGCTCACAGCGACTTGCCCCTGCAGTCCTGACCAGCTCACAGCGACTTGGCCCCTCGGCCCTGACCCGCTCACAGCGACTTGGCCCCTCGGTCCTGACCCGCTCACAGCGACTTGGCCCCTCGGTCCTCACCCGCTCACAGCTTCTTGCCCCTGCAGTCCTGACCCGCTCACAGCGACTTGGCCCCTCGGTCCTGACCCGCTCACAGCGACTTGCCCCTGCAGTCCTGACCCGCTCACAGCAACTTGGCCCCTCGGTCCTGACCGGCTCGCAGCGACTTGCCCCTTCAGTGGTGACCCGCTCACAGCGACTTTGCCCCTCGGTCCTGACCCGCTCACAGCGACTTGCCCCTGCAGTCCTGACCCACTCACTGCGAATTGGCCCCTCCGTCCTGACCTGCTCACAGCGACTTGGCCCCTCGGTCCTGACCCGCTCACAGCGACACTGCCCCTGCAGTCCTGACCCGCTCACAGCGACTTGGCCCCTCGGTCCTGAACCGCTCACAGCGACTTGGCCCCTCCGTCCTGACCCGCTCACAGCGACTTGGCCCCTCGGTCCTGACCCGCTCACAGCGACTTGGCCCCTCGGTCCTGACCCGCTCACAGCGACTTGGCCCCTCGGTCCGGAACCGCTCACAGCGACTTGCCCCTGCAGTCCTGACACGCTCACAGCTACTTGGCCCCTCGGTCCTGACCGGCTCACAGCGACTTGGCCCCTCGGTCCTGACCCCCTCACAGGGACTTCCCCTGCAGTCCTGACCCGCTCACAGCGACTTGGACCCTCGGCCCTTACCCGCTCACAGCGACTTGCCCCTGCTGTCCTGACCCGCTCACAGCGAGTTGGCCCCTCGGTCCTGACCCGCTCACAGCGACTTGGCCCCTCGGTCCTGACCCGCTCACAGCGACTTGCCCCTGCGGTCCCGACCCGCTTACAGCTACTTGGCCCCTCGGTCCTGACCCGCTCACAGCGACTTGGCCCCTCGGTCCGGACCCGCTCACAGCGACTTGGCCCCTCGGTCCTGACCCGCTCACAGCGACTTGCCCCTACTGTCCTGACCCGCTCACAGCGACTTGGCTCCTCGGTCCTGACCCGCTCACAGCGACTTGGCCCCTCGGTCCGGACCCGCTCACAGCGACATGGCCCCTCGGTCCTGACCCGCACACAGCGACACTGCCCCTGCAGTCCTGACCCGCTCACAGCGACTTGGCCCCTCGTTCCTGACCCGCTCACAGTGACTTGCCCCTGCAGTCCTGACCCGCTCATAGCGACTTGGCCCCACGGTCCTCACCCGCTCACAGCGACTTCGCCCTTCGGTCCTTACCCGCTCACGGCGACTTGCCCCTGCAGTCCTGACCCGCTCACAGCGATCTGGCCCCTCGTTCCTGACCCGCTCACAGCGACTTGCCCCTGCAGTCCTGACCAGCTCACAGCGACTTGGCCCCTCGGTCCTGACCCGCTCACAGCGACTTGGCCCCTCGGTCCTGACCCACTCACAGCGACTTGGTCCCTCGGTCCTGACCCGCTCACAGCGACTTGGCCCTCGGTCCTGACCCGCTCACAGCTTCTTGCCCCTGCAGTCCTGACCCGCTCACAGCGACTTGGCCACTGCAGTCCTGACCTGCTCACATCGACTTGCCCCTGCAGTCCTGACCCGCTCACAGCGACTCGGCCCCTCGGTCCTGACCCGCTCACAGCGACTTGGCCCCTCGGTCCTGACCCGCTCACAGCGACTTGCCCCTGCAGTCCTGACCCGCTCACAGCGACTTGGCCCCTCGGTCCTGACCCGCTCACCGCGACTTGGCCCCTCGTTCCTGACCCGCTCACAGCGACTTGGCCCATCGGTCCTCACCCGCTCACAGCGACTTGCCCCCTCGGTCCTCACCCGCTCACAGCGACTTCGCCCCTCGGTCCTTAACCGCTCACGGCGACTTGCCCCTGCAGTCCGGACCCGCTCACAGCGACCTGGCCCCTCGGTCCTGACCCGCTCACAGCGACTTGCCCCTCGTTCCTGACCCGCTCACAGCGACTTGCCCCTGCAGTGCTGACCCGCTCACAGCGACTTGCCCCCTCGGTCCTGACCCGCTCACAGCGACTTGGCCCCTCGGTCCTCACCCGCTCACAGCTTCTTGCCCCTGCAGTCCTGACCCGCTCACAGCGACTTGGCCCCTCGGTCCTGACCCGCTCACAGCGACTTGCCCCTGCAGTCCTGACCCGCTCACAGCAACTTGGCCCCTCGGTCCTGACCCGCTCGCAGTGACTTGCCCCTGCAGTCCTGACCCGCTCACAGCGACTTGGCCCCTCGGTCCTGACCCGCTCACAGCGACTTGCCCCTGCAGTGCTGACCCACTCACTGCGAATTGGCCCCTCGGTCCGGACCCGCTCACAGCGACTTGGCCCCTCGGTCCTGACCCGCTCACAGCGACTTGCCCCTGCGGTCCTGACCCGCTCACAGCGACTTGGCCCCTCGGTCCTGACCCGCTCACAGCGACTTGGCCCCTCGGTCCGGACCCGCTCACAGCGACTTGGCCCCTCGGTCCTGACCCGCTCACAGCGACTTGCCCCTGCTGTCCTGACCCGCTCACAGTGACTTGTCCCCTCGGTCCGGAACCGCTCACAGCGACTTGGCCCCTCGGTCCTGTCCCGCTCACAGCGACTTGGCCCATCGGTCCTGACCCGCTCACAGCGACTTGGCCCCTCGGTCCTGACCCGCTCACAGCGACTTGGCCCCTCGGTCCGGAACCGCTCACAGCGACTTGCCCCTGCAGTCCTGACCCGCTCACAGCTACTTGGCCCCTCGGTCCTGACCGGCTCACAGCGACTTGGCCCCTCGGTCCTGACCCCCTCACAGGGACTTCCCCTGCAGTCCTGACCCGCTCACAGCGACTTGGACCCTCGGCCCTGACCCGCTCACAGCGACTTGCCCCTGCTGTCCTGACCCGCTCACAGCGAGTTGGCCCCTCGGTCCTGACCCGCTCACAGCGACTTGGCCCCTCGGTCCTGACCCGCTCACAGCGACTTGCCCCTGCGGTCCTGACCCGCTTACAGCGACTTGGCCCCTCGGTCCTGACCCGCTCACAGCGACTTGGCCCCTCGGTCCGGACCCGCTCACAGCGACTTGGCCCCTCGGTCCTGACCCGCTCACAGCGACTTGCCCCTACTGTCCTGACCCGCTCACAGCGACTTGGCCCCTCGGTCCTGACCCGCTCACAGCGACTTGGCCCCTCGGTCCGGACCCGCTCACAGCGACATGGCCCCTCGGTCCTGACCCGCACACAGCGACACTGCCCCTGCAGTCCTGACCCGCTCACAGCGACTTGGCCCCTCGTTCCTGACCCGCTCACAGTGACTTGCCCCTGCAGTCCTGACCCGCTCATAGCGACTTGGCCCCACGGTCCTCACCCGCTCACAGCGACTTCGCCCTTCGGTCCTTACCCGCTCACGGCGACTTGCCCCTGCAGTCCTGACCCGCTCACAGCGATCTGGCCCCTCGTTCCTGACCCGCTCACAGCGACTTGCCCCTGCAGTCCTGACCAGCTCACAGCGACTTGGCCCCTCGGTCCTGACCCGCTCACAGCGACTTGGCCCCTCGGTCCTGACCCACTCACAGCGACTTGGCCCCTCGGTCCTGACCCGCTCACAGCGACTTGGCCCTCGGTCCTGACCCGCTCACAGCTTCTTGCCCCTGCAGTCCTGACCCGCTCACAGCGACTTTGCCACTGCAGTCCTGACCTGCTCACATCGACTTGCCCCTGCAGTCCTGACCCGCTCACAGCGACTCGGCCCCTCGGTCCTGACCCGCTCACAGCGACTTGGCCCCTCGGTCCTGACCCGCTCACAGCGACTTGCCCCTGCGGTCCTGACCCGCTCACAGCGACTTGGCCCCTCGGTCCTGACCCGCTCACAGCGACTTGGCCCCTCGTTCCTGACCCGCTCACAGCGACTTGGCCCATCGGTCCTCACCCGCTCACAGCGACTTGCCCCCTCGGTCCTCACCCGCTCACAGCGACTTCGCCCCTCGGTCCTTAACCGCTCACGGCGACTTGCCCCTGCAGTCCGGACCCGCTCACAGCGACCTGGCCCCTCGGTCCTGACCCGCTCACAGCGACTTGCCCCTCGTTCCTGACCCGCTCACAGCGACTTGCCCCTGCAGTGCTGACCCGCTCACAGCGACTTGCCCCCTCGGTCCTGACCCGCTCACAGCGACTTGGCCCCTCGGTCCTCACCCGCTCACAGCTTCTTGCCCCTGCAGTCCTGACCCGCTCACAGCGACTTGGCCCCTCGGTCCTGACCCGCTCACAGCGACTTGCCCCTGCAGTCCTGACCCGCTCACAGCAACTTGGCCCCTCGGTCCTGACCCGCTCGCAGTGACTTGCCCCTGCAGTCCTGACCCGCTCACAGCGACTTGGCCCCTCGGTCCTGACCCGCTCACAGCGACTTGCCCCTGCAGTGCTGACCCACTCACTGCGAATTGGCCCCTCGGTCCGGACCCGCTCACAGCGACTTGGCCCCTCGGTCCTGACCCGCTCACAGCGACTTGCCCCTGCGGTCCTGACCCGCTCACAGCGACTTGGCCCCTCGGTCCTGACCCGCTCACAGCGACTTGGCCCCTCGGTCCGGACCCGCTCACAGCGACTTGGCCCCTCGGTCCTGACCCGCTCACAGCGACTTGCCCCTGCTGTCCTGACCCGCTCACAGTGACTTGGCCCCTCGGTCCGGAACCGCTCACAGCGACTTGGCCCCTCGGTCCTGTCCCGCTCACAGCGACTTGGCCCCTCGGTCCTGACCCGCTCACAGCGACACTGCCCCTGCAGTCCTGACCCGCTCACAGCGACTTGGCCCCTCGGTCCTGACCCGCTCACAGCGACTTGCCCCTCGTTCCTGACCCGCTCACAGCGACTTGCCCCTGCAGTCCTGACCCGCTCATAGCGACTTGGCCCCACGGTCCTCACCCGCTCACAGCGACTTCGCCCCTCGGTCCTTACCCGCTCACGGCGACTTGCCCCTGCAGTCCTGACCCGCTCACAGCGATCTGGCCCCTCGTTCCTGACCCGCTCACAGCGACTTGCCCCTGCAGTCCTGACCAGCTCACAGCGACTTGGCCCCTCGGTCCTGACCCGCTCACAGCGACTTGGCCCCTCGGTCCTGACCCGCTCACAGCTTCTTGCCCCTGCAGTCCTGACCCGCTCACAGCGACTTGGCCCCTGCAGTCCTGACCCGCTCACATCGACTCGCCCCTGCAGTCCTGACCCGCTCACAGCGACTCGGCCCCTCGGTCCTGACCCGCTCACAGCGACTTCCCCCTGCGATCCTGACCCGCTCACAGCGACTTGGCCCCTCGTTCCTGACCCGCTCACAGCGACTTGGCCCATCGGTCCTCACCCGCTCACAGCGACTTGCCCCCTCGGTCCGGACCCGCTCACTGCGACCTACCCCTGCGATCCTGACCCGCTCACAGCGACTTGGCCCCTCGTTCCTGACCCGCTCACAGCGACTTGGCCCATCGGTCCTCACCCGCTCACAGCGACTTGCCCCCTCGGTCCTCACCTGCTCACAGCGACTTCGCCCCTCGGTCCTTAACCGCTCACGGCGACTTGCCCCTGCAGTCCTGATCCGCTCACAGCGACCTGGCCCCTCGGTCCTGACCCGCTCACAGCGACTTGCCCCTCGTTCCTGACCCGCTCACAGCGACTTGCCCCTGCAGTGCTGACCCGCTCACAGCGACTTGCCCCCTCGGTCCTGACCCGCTCACAGCGACTTGGCCCCTCGGTCCTCACCCGCTCACAGCTTCTTGCCCCTCCAGTCCTGACCCGCTCACAGCGACTTGGCCCCTCGGTCCTGACCCGCTCACAGCGACTTGCCCCTGCAGTCCTGACCCGCTCACAGCAACTTGGCCCCTCGGTCCTGACCCGCTCGCAGTGACTTGCCCCTGCAGTCCTGACCCGCTCACAGCGACTTGGCCCCTCGGTCCTGACCCGCTCACAGCGACTAGCCCCTGCATTGCTGACCCACTCACTGCGAATTGGCCCCTCGTTCCTGACCCGCTCACAGCGACTTGGCCCCTCGGTCCTGACCCGCTCACAGCGACACAGCCCCTGCAGTCCTGACCCGCTCACAGCGACTTGGCCCCTCGGTCCTGACCCGCTCACAGCGACTTGGCCCCTCGGTCCTGACCCGCTCACAGCGACTTGGCCCCTCGGTCCTGACCCGCTCACAGCGACTTGGCCCCTCGGTCCTGACCCGCTCACAGCGACTTGGCCCCTCGGTCCTGACCCGCTCACAGCGACTTGGCCCCTCGGTCCGGAACCACTCACAGCGACTTGGCCCCTCGGTCCTGACCCGCTCACAGCGACTTGGCCCCTCGGTCCTGACCCGCTCACAGCGACTTGGCCCTCGGTCCTGACCCGCTCACAGCTTATTGCCCCTGCAGTCCTGACCCGCTCACAGCGACTTGGCCCCTGCAGTCCTGACCCGCTCACATCGACTTGCCCCTGCAGTCCTGACCCGCTCACAGCGACTCGGCCCCTCGGTCCTGACCCGCTCACAGCGACACTGCCCCTGCAGTCCTGACCTGCTCACAGCGACTTGGCCGCTCGGTCCTGTCCCGCTCACAGCGACTTGGCCCCTCGGTCCTGACCCGCTCACAGCGACACTGCCCCTGCAGTCCTGACCCGCTCACAGCGACTTGGCCGCTCGGTCCTGACCCGCTCACAGCGACGTGCCCCTCGTTCCTGACCCGCTCACAGCGACTTGCCCCTGCAGTCCTGACCCGCTCATAGCGACTTGGCCCCACGGTCCTCACCCGCTCACAGCGACTTCGCCCCTCGGTCCTTACCCGCTCACGGCGACTTGCCCCTGCAGTCCTGACCAGCTCACAGCGACTTGGCCCCTCGGTCCTGACCCGCTCACAGCGACTTGGCCCCTCGGTCCTGACCCACTCACAGCGACTTGGCCCCTCGGTCCTGACCCGCTCACAGCGACTTGGCCCTCGGTCCTGACCCGCTCACAGCTTCTTGCCCCTGCAGTCCTGACCCGCTCACAGCGACTTGGCCCCTGCAGTCCTGACCCGCTCACATCGACTTGCCCCTGCAGTCCTGACCCGCTCACAGCGACTCGGCCCCTCGGTCCTGTCCCGCTCACAGCGACTTGCCCCTGCGATCCTGACCCGCTCACAGCGACTTGGCCCCTCGTTCCTGACCCGCTCACAGCGACTTGGCCCATCGGTCCTCACCCGCTCACAGCGACTTGCCCCCTCGGTCCTGACCCGCTCACAGCGACTTACCCCTGCGATCCTGACCCGCTCACAGCGACTTGGCCCCTCGTTCCTGACCCGCTCACAGCGACTTGGCCCATCGGTCCTCACCCGCTCACAGCGACTTGCCCCCTCGGTCCTCACCCGCTCACAGCGACTTCGCCCCTCGGTCCTTAACCGCTCACGGCGACTTGCCCCTGCAGTCCTGATCCGCTCACAGCGACCTGGCCCCTCGGTCCTGACCCGCTCACAGCGACTTGCCCCTCGTTCCTGACCCGCTCACAGCGACTTGCCCCTGCAGTGCTGACCCGCTCACAGCGACTTGCCCCCTCGGTCCTGACCCGCTCACAGCGACTTGGCCCCTCGGTCCTCACCCGCTCACAGCTTCTTGCCCCTGCAGTCCTGACCCGCTCACAGCGACTTGGCCCCTCGGTCCTGACCCGCTCACAGCGACTTGCCCCTGCAGTCCTGACCCGCTCACAGCAACTTGGCCCCTCGGTCCTGACCCGCTCGCAGTGACTTGCCCCTGCAGTCCTGACCCGCTCACAGCGACTTGGCCCCTCGGTCCTGACCCGCTCACAGCGACTAGCCCCTGCATTGCTGACCCACTCACTGCGAATTGGCCCCTCGGTCCTGACCCGCTCACAGCGACTTGGCCCCTCGGTCCTCACCCGCTCACAGCGACACAGCCCCTGCAGTCCTGACCCGCTCACAGCGACTTGGCCCCTCGGTCCTGACCCGCTCACAGCGACTTGGCCCCTCGGTCCTGACCCGCTCACAGCGACTTGGCCCCTCGGTCCTGACCCGCTCACAGCGACTTGGCCCCTCGGTCCTGACCCGCTCACAGCGACTTGGCCCCTCGGTCCGGAACCGCTCACAGCGACTTGGCCCCTCGGTCCTGACCCACTCACAGCGACTTGGCCCCTCGGTCCTGACCCGCTCACAGCGACTTGGCCCTCGGTCCTGACCCGCTCACAGCTTATTGCCCCTGCAGTCCTGACCCGCTCACAGCGACTTGGCCCCTGCAGTCCTGACCCGCTCACATCGACTTGCCCCTGCAGTCCTGACCCGCTCACAGCGACTCGGCCCCTCGGTCCTGACCCGCTCACAGCGACTTGGCCCCTCGGTCCTGACCCGCTCACAGCGACTTGCCCCTGCGGTCCTGACCCGCTCACAGCGACTTGGCCCCTCGGTCCTGACCCGCTCACAGCGACTTGGCCCCTCGTTCCTGACCCGCTCACAGCGACTTGGCCCATCGGTCCTCACCCGCTCACAGCGACTTGCCCCCTCGGTCCTCACCCGCTCACAGCGACTTCGCCCCTCGGTCCTTAACCGCTCACGGCGACTTGCCCCTGCAGTCCTGACCCGCTCACAGCGACCTGGCCCCTCGGTCCTGACCCGCTCACAGCGACTTGCCCCTCGTTCCTGACCCGCTCACAGCGACTTGCCCCTGCAGTGCTGACCCGCTCACAGCGACTTGCCCCCTCGGTCCTGACCCGCTCACAGCGACTTGGCCCCTCGGTCCTCACCCTCTCACAGCTTCTTGCCCCTGCAGTCCTGACCCGCTCACAGCGACTTGGCCCCTCGGTCCTGACCCGCTCACAGCGACTTGCCCCTGCAGTCCTGACCCGCTCACAGCAACTTGGCCCCTCGGTCCTGACCCGCTCGCAGTGACTTGCCCCTGCAGTCCTGACCCGCTCACAGCGACTTGGCCCTCGGTCCTGACCCGCTCACAGCTTCTTGCCCCTGCAGTCCTGACCCGCTCACAGCGACTTGGCCCCTGCAGTCCTGACCCGCTCACATCGACTTGCCCCTGCAGTCCTGACCCGCTCACAGCGACTTGGCCCCTCGGTCCTGACCCGCTCACAGCGACTTGCCCCTGCGGTCCTGACCCGCTCACAGCGACTTGGCCCCTCGTTCCTGACCCGCTCACAGCGACTTGGCCCATCGGTCCTCACCCGCTCACAGCGACTTTCCCCCTCGGTCCTCACCCGCTCACAGCGACTTCGCCCCTCGGTCCTTAACCGCTCACGGCGACTTGCCCCAGCAGTCCTGATCCGCTCACAGCGACCTGGCCCCTCGGTCCTGACCCGCTCACAGCGACTTGCCCCTCGTTCCTGACCCGCTCACAGCGACTTGCCCCTGCAGTGCTGACCCGCTCACAGCGACTTGCCCCCTCGGTGTTGACCCGCTCACAGCGACTTGGCCCCTCGTTCCTCACCCGCTCACAGCTTCTTGCCCCTGCAGTCCTGACCTGCTCACAGCGACTTGGCCCCTCGGTCCTGACCCGCTCACAGCGACTTGCCCCTGCAGTCCTGACCCGCTCACAGCAACTTGGCCCCTCGGTCCTGACCCGCTCGCAGTGACTTGCCCCTGCAGTCCTGACCCGCTCACAGCGACTTGGCCCCTCTGTCCTGACCCGCTCACAGCGACTTGCCCCTGCAGTGCTGACCCACTCACTGCGAAATGGCCCCTCGGTCCGGACCCGCTCACAGCGACTTGGCCCCTCGGTCCTGACCCGCTCACAGCGACTTGCCCCTGCGGTCCTGACCCGCTCACAGCGACTTGGCCCCTCGGTCCTGACCCGCTCACAGCGACTTGGCCCCTCGGTCCGGACCCGCTCACAGCGACTTGGCCCCTCGGTCCTGACCCGCTCACAGCGACTTGCCCCTGCTGTCCTGACCCGCTCACAGTGACTTGGCCCCTCGGTCCGGAACCGCTCACAGCGACTTGGCCCCTCGGTCCTGTCCCGCTCACAGCGACTTGGCCCCTCGGTCCTGACCCGCTCACAGCGACACTGCCCCTGCAGTCCTGACCCGCTCACAGCGACTTGGCCCCTCGGTCCTCACCCGCTCACAGCTTCTTGCCCCTGCAGTCCTGACCCGCTCACAGCGACTTGGCCCCTCGGTCCTGACCCGCTCGCAGTGACTTGCCCCTGCAGTCCTGACCCGCTCACAGCGACTTGGCCCCTCGGTCCTGACCCGCTCACAGCGACTTGCCCCAGCATTGCTGACCCACTCACTGCGAATTGGCCCGTCGGTCCTGACCCGCTCACAGCGACTTGGCCCCTCGGTCCTGACCCGCTCACAGCGACACTGCCCCTGCAGTCCTGACCCGCTCACAGCGACTTGGCCCCTCGGCCCTGACCCGCTCACAGCGACTTGGCCCCTCGGTCCTGACCCGCTCACAGCGACTTGGCCCCTCGGTCCTGACCCGCTCACAGCGACTTGGCCCCTCGGTCCGGAACCGCTCACAGCGACTTGCCCCTGCAGTCCTGACCCGCTCACAGCTACTTGGCCCCTCGGTCCTGACCCGCTCACAGCGACTTGTCCCCTCGCTCCTGACCCCCTCACTGCGACTTCCCCTGCACTCCTGACCCGCTCACAGCGACTTGGCCCCTCGGTCCTGACCCGTTCACAGCGACTTGCCCCTGCTGTCCTGACCCGCTCACTGCGAATTGGCCCCTCGGTCCTGACCCGCTCACAGCGACTTGGCCCCTCGGTCCTGACCTGCTCACAGCGACTTGCCCCTGCGGTCCTGACCCGCTCACAGCGACTTGGCCCCTCGGTCCTGACCCGCTCACAGCGACTTGGCCCCTCGGTCCGGACCCGCTCACAGCGACTTGGCCCCTCGGTCCTGACCCGCTCACAGCGACTTGCCCCTGCTGTCCTGACCCGCTCACAGCGACTTGCCCCTGCGGTCCTGACCCGCTCACAGCGACTTGGCCCCTCGGTCCTGACCCGCTCACAGCGACTTGCCCCTGCAGCCCTGACCCGCTCACAGCGACCCTGCCCCTGCAGTCCTGACCCGCTCACAGCGACTTGGCCCCTCGGTCCTTACCCACTCACAGCGACTTGCCCCTGCAGTCCTGAACCGCTCACAGCGACTTGGCCCCTCGTTCCTGACCCGCTCACAGCGACTTGGCCCCTCGTTCCTGAACCGCTCACAGCGACTTGCCCCTGCAGTCCTGACCCGCTCACAGCGACTTGGCCCCTCGGTCCTGACCCGCTCACAGCGACTTGCCCCCTCGGTCCTGACCCGCTCACAGCGACTTGGCCCCTCGGTCCTTACCCGCTCACGGCGACTTACCCCTGCAGTCCTGACCCACTCACAGCGACTTGCCCCTGCAGTCCTGACCAGCTCACAGCGACTTGGCCCCTCGGCCCTGACCCGCTCACAGCGACTTGGCCCCTCGGTCCTGACCCGCTCACAGCGACTTAGACCCTCGGTCCTGACCCGCTCACAGGTTCTTGCCCCTGCAGTCCTGACCCGCTCACAGCGACTTGGCTCCTCGGTCCTGACCCGCTCACAGCGACTTACCCCTGCAGTCCTGACCCGCTCACAGCGACTTAGCCCCTCGGTCCTGACCCGCTCACAGCGACTTTGCCCCTCGGTCCTGACCCGCTCCCAGCGACTTGCCCCTGCGGTCCTGACCCGCTCACAGCGACTTGGCCCCTCGGTCCTGACCCGCTCACAGCGACTTGGCCCCTCGGTCCTGACCCGCTCACAGCGACGTGCCCCTGCAGTCCTGACCCACTCACAGCGACTTGGCCCCTCGGTCCTGACCAGCTCACAGCGACTTGGCCCCTCGGTCCTGACCCGCTCACAGCGACTTGCCCCTGCAGTCCTGAACCGCTCACAGCGACTTGGCCCCTCGTTCCTGACCCGCTCACAGCGACTTGGCCCCTCGTTCCTGAACCGCTCACAGCGACTTGCCCCTGCAGTCCTGACCCGCTCACAGCGACTTGGCCCCTCGGTCCTGACCCGCTCACAGCGACTTGCCCCCTCGGTCCTGACCCGCTCACAGCGACTTGGCCCCTCGGTCCTTACCCGCTCACGGCGACTTACCCCTGCAGTCCTGACCCACTCACAGCGACTTGCCCCTGCAGTCCTGACCAGCTCACAGCGACTTGGCCCCTCGGCCCTGACCCGCTCACAGCGACTTGGCCCCTCGGTCCTGACCCGCTCACAGCGACTTAGACCCTCGGTCCTGACCCGCTCACAGGTTCTTGCCCCTGCAGTCCTGACCCGCTCACAGCGACTTGGCTCCTCGGTCCGGACCCGCTCACAGCGACTTACCCCTGCAGTCCTGACCCGCTCACAGCGACTTAGCCCCTCGGTCCTGACCCGCTCACAGCGACTTTGCCCCTCGGTCCTGACCCGCTCCCAGCGACTTGGCCCCTCGGTCCTGACCCGCTCACAGCGACTTGGCCCCTCGGTCCTGACCCGCTCACAGCGACGTGCCCCTGCAGTCCTGACCCACTCACAGCGACTTGGCCCCTCGGTCCTGACCAGCTCACAGCGACTTGGCCCCTCGGTCCTGACCCGCTCACAGCGACTTGGCCCCTCGGTCCTGACCCGCTCACAGCGACTTGCCCCTGCAGTCCTGACCCGCTCACAGCGACTTGGCCCCTCGGTCCTGACCCGCTCACAGCGACTTGGCCCCTCCGTCCTGACCCGCTCACAGCGACTTTGCCCCTGCAGTCCTGACCCGCTCACAGTGACTTGGCCACTCGGTCCTGACCCGCTCACAGCGACTTGCCCCTGCAGTCCTGACCCGCTCACAGTGACTTGGCCCCTCGGTCCTGACCCGCTCACAGCAACTTGGCCCCTGCGGTCATGACCCGCTCACAGCGACTTGCCCCTGCGGTCCTGGACCGCTCACAGCGACTTGGCCCCTCGGTCCTGACCCGCTCACAGCGACTTGGCTCCTCGGTCCTGACCCGCTCACAGCGACTTGCCCCTGCAGTCCTGACCCGCTCACAGCGACATGGCCCCTCGGTCCTGACCCGCTCACAGCGACCTGGCCCCTCGGTCCGGAGCCGCTCACAGCGACTTGCCCCTGCAGTCCTGACCCGCTCACAGCTACTTGGCCCCTCGGTCCTGACCCGCTCACAGCGACTTGGCCCCTCGTTCCTGACCCGCTCACAACGACTTGCCCCTGCAGTCCTGACCAGCTCACAGCGACTTGGCCCCTCGGTCCTGACCCGCTCACAGCGACTTGGCCCCTCGGTCCTGAACAAATCACAGCGACTTGGCCCCTCGGTCCTGACCCGCTCACAGCGACTTGCCCCTGCAGTCCTGACCCGCTCACAGCGACTTGGCCCCTCGGTCCTGACCCGCTCACAGCGACTTGGCCCCTTGTTCCTGACCCGCTCACAGCGACTTGCCCCTGCAGTGCTGACCCGCTCACAGCGACTTGCCCCCTCGGTCCTTACCCGCTCACAGCGACTTCGCCCCTCGGTCCTTACCCGCTCACGGCGACTTGCCCCTGCTGTCCTGACCCGCTCACAGCGACTTGCCCCTGCAGTCCTGACCAGCTCACAGCGACTTGGCCCCTCGGCCCTGACCCGCTCACAGCGACTTGGCCCCTCGGTCCTGACCCGCTTACAGCGACTTGGCCCCTCGGTCCTCACCCGCTCACAGCTTCTTGCCCCTGCAGTCCTGACCCGCTCACAGCGACTTGGCCCCTCGGTACTGACCCGCTCACAGCGACTTGCCCCTGCAGTCCTGACCCGCTCACAGCAACTTGGCCCCTCGGTCCTGACCGGCTCGCAGCGACTTGCCCCTTCAGTCCTGACCCGCTCACAGCGACTTTGCCCCTCGGTCCTGACCCGCTCACAGCGACTTGCCCCTGCAGTCCTGACCCACTCACTGCGAATTGGCCCCTCCGTCCTGACCCGCTCACAGCGACTTGGCCCCTCGGTCCTGACCCGCTCACAGCGACACTGCCCCTGCAGTCCTGACCCGCTCACAGCGACTTGGCCCCTCGGTCCTGAACCGCTCACAGCGACTTGGCCCCTCGGTCCTGACCCGCTCACAGCGACTTGGCCCCTCGGTCCTGACCCGCTCACAGCGACTTGGCCCCTCGGTCCGGAACCGCTCACAGCGACTTGCCCCTGCAGTCCTGACCCGCTCACAGCTACTTGGCCCCTCGGTCCTGACCGGCTCACAGCGACTTGGCCCCTCGGTCCTGACCCCCTCACAGGGACTTCCCCTGCAGTCCTGACCCGCTCACAGCGACTTGGACCCTCGGCCCTGACCCGCTCACAGCGACTTGCCCCTGCTGTCCTGACCCGCTCACAGCGAGTTGGCCCCTCGGTCCTGACCCGCTCACAGCGATTTGGCCCCTCGGTCCTGACCCGCTCACAGCGACTTGCCCCTGCGGTCCTTACCCGCTCACAGCGACTTGGCCCCTCGGTCCTGACCCGCTCACAGCGACTTGGCCCCTCGGTCCTGACCCGCTCACAGCGACTTGGCCCCTCGGTCCTGACCCGCTCACAGCGACTTGCCCCGACTGTCCTGACCCGCTCACAGCGACTTGGCCCCTCGGTCCTGACCCGCTCACAGCAACTTGGCCCCTCGGTCCGGACCCGCTCACAGCGACATGGCCCCTCGGTCCTGACCCGCACACAGCGACACTGCCCCTGCAGTCCTGACCCGCTCACAGCGACTTGGCCCCTCGTTCCTGACCCGCTCACAGTGACTTGCCCCTGCAGTCCTGACCCGCTCATAGCGACTTGGCCCCACGGTCCTCACCCGCTCACAGCGACTTCGCCCCTCGGTCCTTGCCCGCTCACGGCGACTTGCCCCTGCAGTCCTGACCCGCTCACAGCGATCTGGCCCCTCGTTCCTGACCCGCTCACAGCGACTTGCCCCTGCAGTCCTGACCAGCTCACAGCGACTTGGCCCCTCGGTCCTGACCCGCTCACAGCGACTTGGCCCCTCGGTCCTGACCCACTCACAGCGACTTGGCCCCTCAGTCCTGACCCGCTCACAGCGACTTGGCCCTCGGTCCTGACCCGCTCACAGCTTCTTGCCCCTGCAGTCCTGACCCGCTCACAGCGACTTGGCCACTGCAGTCCTGACCTGCTCACATCGACTTGCCCCTGCAGTCCTGACCCGCTCACAGCGACTCGGCCCCTCGGTCCTGACCCGCTCACAGCGACTTGGCCCCTCGGTCCTGACCCGCTCACAGCGACTTGCCCCTGCGGTCCTGACCCGCTCACAGCGACTTGGCCCCACGGTCCTGACCCGCTCACAGCGACTTGGCCCCTCGTTCCTGACCCGCTCACAGCGACTTGGCCCATCGGTCCTCACCCGCTCACAGCGACTTGCCCCCTCGGTCCTCACCCGCTCACAGCGACTTCGCCCCTCGGTCCTTAACCGCTCACGGCGACTTGCCCCTGCAGTCCGGACCTGCTCACAGCGACCTGGCCCCTCGGTCCTGACCCGCTCACAGCGACTTGCCCCTCGTCACTGACCCGCTCACAGCGACTTGCCCCTGCAGTGCTGACCCGCTCACAGCGACTTGCCCCCTCGGTCCTGACCCGCTCACAGCGACTTGGCCCCTCGGTCCTCACCCGCTCACAGCTTCTTGCCCCTGCAGTCCTGACCCGCTCACAGCGACTTGGCCCCTCGGTCCTGACCCGCTCACAGCGACTTGCCCCTGCAGTCCTGACCCGCTCACAGCAACTTGGCCCCTCGGTCCTGACCCGCTCGCAGTGACTTGCCCCTGCAGTCCTGACCCGCTCACAGCGACTTGGCCCCTCGGTCCTGACCCGCTCACAGCGACTTGCCCCTGCAGTGCTGACCCACTCACTGCGAATTGGCCCCTCGGTCCGGACCCGCTCACAGCGACTTGGCCCCTCGGTCCTGACCCGCTCACAGCGACTTGCCCCTGCGGTCCTGACCCGCTCACAGCGACTTGGCCCCTCGGTCCTGACCCGCTCACAGCGACTTGGCCCCTCGGTCCGGACCCGCTCACAGCGACTTGGCCCCTCGGTCCTGACCCGCTCACAGCGACTTGCCCCTGCTGTCCTGACCCGCTCACAGTGACTTGGCCCCTCGGTCCGGAACCGCTCACAGCGACTTGGCCCCTCGGTCCTGTCCCGCTCACAGCGACTTGGCCCCTCGGTCCTGACCCGCTCACAGCGACACTGCCCCTGCAGTCCTGACCCGCTCACAGCGACTTGGCCCCTCGGTCCTGACCCGCTCACAGCGACTTGCCCCTCGTTCCTGACCCGCTCACAGCGACTTGCCCCTGCAGTCCTGACCCGCTCATAGCGACTTGGCCCCACGGTCCTCACCCGCTCACAGCGACTTCGCCCCTCGGTACTTACCCGCTCACGGAGACTTGCCCCTGCAGTCCTGACCCGCTCACAGCGATCTGGCCCCTCGTTCCTGACCCGCTCACAGCGACTTGCCCCTGCAGTCCTGACCAGCTCACAGCGACTTGGCCCCTCGGTCCTGACCCGCTCACAGCGACTTGGCCCCTCGGTCCTGACCCGCTCACAGCTTCTTGCCCCTGCAGTCCTGACCCGCTCACAGCGACTTGGCCCCTGCAGTCCTGACCCGCTCACATCGACTTGCCCCTGCAGTCCTGACCCGCTCACAGCGACTCGGCCCCTCGGTCCTGACCCGCTCACAGCGACTTGCCCCTGCGATCCTGACCCGCTCACAGCGACTTGGCCCCTCGTTCCTGACCCGCTCACAGCGACTTGGCCCATCGGTCCTCACCCGCTCACAGCGACTTGCCCCCTCGGTCCTCACCCGCTCGCAGCGACTTGGCCCCTCGGTCCTGACCCGCTCACAGCGACTTGCCCCTGCGATCCTGACCCGCACACAGCGACTTGGCCCCTCGTTCCTGACCCGCTCACAGCGACTTGGCCCCTCGGTCCTGACCCGCTCACAGCGACTTGCCCCTGCGATCCTGACCCGCTCACAGCGACTTGGCCCCTCGTTCCTGACCCGCTCACAACGACTTGCCCCTGCAGTCCTGACCAGCTCACAGCGACTTGGCCCCTCGGTCCTGACCCGCTCACAGCGACTTGGCCCCTCGGTCCTGAACAAATCACAGCGACTTGGCCCCTCGGTCCTGACCCGCTCACAGCGACTTGCCCCTGCAGTCCTGACCCGCTCACAGCGACTTGGCCCCTCGGTCCTGACCCGCTCACAGCGACTTGGCCCCTTGTTCCTGACCCGCTCACAGCGACTTGCCCCTGCAGTGCTGACCCGCTCACAGCGACTTGCCCCCTCGGTCCTTACCCGCTCACAGCGACTTCGCCCCTCGGTCCTTACCCGCTCACGGCGACTTGCCCCTGCTGTCCTGACCCGCTCACAGCGACTTGCCCCTGCAGTCCTGACCAGCTCACAGCGACTTGGCCCCTCGGCCCTGACCCGCTCACAGCGACTTGGCCCCTCGGTCCTGACCCGCTTACAGCGACTTGGCCCCTCGGTCCTCACCCGCTCACAGCTTCTTGCCCCTGCAGTCCTGACCCGCTCACAGCGACTTGGCCCCTCGGTACTGACCCGCTCACAGCGACTTGCCCCTGCAGTCCTGACCCGCTCACAGCAACTTGGCCCCTCGGTCCTGACCGGCTCGCAGCGACTTGCCCCTTCAGTCCTGACCCGCTCACAGCGACTTTGCCCCTCGGTCCTGACCCGCTCACAGCGACTTGCCCCTGCAGTCCTGACCCACTCACTGCGAATTGGCCCCTCCGTCCTGACCCGCTCACAGCGACTTGGCCCCTCGGTCCTGACCCGCTCACAGCGACACTGCCCCTGCAGTCCTGACCCGCTCACAGCGACTTGGCCCCTCGGTCCTGAACCGCTCACAGCGACTTGGCCCCTCGGTCCTGACCCGCTCACAGCGACTTGGCCCCTCGGTCCTGACCCGCTCACAGCGACTTGGCCCCTCGGTCCGGAACCGCTCACAGCGACTTGCCCCTGCAGTCCTGACCCGCTCACAGCTACTTGGCCCCTCGGTCCTGACCGGCTCACAGCGACTTGGCCCCTCGGTCCTGACCCCCTCACAGGGACTTCCCCTGCAGTCCTGACCCGCTCACAGCGACTTGGACCCTCGGCCCTGACCCGCTCACAGCGACTTGCCCCTGCTGTCCTGACCCGCTCACAGCGAGTTGGCCCCTCGGTCCTGACCCGCTCACAGCGATTTGGCCCCTCGGTCCTGACCCGCTCACAGCGACTTGCCCCTGCGGTCCTTACCCGCTCACAGCGACTTGGCCCCTCGGTCCTGACCCGCTCACAGCGACTTGGCCCCTCGGTCCGGAC
The DNA here is from genome assembly GCF_030684315.1 of Stegostoma tigrinum. Taxonomy (NCBI): domain Eukaryota; kingdom Metazoa; phylum Chordata; class Chondrichthyes; order Orectolobiformes; family Stegostomatidae; genus Stegostoma; species Stegostoma tigrinum. Next base: position 1,059,317 of record NW_026728043.1, on the reverse strand, counting down.
CCGCTCACAGCGACTTGGCCCCTCGGTCCTGACCCGCTCACAGCGACTTGCCCCGACTGTCCTGACCCGCTCACAGCGACTTGGCCCCTCGGTCCTGACCCGCTCACAGCAACTTGGCCCCTCGGTCCGGACCCGCTCACAGCGACATGGCCCCTCGGTCCTGACCCGCACACAGCGACACTGCCCCTGCAGTCCTGACCCGCTCACAGCGACTTGGCCCCTCGTTCCTGACCCGCTCACAGTGACTTGCCCCTGCAGTCCTGACCCGCTCATAGCGACTTGGCCCCACGGTCCTCACCCGCTCACAGCGACTTCGCCCCTCGGTCCTTGCCCGCTCACGGCGACTTGCCCCTGCAGTCCTGACCCGCTCACAGCGATCTGGCCCCTCGTTCCTGACCCGCTCACAGCGACTTGCCCCTGCAGTCCTGACCAGCTCACAGCGACTTGGCCCCTCGGTCCTGACCCGCTCACAGCGACTTGGCCCCTCGGTCCTGACCCACTCACAGCGACTTGGCCCCTCAGTCCTGACCCGCTCACAGCGACTTGGCCCTCGGTCCTGACCCGCTCACAGCTTCTTGCCCCTGCAGTCCTGACCCGCTCACAGCGACTTGGCCACTGCAGTCCTGACCTGCTCACATCGACTTGCCCCTGCAGTCCTGACCCGCTCACAGCGACTCGGCCCCTCGGTCCTGACCCGCTCACAGCGACTTGGCCCCTCGGTCCTGACCCGCTCACAGCGACTTGCCCCTGCGGTCCTGACCCGCTCACAGCGACTTGGCCCCTCGGTCCTGACCCGCTCACAGCGACTTGGCCCCTCGTTCCTGACCCGCTCACAGCGACTTGGCCCATCGGTCCTCACCCGCTCACAGCGACTTGCCCCCTCGGTCCTCACCCGCTCACAGCGACTTCGCCCCTCGGTCCTTAACCGCTCACGGCGACTTGCCCCTGCAGTCCGGACCTGCTCACAGCGACCTGGCCCCTCGGTCCTGACCCGCTCACAGCGACTTGCCCCTCGTTCCTGACCCGCTCACAGCGACTTGCCCCTGCAGTGCTGACCCGCTCACAGCGACTTGCCCCCTCGGTCCTGACCCGCTCACAGCGACTTGGCCCCTCGGTCCTCACCCGCTCACAGCTTCTTGCCCCTGCAGTCCTGACCCGCTCACAGCGACTTGGCCCCTCGGTCCTGACCCGCTCACAGCGACTTGCCCCTGCAGTCCTGACCCGCTCACAGCAACTTGGCCCCTCGGTCCTGACCCGCTCGCAGTGACTTGCCCCTGCAGTCCTGACCCGCTCACAGCGACTTGGCCCCTCGGTCCTGACCCGCTCACAGCGACTTGCCCCTGCAGTGCTGACCCACTCACTGCGAATTGGCCCCTCGGTCCGGACCCGCTCACAGCGACTTGGCCCCTCGGTCCTGACCCGCTCACAGCGACTTGCCCCTGCGGTCCTGACCCGCTCACAGCGACTTGGCCCCTCGGTCCTGACCCGCTCACAGCGACTTGGCCCCTCGGTCCGGACCCGCTCACAGCGACTTGGCCCCTCGGTCCTGACCCGCTCACAGCGACTTGCCCCTGCTGTCCTGACCCGCTCACAGTGACTTGGCCCCTCGGTCCGGAACCGCTCACAGCGACTTGGCCCCTCGGTCCTGTCCCGCTCACAGCGACTTGGCCCCTCGGTCCTGACCCGCTCACAGCGACACTGCCCCTGCAGTCCTGACCCGCTCACAGCGACTTGGCCCCTCGGTCCTGACCCGCTCACAGCGACTTGCCCCTCGTTCCTGACCCGCTCACAGCGACTTGCCCCTGCAGTCCTGACCCGCTCATAGCGACTTGGCCCCACGGTCCTCACCCGCTCACAGCGACTTCGCCCCTCGGTACTTACCCGCTCACGGAGACTTGCCCCTGCAGTCCTGACCCGCTCACAGCGATCTGGCCCCTCGTTCCTGACCCGCTCACAGCGACTTGCCCCTGCAGTCCTGACCAGCTCACAGCGACTTAGCCCCTCGGTCCTGACCCGCTCACAGCGACTTGGCCCCTCGGTCCTGACCCGCTCACAGCTTCTTGCCCCTGCAGTCCTGACCCGCTCACAGCGACTTGGCCCCTGCAGTCCTGACCCGCTCACATCGACTTGCCCCTGCAGTCCTGACCCGCTCACAGCGACTCGGCCCCTCGGTCCTGACCCGCTCACAGCGACTTGCCCCTGCGATCCTGACCCGCTCACAGCGACTTGGCCCCTCGTTCCTGACCCGCTCACAGCGACTTGGCCCATCGGTCCTCACCCGCTCACAGCGACTTGCCCCCTCGGTCCTCACCCGCTCGCAGCGACTTGGCCCCTCGGTCCTGACCCGCTCACAGCGACTTGCCCCTGCGATCCTGACCCGCACACAGCGACTTGGCCCCTCGTTCCTGACCCGCTCACAGCGACTTGGCCCCTCGGTCCTGACCCGCTCACAGCGACTTGGCCCCTCGGTCCTGACCCGCTCACAGCGACTTGCCCCTGCTCTCCTGACCCGCTCACAGCGACTTGGCCCCTCGGTCCGGAACCGCTCACAGCGACTTGGCCCCTCGGTCCTGTCCCGCTCACAGCGACTTGGCCCCTCGGTCCTGACCCGCTCACAGCGACACTGCCCCTGCAGTCCTGACCCGCTCACAGCGACTTGGCCCCTCGGTCCTGACCCGCTCACAGCGACTTGCCCCTCGTTCCTGACCCGCTCACAGCGAATTGCCCCTGCAGTCCTGACCCGCTCATAGCGACTTGGCCCCACGGTCCTCACCTGCTCACAGCGACTTCGCCCCTCGGTCCTTACCCGCTCACGGCGACTTGCCCCTGCAGTCCTGACCAGCTCACAGCGACTTGGCCCCTCGGTCCTGACCCGCTCACAGCGACTTGGCCCCTCGGTCCTGACCCACTCACAGCGACTTGGCCCCTCGGTCCTGACCCGCTCACAGCGACTTGGCCCTCGGTCCTGACCCGCTCACAGCTTCTTGCCCCTGCAGTCCTGACCCGCTCACAGCGACTTGGCCCATGCAGTCCTGACCCGCTCACATCGACTTGCCCCTGCAGTCCTGACCCGCTCACAGCGACTTGGCCCCTCGGTCCTGACCCGCTCACAGCGACTTGCCCCTGCGGTCCTGACCCGCTCACAGCGACTTGGCCCCTCGTTCCTGACCCGCTCACAGCGACTTGGCCCATCGGTCCTCACCCGCTCACAGCGACTTGCCCCCTCGGTCCTCACCCGCTCACAGCGACTTCGCCCCTCGGTCCTTAACCGCTCACGGCGACTTGCCCCTGCAGTCCTGATCCGCTCACAGCGACCTGGCCCCTCGGTCCTGACCCGCTCACAGCGACTTGCCCCTCGTTCCTGACCCGCTCACAGCGACTTGCCCCTGCAGTGCTGACCCGCTCACAGCGACTTGCCCCCTCGGTCCTGACCCGCTCACAGCGACTTGGCCCCTCGGTCCTCACCCGCTCACAGCTTCTTGCCCCTGCAGTCCTGACCCGCTCACAGCGACTTGGCCCCTCGGTCCTGACCCGCTCACAGCGACTTGCCCCTGCAGTCCTGACCCGCTCACAGCAACTTGGCCCCTCGGTCCTGACCCGCTCGCAGTGACTTGCCCCTGCAGTCCTGACCCGCTCACAGCGACTTGGCCCCTCGGTCCTGACCCGCTCACAGCGACTTGCCCCTGCATTGCTGACCCACTCACTGCGAATTGGCCCATCGGTCCTGACCCGCTCACAGCGACTTGGCCCCTCGGTCCTGACCCGCTCACAGCGACACTGCCCCTGCAGTCCTGACCCGCTCACAGCGACTTGGCCCCTTGGCCCTGACCCGCTCACAGCGACTTGGCCCCTCGGTCCTGACCCGCTCACAGCGACTTGGCCCCTCGGTCCTGACCCGCTCACAGCGACTTGGCCCCTCGTTCCGGAACCGCTCACAGCGACTTGCCCCTGCAGTCCTGACCCGCTCACAGCTACTTGGCCCCTCGGTCCTGACCCGCTCACAGCGACTTGTCCCCTCGCTCCTGACCCCCTCACAGCGACTTCCCCTGCACTCCTGACCCGCTCACAGCGACTTGGCACCTCGGTCCTGACCCGTTCACAGCGACTTGCCCCTGCTGTCCTGACCCGCTCACTGCGACTTGGCCCCTCGGTCCTGACCCGCTCACAGCGACTTGGCCCCTCGGTCCTGACCCGCTCACAGCGACTTGCCCCTGCGGTCCTGACCCGCTCACAGCGACTTGGCCCCTCGGTCCTGACCCGCTCACAGCGACTTGGCCCCTCGGTCCGGACCCGCTCACAGCGACTTGGCCCCTCGGTCCTGACCCGCTCACAGCGACTTGCCGCTGCTCTCCTGACCCGCTCACAGCGACTTGGCCCCTCGGTCCGGACCCGCTCACAGCGACTTGGCCCCTCGGTCCTGACCCGCTCACAGCGACTTCGCCCCTCGTTCCTGACCCGCTCACAGCGACTTGCCCCTGCAGTCCTGACCCGCTCACAGCGACTTGGCCCCTCGGTCCTGACCCGCTCACAGCGACTTGGCCCCTCGGTCCTGACCCGCTCACAGCGACTTTGCCCCTGCAGTCCTGACCCGCTCACAGCGACTTGGCCCCTCGGTCCTGACCCGCTCACAGCGACTTGCCCCTGCAGTCCTGACCCGCTCACAGCGACTTGGCCCCTCGGTCCTGACCCGCTCACAGCGACTCGGCCCCTGCGGTCCTGACCCGCTCACAGCGACTTGCCCGTGCGGTCCTGACCCGCTCACAGCGACTTGGCCCCTCGGTCCTGACCTGCTCACAGCGACTTGGCCCCTCGGTCCTGACCCGCTCACAGCGACTTGGCTCCTCGGTCCTGACCCGCTCACAGCGACTTGTCCCTGCAGTCCTGACCCCCTCACTGCGACATGGCCCCTCGGTCCTGACCCGCTCACAACGACTTGGCCCCTCGGTCCGTACCCGCTCACAGCGACTTGCCCCTGCAGTCCTGACCCGCTCACAGCTACTTGGCCCCTCGGTCCTGACCCGCTCACAGCGACTTCGCCCCTTGGTCCTGACCGGCTCGCAGCGACTTACCCCTTCAGTCCTGACCCGCTCACAGCGACTTGGCCCCTCGGTCCTGACCCGCTCACAGCGACTTGCCCCTGCAGTCCTGACCCACTCACTGCGAATTGGCCCCTCCGTCCTGACCCGCTCACACCGACTTGGCCCCTCGGTCCTGACCCGCTCACAGCGACACTGCCCCTGCAGTCCTGACCGGCTCACAGCGACTTGGCCCCTCGGTCCTGAACCGCTCACAGCGACTTGGCCCCTCCGTCCTGACCCGCTCACAGCGACTTGGCCCCTCGGTCCTGACCCGCTCACAGCGACTTGGCCCCTCGGTCCTGACCCGCTCACAGCGACTTGGCCCCTCGGTCCGGAACCGATCACATCGACTTGCCCCTGCAGTCCTGACCCGCTCACAGCTACTTGGCCCCTCGGTCCTGACCGGCTCACAGCGACTTGGCCCCTCGGTCCTGACCCCCTCACAGGGACTTCCCCTGCAGTCCTGACCCGCTCACAGCGACTTGGACCCTCGGCCCTGACCCGCTCACAGCGACTTGCCCCTGCCGTCCTGACCCGCTCACAGCGACTTGGCCCCTCGGTCCTGACCCGCTCACAGCGACTTGGCCCCTCGGTCCTGACCCGCTCACAGCGACTTGCCCCTGCGGTCCTGACCCGCTCACAGCGACTTGACCCCTCGGTCCTGACCCGCTCACAGCGACTTGGCCCCTCGGTCCGGACCCGCTCACAGCGACTTGGCCCCTCGGTCCTGACCCGCTCACTGCGACTTGCCCCTACTGTCCTGACCCGCTCACAGCGACTTGGCCCATCGGTCCTGACCCGCTCACAGCGACTTGGCCCCTCGGTCCGGACCCGCTCACAGCGACATGGCCCCTCGGTCCTGACCCGCACACAGCGACACTGCCCCTGCAGTCCTGACCCGCTCACAGCGACTTGGCCCCTCGTTCCTGACCCGCTCACAGTGACTTGCCCCTGCAGTCCTGACCCGCTCATAGCGACTTGGCCCCACGGTCCTCACCCGCTCACAGCGACTTCGCCCCTCGGTCCTTACCCGCTCACGGCGACTTGCCCCTGCAGTCCTGACCCGCTCACAGCGATCTGGCCCCTCGTTCCTGACCCGCTCACAGCGACTTGCCCCTGCAGTCCTGACCAGCTCACAGCGACTTGGCCCCTCGGTCCTGAAAAGCTCACAGCGACTTGGCCCCTCGGTCCTGACCCACTCACAGCTACTTGGCCCCTCGGTCCTGACCCGCTCACAGCGACTTGGCCCTCGGTCCTGACCCGCTCACAGCTTCTTGCCCCTGCAGTCCTGACCCGCTCACAGCGACTTGGCCCCTGCAGTCCTGACCCGCTCACATCGACTTGCCCCTGCAGTCCTGACCCGCTCACAGCGACTCGGCCCCTCGGTCCTGACCCGCTCACAGCGACTTGGCCCCTCGGTCCTGACCCGCTCACAGCGAGTTGCCCCTGCGGTCCTGACCCGCTCACAGCGACTTGGCCCCTCGGTCCTGACCCGCTCACAGCGACTTGGCCCCTCGTTCCTGACCCGCTCACAGCGACTTGGCCCATCGGTCCTCACCCGCTCACAGCGACTTGCCCCCTCGGTCCTCACCCGCTCACAGCGACTTCGCCCCTCGGTCCTTAACCGCTCACGGCGACTTGCCCCTGCAGTCCTGACCCGCTCACAGCGACCTGGCCCCTCTGTCCTGACCCGCTCACAGCGACTTGCCCCTCGTTCCTGACCCGCTCACAGCGACTTGCCCCTGCAGTGCTGACCCGCTCACAGCGACTTGCCCCCTCGGTCCTGACCCGCTCACAGCGACTTGGCCCCTCGGTCCTCACCCGCTCACAGCTTCTTGCCCCTGCAGTCCTGACCCGCTCACAGCGTCTTGGCCCCTCGGTCCTGACCCGCTCACAGCGACTTGCCCCTGCAGTCCTGACCCGCTCACAGCAACTTGGCCCCTCGGTCCTGACCCGCTCGCAGTGACTTGCCCCTGCAGTCCTGACCCGCTCACAGCGACTTGGCCCCTCGGTCCTGACCCGCTCACAGCGACTTGCCCCTGCAGTGCTGACCCACTCACTGCGAATTGGCCCCTCAGTCCTGACCCGCTCACAGCGACTTGGCCCCTCGGTCCTGACCCGCTCACAGCGACTTGCCCCTGCGGTCCTGACCCGCTCACAGCGACTTGGCCCCTCGGTCCTGACCCGCTCACAGCGACTTGGCCCCTCGGTCCGGACCCGCTCACAGCGACTTGGCCCCTCGGTCCTGACCCGCTCACAGCGACTTGCCCTTGCTGTCCTGACCCGCTCACAGCGACTTGGCCCCTCGGTCCGGAACCGCTCACAGCGACTTGGCCCCTCGGTCCTGTCCCGCTCACAGTGACTTGGCCCCTCGGTCCTGACCCGCTCACAGCGACACTGCCCCTGCAGTCCGGACCCACTCACAGCGACTTGCCCCTGCAGTCCTGACCCGCTCACAGCGACCTGGCCCCTCGGTCCTGACCCGCTCACAGCGACTTGCCCCTCGTTCCTGACCCGCTCACAGCGACTTGCCCCTGCAGTGCTGACCCGCTCACAGCGACTTGCCCCCTCGGTCCTGACCCGCTCACAGCGACTTGGCCCCTCGGTCCTCACCCGCTCACAGCTTCTTGCCCCTGCAGTCCTGACCCGCTCACAGCGACTTGGCCCCTCGGTCCTGACCCGCTCACAGCGACTTGCCCCTGCAGTCCTGACCCGCTCACAGCAACTTGGCCCCTCGGTCCTGACCCGCTCGCAGTGACTTGCCCCTGCAGTCCTGACCCGCTCACAGCGACTTGGCCCCTCGGTCCTGACCCGCTCACAGCGACTTGCCCCTGCAGTGCTGACCCACTCACTGCGAATTGGCCCCTCGTTCCTGACCCGCTCACAGCGACTTGGCCCCTCGGTCCTGACCCGCTCACAGCGACACTGCCCCTGCAGTCCTGTCCCGCTCACAGCGACTTGGCCCCTCGGTCCTGACCCGCTCACAGCGACTTGGCCCCTCGGTCCTGACCCGCTCACAGCGACTTGGTCCCTCGGTCCTGACCCGCTCACAGCGACTTGGCCCCTCGGTCCGGAACCGCTCACAGCGACTTGGCCCCTCGGTCCGGAACCGCTCACAGCGACTTGCCCCTGCAGTCCTGACCCGCTCACAGCTACTTGGCCCCTCGGTCCTGACCCGCTCACAGCGACTTGTCCCCTCGGTCCTGACCCCCTCACAGCGACTTCCCCTGCAGTCCTGACCCGCTCACAGCGACTTGGCCCCTCGGTCCATACCCGCTCACAGCGACTTGCCCCTGCTGTCCTGACCCGCTCACAGCGACTTGGCCCCTCGGTCCTGACCCGCTCACAGCGACTTGGCCCCTCGGTCCTGACCCGCTCACAGCGACTTGCCCCTGCGGTCCTGACCCGCTCACAGCGACTTGGCCCCTCGGTCCTGACCCGCTCACAGCGACTTGGCCCCTCGGTCCGGACCCGCTCACAGCGACTTGGCCCCTCGGTCCTGACCCGCTCACAGCGACTTGCCCCTGCTGTCCTGACCCGCTCACAGCGATTTGGCCCCTCGGTCCTGACCCGCTCACAGCGACTTGGCCCCTCGTTCCTGACCCGCTCACAGCGACTTGGCCCATAGGTCCTCACCCGCTCACAGCGACTTGCCCCCTCGGTCCTCACCCGCTCACAGCGACTTCGCCCCTCGGTCCTTAACCGCTCACAGCGACTTGCCCCTGCAGTCCTGACCCGCTCACAGCGACCTGGCCCCTCGGTCCTGACCCGCTCACAGCGACTTGCCCCTCGTTCCTGACCCGCTCACAGCGACTTGCCCCTGCAGTGCTGACCCGCTCACAGCGACTTGCCCCCTCGGTCCTGACCCGCTCACAGCGACTTGGCCCCTCGGTCCTCACCCGCTCACAGCTTCTTGCCCCTGCAGTCCTGACCCGCTCACAGCGACTTGGCCCCTCGGTCCTGACCCGCTCACAGCGACTTGCCCCTGCAGTCCTGACCCGCTCACAGCAACTTGGCCCCTCGGTCCTGACCCGCTCGCAGTGACTTGCCCCTGCAGTCCTGACCCGCTCACAGCGACTTGGCCCCTCGGTCCTGACCCGCTCACAGCGACTTGCCCCTGCAGTGCTGACCCACTCACTGCGAATTGGCCCCTCGGTCCTGACCCGCTCACAGCGACTTGGCCCCTCGGTCCTGACCCGCTCACAGCGACACTGCCCCTGCAGTCCTGTCCCGCTCACAGCGACTTGGCCCCTCGGTCCTGACCCGCTCACAGCGACTTGGCCCCTCGGTCCTGACCCGCTCACAGCGACTTGGTCCCTCGGTCCTGACCCGCTCACAGCGACTTGGCCCCTCGGTCCGGAACCGCTCACAGCGACTTGGCCCCTCGGTCCGGAACCGCTCACAGCGACTTGCCCCTGCAGTCCTGACCCGCTCACAGCTACTTGGCCCCTCGGTCCTGACCCGCTCACAGCGACTTGTCCCCTCGGTCCTGACCCCCTCACAGCGACTTCCCCTGCAGTCCTGACCCGCTCACAGCGACTTGGCCCCTCGGTCCATACCCGCTCACAGCGACTTGCCCCTGCTGTCCTGACCCGCTCACAGCGACTTGGCCCCTCGGTCCTGACCCGCTCACAGCGACTTGGCCCCTCGGTCCTGACCCGCTCACAGCGACTTGCCCCTGCGGTCCTGACCCGCTCACAGCGACTTGGCCCCTCGGTCCTGACCCGCTCACAGCGACTTGGCCCCTCGGTCCGGACCCGCTCACAGCGACTTGGCCCCTCGGTCCTGACCCGCTCACAGCGACTTGCCCCTGCTGTCCTGACCCGCTCACAGCGATTTGGCCCCTCGGTCCTGACCCGCTCACAGCGACTTGGCCCCTCGGTCCTGTCCCGCTCACAGCGACTTGGCCCCTCGGTCCTGACCCGCTCACAGCGACACTGCCCCTGCAGTCCTGACCCGCTCACAGCGACTTGGCCCCTCGGTCCTGACCCGCTCACAGCGACTTGCCGCTGCTGTCCTGACCCGCTCACAGCGACTTGGCCCCTCGGTCCTGACCCGCTCACAGCGACACTGCCCCTGCAGTCCTGACCCGCTCACAGCGACTTGGCCCCTCGGTCCTGACCCGCTCACAGCGACTTGCCCCTGCGGTCCTGACCCGCTCACAGCGACTTGGCCCCTCGGTCCTGACCCGCTCACAGCGACTTGGCCCCTCGGTCCGGACCCGCTCACAGCGACTTGGCCCCTCGGTCCTGACCCGCTCACAGCGACTTCGCCCCTCGTTCCTGACCCGCTCACAGCGACTTGCCCCTGCAGTCCTGACCCGCTCACAGCGACTTGGCCCCTCGGTCCTGACCCGCTCACAGCGACTTGGCCCCTCGGTCCTGACCCGCTCACAGCGACTTTGCCCCTGCAGTCCTGACCCGCTCACAGCGACTTGGCCCCTCGGTCCTGACCCGCTCACAGCGACTTGCCCCTGCAGTCCTGACCCGCTCACAGCGACTTGGCCCCTCGGTCCTGACCCGCTCACAGCGACTAGGCCCCTGCGGTCCTGACCCGCTCACAGCGACTTGCCCGTGCGGTCCTTACCCGCTCACAGCGACTTGGCCCCTCGGTCCTGACCTGCTCACAGCGACTTGGCCCCTCGGTCCTGACCCGCTCACAGCGACTTGGCTCCTCGGTCCTGACCCGCTCACAGCGACTTGTCCCTGCAGTCCTGACCCCCTCACAGCGACATGGCCCCTCGGTCCTGACCCGCTCACAACGACTTGGCCCCTCGGTCCGTACCCGCTCACAGCGACTTGCCCCTGCAGTCCTGACCCGCTCACAGCTACTTGGCCCCTCGGTCCTGACCCGCTCACAGCGACTTCGCCCCTTGGTCCTGACCGGCTCGCAGCGACTTACCCCTTCAGTCCTGACCCGCTCACAGCGACTTGGCCCCTCGGTCCTGACCCGCTCACAGCGACTTGCCCCTGCAGTCCTGACCCACTCACTGCGAATTGGCCCCTCCGTCCTGACCCGCTCACTCCGACTTGGCCCCTCGGTCCTGACCCGCTGACAGCGACACTGCCCCTGCAGTCCTGACCCGCTCACAGCGACTTGGCCCCTCGGTCCTGAACCGCTCACAGCGACTTGGCCCCTCCGTCCTGACCCGCTCACAGCGACTTGGCCCCTCGGTCCTGACCCGCTCACAGCGACTTGGCCCCTCGGTCCTGACCCGCTCACAGCGACTTGGCCCCTCGGTCCGGAACCGCTCACAGCGACTTGCCCCTGCAGTCCTGACCCGCTCACAGCTACTTGGCCCCTCGGTCCTGACCGGCTCACAGCGACTTGGCCCCTCGGTCCTGACCCCCTCACAGGGACTTCCCCTGCAGTCCTGACCCGCTCACAGCGACTTGGACCCTCGGCCCTGACCCGCTCACAGCGACTTGCCCCTGCTGTCCTGACCCGCTCACAGCGACTTGGCCCCTCGGTCCTGACCCGCTCACAGCGACTTGGCCCCTCGGTCCTGACCCGCTCACAGCGACTTGCCCCTGCGGTCCTGACCCGCTCACAGCGACTTGGCCCCTCGGTCCTGACCCGCTCACAGCGACTTGGCCCCTCGGTCCGGACCCGCTCACAGCGACTTGGCCCCTCGGTCCTGACCCGCTCACTGCGACTTGCCCCTACTGTCCTGACCCGCTCACAGCGACTTGGCCCCTCGGTCCTGACCCGCTCACAGCGACTTGGCCCCTCGGTCCGGACCCGCTCACAGCGACATGGCCCCTCGGTCCTGACCCGCACACAGCGACACTGCCCCTGCAGGCCTGACCCGCTCACAGCGACTTGGCCCCTCGTTCCTGACCCGCTCACAGTGACTTGCCCCTGCAGTCCTGACCCGCTCATAGCGACTTGGCCCCACGGTCCTCACCCGCTCACAGCGACTTCGCCCCTCGGTCCTTACCCGCTCACGGCGACTTGCCCCTGCAGTCCTGACCCGCTCACAGCGATCTGGCCCCTCGTTCCTGACCCGCTCACAGCGACTTGCCCCTGCAGTACTGACCAGCTCACAGCGACTTGGCCCCTCGGTCCTGACCCGCTCACAGCGACTTGGACCCTCGGTCCTGACCCGCTCACAGCGACTTGCCCCTGCGGTCCTGACCCGCTCACAGCGACTTGGCCCCTCGGTCCTGACCCGCTCACAGCGACTTGGCCCCTCGGTCCGGACCCGCTCACAGCGACTTGGCCCCTCGGTCCTGACCCGCTCACAGCGACTTGCCCCTGCTGTCCTGACCCGCTCACAGCGATTTGGCCCCTCGGTCCTGACCCGCTCACAGCGACTTGGCCCCTCGGTCCTGTCCCGCTCACAGCGACTTGGCCCCTCGGTCCTGACCCGCTCACAGCGACACTGCCCCTGCAGTCCTGACCCGCTCACAGCGACTTGGCCCCTCGGTCCTGACCCGCTCACAGCGACTTGCCGCTGCTGTCCTGACCCGCTCACAGCGACTTGGCCCCTCGGTCCTGACCCGCTCACAGCGACACTGCCCCTGCAGTCCTGACCCGCTCACAGCGACTTGGCCCCTCGGTCCTGACCCGCTCACAGCGACTTGCCCCTGCGGTCCTGACCCGCTCACAGCGACTTGGCCCCTCGGTCCTGACCCGCTCACAGCGACTTGGCCCCTCGGTCCGGACCCGCTCACAGCGACTTGGCCCCTCGGTCCTGACCCGCTCACAGCGACTTGCCCCTGCTGTCCTGACCCGCTCACAGCGATTTGGCCCCTCGGTCCTGACCCGCTCACAGCGACTTGGCCCCTCGGCCCTGTCCCGCTCACAGCGACTTGGCCCCTCGGTCCTGACCCGCTCACAGCGACACTGCCCCTGCAGTCCTGACCCGCTCACAGCGACTTGGCCCCTCGGTCCTGACCCGCTCACAGCGACTTGCCGCTGCTGTCCTGACCCGCTCACAGCGACTTGGCCCCTCGGTCCTGACCCGCTCACAGCGACACTGCCCCTGCAGTCCTGACCCGCTCACAGCGACTTGGCCCCTCGGTCCTGACCCGCTCACAGCGACTTGCCCCTGCGGTCCTGACCCGCTCACAGCGACTTGGCCCCTCGGTCCTTACCCGCTCACAGCGACTTGGCCCCTCGGTCCGGACCCGCTCACAGCGACTTGGCCCCTCGGTCCTGACCCGCTCACAGCGACTTCGCCCCTCGTTCCTGACCCGCTCACAGCGACTTGCCCCTGCAGTCCTGACCCGCTCACAGCGACTTGGCCCCTCGGTCCTGACCCGCTCACAGCGACTTGGCCCCTCGGTCCTGACCCGCTCACAGCGACTTTGCCCCTGCAGTCCTGACCCGCTCACAGCGACTTGGCCCCTCGGTCCTGACCCGCTCACAGCGACTTGCCCCTGCAGTCCTGACCCGCTCACAGCGACTTGGCCCCTCGGTCCTGACCCGCTCACAGCGACTAGGCCCCTGCGGTCCTGACCCGCTCACAGCGACTTGCCCGTGCGGTCCTGACCCGCTCACAGCGACTTGGCCCCTCGGTCCTGACCTGCTCACAGCGACTTGGCCCCTCGGTCCTGACCCGCTCACAGCGACTTGGCTCCTCGGTCCTGACCCGCTCACAGCGACTTGTCCCTGCAGTCCTGACCCCCTCACAGCGACATGGCCCCTCGGTCCTGACCCGCTCACAACGACTTGGCCCCTCGGTCCGTACCCGCTCACAGCGACTTGCCCCTGCAGTCCTGACCCGCTCACAGCTACTTGGCCCCTCGGTCCTGACCCGCTCACAGCGACTTCGCCCCTTGGTCCTGACCGGCTCGCAGCGACTTACCCCTTCAGTCCTGACCCGCTCACAGCGACTTGGCCCCTCGGTCCTGACCCGCTCACAGCGACTTGCCCCTGCAGTCCTGACCCACTCACTGCGAATTGGCCCCTCCGTCCTGACCCGCTCACTCCGACTTGGCCCCTCGGTCCTGACCCGCTGACAGCGACACTGCCCCTGCAGTCCTGACCCGCTCACAGCGACTTGGCCCCTCGGTCCTGAACCGCTCACAGCGACTTGGCCCCTCCGTCCTGACCCGCTCACAGCGACTTGGCCCCTCGGTCCTGACCCGCTCACAGCGACTTGGCCCCTCGGTCCTGACCCGCTCACAGCGACTTGGCCCCTCGGTCCGGAACCGCTCACAGCGACTTGCCCCTGCAGTCCTGACCCGCTCACAGCTACTTGGCCCCTCGGTCCTGACCGGCTCACAGCGACTTGGCCCCTCGGTCCTGACCCCCTCACAGGGACTTCCCCTGCAGTCCTGACCCGCTCACAGCGACTTGGACCCTCGGCCCTGACCCGCTCACAGCGACTTGCCCCTGCTGTCCTGACCCGCTCACAGCGACTTGGCCCCTCGGTCCTGACCCGCTCACAGCGACTTGGCCCCTCGGTCCTGACCCGCTCACAGCGACTTGCCCCTGCGGTCCTGACCCGCTCACAGCGACTTGGCCCCTCGGTCCTGAACGGCTCACAGCGACTTGGCCCCTCGGTCCGGACCCGCTCACAGCGACTTGGCCCCTCGGTCCTGACCCGCTCACTGCGACTTGCCCCTACTGTCCTGACCCGCTCACAGCGACTTGGCCCCTCGGTCCTGACCCGCTCACAGCGACTTGGCCCCTCGGTCCGGACCCGCTCACAGCGACATGGCCCCTCGGTCCTGACCCGCACACAGCGACACTGCCCCTGCAGGCCTGACCCGCTCACAGCGACTTGGCCCCTCGTTCCTGACCCGCTCACAGTGACTTGCCCCTGCAGTCCTGACCCGCTCATAGCGACTTGGCCCCACGGTCCTCACCCGCTCACAGCGACTTCGCCCCTCGGTCCTTACCCGCTCACGGCGACTTGCCCCTGCAGTCCTGACCCGCTCACAGCGATCTGGCCCCTCGTTCCTGACCCGCTCACAGCGACTTGCCCCTGCAGTCCTGACCAGCTCACAGCGACTTGGCCCCTCGGTCCTGACCCGCTCACAGCGACTTGGACCCTCGGTCCTGACCCGCTCACAGCGATTTGCCCCTGCGGTCCTGACCCGCTCACAGCGACTTGACCCCTCGGTCCTGACCCGCTCACAGCGACTTGGCCCCTCGGTCCGGACCCGCTCACAGCGACTTGGCCCCTCGGTCCTGACCCGCTCACAGCGACTTGCCCCTGCTGTCCTGACCCGCTCACAGCGATTTGGCCCCTCGGTCCTGACCCGCTCACAGCGACTTGGCCCCTCGGTCCTGTCCCGCTCACAGCGACTTGGCCCCTCGGTCCTGACCCGCTCACAGCGACACTGCCCCTGCAGTCCTGACCCGCTCACAGCGACTTGGCCCCTCGGTCCTGACCCGCTCACAGCGACTTGCCGCTGCTGTCCTGACCCGCTCACAGCGACTTGGCCCCTCGGTCCTGACCCGCTCACAGCGACACTGCCCCTGCAGTCCTGACCCGCTCACAGCGACTTGGCCCCTCGGTCCTGACCCGCTCACAGCGACTTGCCCCTGCGGTCCTGACCCGCTCACAGCGACTTGGCCCCTCGGTCCTGACCCGCTCACAGCGACTTGGCCCCTCGGTCCGGACCCGCTCACAGCGACTTGGCCCCTCGGTCCTGACCCGCTCACAGCGACTTCGCCCCTCGTTCCTGACCCGCTCACAGCGACTTGCCCCTGCAGTCCTGACCCGCTCACAGCGACTTGGCCCCTCGGTCCTGACCCGCTCACAGCGACTTGGCCCCTCGGTCCTGACCCGCTCACAGCGACTTTGCCCCTGCAGTCCTGACCCGCTCACAGCGACTTGGCCCCTCGGTCCTGACCCGCTCACAGCGACTTGCCCCTGCAGTCCTGACCCGCTCACAGCGACTTGGCCCCTCGGTCCTGACCCGCTCACAGCGACTAGGCCCCTGCGGTCCTGACCCGCTCACAGCGACTTGCCCGTGCGGTCCTGACCCGCTCACAGCGACTTGGCCCCTCGGTCCTGACCTGCTCACAGCGACTTGGCCCCTCGGTCCTGACCCGCTCACAGCGACTTGGCTCCTCGGTCCTGACCCGCTCACAGCGACTTGTCCCTGCAGTCCTGACCCCCTCACAGCGACATGGCCCCTCGGTCCTGACCCGCTCACAACGACCTTGCCCCTCGGTCCGTACCCGCTCACAGCGACTTGCCCCTGCAGTCCTGACCCGCTCACAGCTACTTGGCCCCTCGGTCCTGACCCGCTCACAGCGACTTCGCCCCTTGGTCCTGACCGGCTCGCAGCGACTTACCCCTTCAGTCCTGACCCGCTCACAGCGACTTGGCCCCTCGGTCCTGACCCGCTCACAGCGACTTGCCCCTGCAGTCCTGACCCACTCACTGCGAATTGGCCCCTCCGTCCTGACCCGCTCACACCGACTTGGCCCCTCGGTCCTGACCCGCTCACAGCGACACTGCCCCTGCAGTCCTGACCCGCTCACAGCGACTTGGCCCCTCGGTCCTGAACCGCTCACAGCGACTTGGCCCCTCCGTCCTGACCCGCTCACAGCGACTTGGCCCTCGGTCCTGACCCGCTCACAGCGACTTGGCCCCTCGGTCCTGACCCGCTCACAGCGACTTGGCCCCTCGGTCCGGAACCGCTCACAGCGACTTGCCCCTGCAGTCCTGACCCGCTCACAGCTACTTGGCCCCTCGGTCCTGACCGGCTCACAGCGACTTGGCCCCTCGGTCCTGACCCCCTCACAGGGACTTCCCCTGCAGTCCTGACCCGCTCACAGCGACTTGGACCCTCGGCCCTGACCCGCTCACAGCGACTTGCCCCTGCTGTCCTGACCCGCTCACAGCGACTTGGCCCCTCGGTCCTGACCCGCTCACAGCGACTTGGCCCCTCGGTCCTGACCCGCTCACAGCGACTTGCCCCTGCGGTCCTGACCCGCTCACAGCGACTTGGCCCCTCGGTCCTGACCCGCTCACAGCGACTTGGCCCCTCGGTCCGGACCCGCTCACAGCGACTTGGCCCCTCGGTCCTGACCCGCTCACTGCGACTTGCCCCTACTGTCATGACCCGCTCACAGCGACTTGGCCCCTCGGTCCTGACCCGTTCACAGCGACTTGGCCCCTCGGTCCGGACCCGCTCACAGCGACATGGCCCCTCGGTCCTGACCCGCACACAGCGACACTGCCCCTGCAGGCCTGACCCGCTCACAGCGACTTGGCCCCTCGTTCCTGACCCGCTCACAGTGACTTGCCCCTGCAGTCCTGACCCGCTCATAGCGACTTGGCCCCACGGTCCTCACCCGCTCACAGCGACTTCGCCCCTCAGTCCTTACCCGCTCACGGCGACTTGCCCCTGCAGTCCTGACCCGCTCACAGCGATCTGGCCCCTCGTTCCTGACCCGCTCACAGCGACTTGCCCCTGCAGTCCTGACCAGCTCACAGCGACTTGGCCCCTCGGTCCTGAAAAGCTCACAGCGACTTGGCCCCTCGGTCCTGACCCACTCACAGCGACTTGGCCCCTCGGTCCAGACCCGCTCACAGCGACTTGGCCCTCGGTCCTGACCCGCTCACAGCTTCTTGCCCCTGCAGTCCTGACCCGCTCACAGCGACTTGGCCCCTGCAGTCCTGACCCGCTCACATCGACTTGCCCCTGCAGTCCTGACCCGCTCACAGCGACTCGGCCCCTCGGTCCTGACCCGCTCACAGCGACTTGGCCCCTCGGTCCTGACCCGCTCACAGCGACTTGGCCCCTCGGTCCTGACCCGCTCACAGCGACTTGGCCCCTCGTTCCTGACCCGCTCACAGCGACTTGGCCCATCGGTCCTCACCCGCTCACAGCGACTTGCCCCCTCGGTCCTCACCCGCTCACAGCGACTTCGCCCCTCGGTCCTTAACCGCTCACGGCGACTTGCCCCTGCAGTCCTGACCCGCTCACAGCGACCTGGCCCCTCGGTCCTGACCCGCTCACAGCGACTTGCCCCTCGTTCCTGACCCGCTCACAGCGACTTGCCCCTGCAGTGCTGACCCGCTCACAGCGACTTGCCCCCTCGGTCCTGACCCGCTCACAGCGACTTGGCCCCTCGGTCCTCACCCGCTCACAGCTTCTTGCCCCTGCAGTCCTGACCCGCTCACAGCGTCTTGGCCCCTCGGTCCTGACCCGCTCACAGCGACTTGCCCCTGCAGTCCTGACCCGCTCACAGCAACTTGGCCCCTCGGTCCTGACCCGCTCGCAGTGACTTGACCCTGCAGTCCTGACCCGCTCACAGCGACTTGGCCCCTCGGTCCGGACCCGCTCACAGCGACATGGCCCCTCGGTCCTGACCCGCACACAGCGACACTGCCCCTGCAGGCCTGACCCGCTCACAGCGACTTGGCCCCTCGTTCCTGACCCGCTCACAGTGACTTGCCCCTGCAGTCCTGACCCGCTCATAGCGACTTGGCCCCACGGTCCTCACCCGCTCACAGCGACTTCGCCCCTCGGTCCTTACCCGCTCACGGCGACTTGCCCCTGCAGTCCTGACCCGCTCACAGCGATCTGGCCCCTCGTTCCTGACCCGCTCACAGCGACTTGCCCCTGCAGTACTGACCAGCTCACAGCGACTTGGCCCCTCGGTCCTGACCCGCTCACAGCGACTTGGACCCTCGGTCCTGACCCGCTCACAGCGACTTGCCCCTGCGGTCCTGACCCGCTCACAGCGACTTGGCCCCTCGGTCCTGACCCGCTCACAGCGACTTGGCCCCTCGGTCCGGACCCGCTCACAGCGACTTGGCCCCTCGGTCCTGACCCGCTCACAGCGACTTGCCCCTGCTGTCCTGACCCGCTCACAGCGATTTGGCCCCTCGGTCCTGACCCGCTCACAGCGACTTGGCCCCTCGGTCCTGTCCCGCTCACAGCGACTTGGCCCCTCGGTCCTGACCCGCTCACAGCGACACTGCCCCTGCAGTCCTGACCCGCTCACAGCGACTTGGCCCCTCGGTCCTGACCCGCTCACAGCGACTTGCCGCTGCTGTCCTGACCCGCTCACAGCGACTTGGCCCCTCGGTCCTGACCCGCTCACAGCGACACTGCCCCTGCAGTCCTGACCCGCTCACAGCGACTTGGCCCCTCGGTCCTGACCCGCTCACAGCGACTTGCCCCTGCGGTCCTGACCCGCTCACAGCGACTTGGCCCCTCGGTCCTGACCCGCTCACAGCGACTTGGCCCCTCGGTCCGGACCCGCTCACAGCGACTTGGCCCCTCGGTCCTGACCCGCTCACAGCGACTTGCCCCTGCTGTCCTGACCCGCTCACAGCGATTTGGCCCCTCGGTCCTGACCCGCTCACAGCGACTTGGCCCCTCGGCCCTGTCCCGCTCACAGCGACTTGGCCCCTCGGTCCTGACCCGCTCACAGCGACACTGCCCCTGCAGTCCTGACCCGCTCACAGCGACTTGGCCCCTCGGTCCTGACCCGCTCACAGCGACTTGCCGCTGCTGTCCTGACCCGCTCACAGCGACTTGGCCCCTCGGTCCTGACCCGCTCACAGCGACACTGCCCCTGCAGTCCTGACCCGCTCACAGCGACTTGGCCCCTCGGTCCTGACCCGCTCACAGCGACTTGCCCCTGCGGTCCTGACCCGCTCACAGCGACTTGGCCCCTCGGTCCTGACCCGCTCACAGCGACTTGGCCCCTCGGTCCGGACCCGCTCACAGCGACTTGGCCCCTCGGTCCTGACCCGCTCACAGCGACTTCGCCCCTCGTTCCTGACCCGCTCACAGCGACTTGCCCCTGCAGTCCTGACCCGCTCACAGCGACTTGGCCCCTCGGTCCTGACCCGCTCACAGCGACTTGGCCCCTCGGTCCTGACCCGCTCACAGCGACTTTGCCCCTGCAGTCCTGACCCGCTCACAGCGACTTGGCCCCTCGGTCCTGACCCGCTCACAGCGACTTGCCCCTGCAGTTCTGACCCGCTCACAGCGACTTGGCCCCTCGGTCCTGACCCGCTCACAGCGACTAGGCCCCTGCGGTCCTGACCCGCTCACAGCGACTTGCCCGTGCGGTCCTGACCCGCTCACAGCGACTTGGCCCCTCGGTCCTGACCTGCTCACAGCGACTTGGCCCCTCGGTCCTGACCCGCTCACAGCGACTTGGCTCCTCGGTCCTGACCCGCTCACAGCGACTTGTCCCTGCAGTCCTGACCCCCTCACAGCGACATGGCCCCTCGGTCCTGACCCGCTCACAACGACTTGGCCCCTCGGTCCGTACCCGCTCACAGCGACTTGCCCCTGCAGTCCTGACCCGCTCACAGCTACTTGGCCCCTCGGTCCTGACCCGCTCACAGCGACTTCGCCCCTTGGTCCTGACCGGCTCGCAGCGACTTACCCCTTCAGTCCTGACCCGCTCACAGCGACTTGGCCCCTCGGTCCTGACCCGCTCACAGCGACTTGCCCCTGCAGTCCTGACCCACTCACTGCGAATTGGCCCCTCCGTCCTGACCCGCTCACTCCGACTTGGCCCCTCGGTCCTGACCCGCTGACAGCGACACTGCACCTGCAGTCCTGACCCGCTCACAGCGACTTGGCCCCTCGGTCCTGAACCGCTCACAGCGACTTGGCCCCTCCGTCCTGACCCGCTCACAGCGACTTGGCCCCTCGGTCCTGACCCGCTCACAGCGACTTGGCCCCTCGGTCCTGACCCGCTCACAGCGACTTGGCCCCTCGGTCCGGAACCGCTCACAGCGACTTGCCCCTGCAGTCCTGACCCGCTCACAGCTACTTGGCCCCTCGGTCCTGACCGGCTCACAGCGACTTGGCCCCTCGGTCCTGACCCCCTCACAGGGACTTCCCCTGCAGTCCTGACCCGCTCACAGCGACTTGGACCCTCGGCCCTGACCCGCTCACAGCGACTTGCCCCTGCTGTCCTGACCCGCTCACAGCGACTTGGCCCCTCGGTCCTGACCCGCTCACAGCGACTTGGCCCCTCGGTCCTGACCCGCTCACAGCGACTTGCCCCTGCGGTCCTGACCCGCTCACAGCGACTTGGCCCCTCGGTCCTGAACGGCTCACAGCGACTTGGCCCCTCGGTCCGGACCCGCTCACAGCGACTTGGCCCCTCGGTCCTGACCCGCTCACTGCGACTTGCCCCTACTGTCCTGACCCGCTCACAGCGACTTGGCCCCTCGGTCCTGACCCGCTCACAGCGACTTGGCCCCTCGGTCCGGACCCGCTCACAGCGACATGGCCCCTCGGTCCTGACCCGCACACAGCGACACTGCCCCTGCAGGCCTGACCCGCTCACAGCGACTTGGCCCCTCGTTCCTGACCCGCTCACAGTGACTTGCCCCTGCAGTCCTGACCCGCTCATAGCGACTTGGCCCCACGGTCCTCACCCGCTCACAGCGACTTCGCCCCTCGGTCCTTACCCGCTCACGGCGACTTGCCCCTGCAGTCCTGACCCGCTCACAGCGATCTGGCCCCTCGTTCCTGACCCGCTCACAGCGACTTGCCCCTGCAGTCCTGACCAGCTCACAGCGACTTGGCCCCTCGGTCCTGACCCGCTCACAGCGACTTGGACCCTCGGTCCTGACCCGCTCACAGCGATTTGCCCCTGCGGTCCTGACCCGCTCACAGCGACTTGACCCCTCGGTCCTGACCCGCTCACAGCGACTTGGCCCCTCGGTCCGGACCCGCTCACAGCGACTTGGCCCCTCGGTCCTGACCCGCTCACAGCGACTTGCCCCTGCTGTCCTGACCCGCTCACAGCGATTTGGCCCCTCGGTCCTGACCCGCTCACAGCGACTTGGCCCCTCGGTCCTGTCCCGCTCACAGCGACTTGGCCCCTCGGTCCTGACCCGCTCACAGCGACACTGCCCCTGCAGTCCTGACCCGCTCACAGCGACTTGGCCCCTCGGTCCTGACCCGCTCACAGCGACTTGCCGCTGCTGTCCTGACCCGCTCACAGCGACTTGGCCCCTCGGTCCTGACCCGCTCACAGCGACACTGCCCCTGCAGTCCTGACCCGCTCACAGCGACTTGGCCCCTCGGTCCTGACCCGCTCACAGCGACTTGCCCCTGCGGTCCTGACCCGCTCACAGCGACTTGGCCCCTCGGTCCTGACCCGCTCACAGCGACTTGGCCCCTCGGTCCGGACCCGCTCACAGCGACTTGGCCCCTCGGTCCTGACCCGCTCACAGCGACTTCGCCCCTCGTTCCTGACCCGCTCACAGCGACTTGCCCCTGCAGTCCTGACCCGCTCACAGCGACTTGGCCCCTCGGTCCTGACCCGCTCACAGCGACTTGGCCCCTCGGTCCTGACCCGCTCACAGCGACTTTGCCCCTGCAGTCCTGACCCGCTCACAGCGACTTGGCCCCTCGGTCCTGACCCGCTCACAGCGACTTGCCCCTGCAGTCCTGACCCGCTCACAGCGACTTGGCCCCTCGGTCCTGACCCGCTCACAGCGACTAGGCCCCTGCGGTCCTGACCCGCTCACAGCGACTTGCCCGTGCGGTCCTGACCCGCTCACAGCGACTTGGCCCCTCGGTCCTGACCTGCTCACAGCGACTTGGCCCCTCGGTCCTGACCCGCTCACAGCGACTTGGCTCCTCGGTCCTGACCCGCTCACAGCGACTTGTCCCTGCAGTCCTGACCCCCTCACAGCGACATGGCCCCTCGGTCCTGACCCGCTCACAACGACTTGGCCCCTCGGTCCGTACCCGCTCACAGCGACTTGCCCCTGCAGTCCTGACCCGCTCACAGCTACTTGGCCCCTCGGTCCTGACCCGCTCACAGCGACTTCGCCCCTTGGTCCTGACCGGCTCGCAGCGACTTACCCCTTCAGTCCTGACCCGCTCACAGCGACTTGGCCCCTCGGTCCTGACCCGCTCACAGCGACTTGCCCCTGCAGTCCTGACCCACTCACTGCGAATTGGCCCCTCCGTCCTGACCCGCTCACACCGACTTGGCCCCTCGGTCCTGACCCGCTCACAGCGACACTGCCCCTGCAGTCCTGACCCGCTCACAGCGACTTGGCCCCTCGGTCCTGAACCACTCACAGCGACTTGGCCCCTCCGTCCTGACCCGCTCACAGCGACTTGGCCCTCGGTCCTGACCCGCTCACAGCGACTTGGCCCCTCGGTCCTGACCCGCTCACAGCGACTTGGCCCCTCGGTCCGGAACCGCTCACAGCGACTTGCCCCTGCAGTCCTGACCCGCTCACAGCTACTTGGCCCCTCGGTCCTGACCGGCTCACAGCGACTTGGCCCCTCGGTCCTGACCCCCTCACAGGGACTTCCCCTGCAGTCCTGACCCGCTCACAGCGACTTGGACCCTCGGCCCTGACCCGCTCACAGCGACTTGCCCCTGCTGTCCTGACCCGCTCACAGCGACTTGGCCCCTCGGTCCTGACCCGCTCACAGCGACTTGGCCCCTCGGTCCTGACCCGCTCACAGCGACTTGCCCCTGCGGTCCTGACCCGCTCACAGCGACTTGGCCCCTCGGTCCTGACCCGCTCACAGCGACTTGGCCCCTCGGTCCGGACCCGCTCACAGCGACTTGGCCCCTCGGTCCTGACCCGCTCACTGCGACTTGCCCCTACTGTCCTGACCCGCTCACAGCGACTTGGCCCCTCGGTCCTGACCCGTTCACAGCGACTTGGCCCCTCGGTCCGGACCCGCTCACAGCGACATGGCCCCTCGGTCCTGACCCGCACACAGCGACACTGCCCCTGCAGGCCTGACCCGCTCACAGCGACTTGGCCCCTCGTTCCTGACCCGCTCACAGTGACTTGCCCCTGCAGTCCTGACCCGCTCATAGCGACTTGGCCCCACGGTCCTCACCCGCTCACAGCGACTTCGCCCCTCAGTCCTTACCCGCTCACGGCGACTTGCCCCTGCAGTCCTGACCCGCTCACAGCGATCTGGCCCCTCGTTCCTGACCCGCTCACAGCGACTTGCCCCTGCAGTCCTGACCAGCTCACAGCGACTTGGCCCCTCGGTCCTGAAAAGCTCACAGCGACTTGGCCCCTCGGTCCTGACCCACTCACAGCGACTTGGCCCCTCGGTCCAGACCCGCTCACAGCGACTTGGCCCTCGGTCCTGACCCGCTCACAGCTTCTTGCCCCTGCAGTCCTGACCCGCTCACAGCGACTTGGCCCCTGCAGTCCTGACCCGCTCACATCGACTTGCCCCTGCAGTCCTGACCCGCTCACAGCGACTCGGCCCCTCGGTCCTGACCCGCTCACAGCGACTTGGCCCCTCGGTCCTGACCCGCTCACAGCGACTTGGCCCCTCGGTCCTGACCCGCTCACAGCGACTTGGCCCCTCGTTCCTGACCCGCTCACAGCGACTTGGCCCATCGGTCCTCACCCGCTCACAGCGACTTGCCCCCTCGGTCCTCACCCGCTCACAGCGACTTCGCCCCTCGGTCCTTAACCGCTCACGGCGACTTGCCCCTGCAGTCCTGACCCGCTCACAGCGACCTGGCCCCTCGGTCCTGACCCGCTCACAGCGACTTGCCCCTCGTTCCTGACCCGCTCACAGCGACTTGCCCCTGCAGTGCTGACCCGCTCACAGCGACTTGCCCCCTCGGTCCTGACCCGCTCACAGCGACTTGGCCCCTCGGTCCTCACCCGCTCACAGCTTCTTGCCCCTGCAGTCCTGACCCGCTCACAGCGTCTTGGCCCCTCGGTCCTGACCCGCTCACAGCGACTTGCCCCTGCAGTCCTGACCCGCTCACAGCAACTTGGCCCCTCGGTCCTGACCCGCTCGCAGTGACTTGCCCCTGCAGTCCTGACCCGCTCACAGCGACTTGGCCCCTCGGTCCTGACCCGCTCACAGCGACTTGCCCCTGCAGTGCTGACCCACTCACTGCGAATTGGCCCCTCGGTCCTGACCCGCTCACAGCGACTTGGCCCCTCGGTCCTGACCCGCTCACAGCGACTTGCCCCTGCGGTCCTGACCCGCTCACAGCGACTTGGCCCCTCGGTCCTGACCCGCTCACAGCGACTTGGCCCCTCGGTCCGGACCCGCTCACAGCGACTTGGCCCCTCGGTCCTGACCCGCTCACAGCGACTTGCCCTTGCTGTCCTGACCCGCTCACAGCGACTTGGCCCCTCGGTCCGGAACCGCTCACAGCGACTTGGCCCCTCGGTCCTGTCCCGCTCACAGTGACTTGGCCCCTCGGTCCTGACCCCCTCACAGCGACACTGCCCCTGCAGTCCGGACCCACTCACAGCGACTTGGCCCCTCGGTCCTGACCCGCTCACAGCGACTTGCCCCTCGTTCCTGACCCGCTCACAGCGACTTGCCCCTGCAGTCCTGACCCGCTCATAGCGACTTGGCCCCACGGTCCTCACCCGCTCACAGCGACTTCGCCCCTCGGTCCTTACCCGCTCACGGCGACTTGCCCCTGCAGTCCTGACCCGCTCACAGCGATCTGGCCCCTCGGTCCTGACCCGCTCACAGCGACTTGGCCCCTCGGTCCTGACCCGCTCACAGCTTCTTGCCCCTGCAGTCCTGACCCGCTCACAGCGACTTGGCCCCTGCAGTCCTGACCCGCTCACATCGACTTGCCCCTGCAGTCCTGACCCGCTCACAGCGACTCGGCCCCTCGGTCCTGACCCGCTCACAGCGACTTGCCCCTGCGGTCCTGACCCGCTCACAGCGACTTTGCCCCTCGTTCCTGACCCGCTCACAGCGACTTGGCCCATCGGTCCTCACCCGCTCACAGCGACTTGCCCCCTCGGTCCTCACCCGCTCACAGCGACTTCGCCCCTCGGTCCTTAACCGCTCACGGCGACTTGCCCCTGCAGTCCTGATCCGCTCACAGCGACCTGGCCCCTCGGTCCTGACACGCTCACAGCGACTTGCCCCTCGTTCCTGACCCGCTCACAGCGACTTGCCCCTGCAGTGCTGACCCGCTCACAGCGACTTGCCCCCTCGGTCCTGACCCGCTCACAGCGACTTGGCCCCTCGGTCCTCACCCGCTCACAGCTTCTTGCCCCTGCAGTCCTGACCCGCTCACCGCGACTTGGCCCCTCGGTCCTGACCCGCTCACAGCGACTTGCCCCTGCAGTCCTGACCCGCTCACAGCAACTTGGCCCCTCGGTCCTGACCCGCTCGCAGTGACTTGCCCCTGCAGTCCTGACCCGCTCACAGCGACTTGGCCCCTCGGTCCTGACCCGCTCACAGCGACTTGCCCCTGCATTGCTGACCCACTCACTGCGAATTGGCCCCTCGGTCCTAACCCGCTCACAGCGACTTGGCCCCTCGGTCCTGACCCGCTCACAGCGACACTGCCCCTGCAGTCCTGACCCGCTCACAGCGACTTGGCCCCTCGGTCCTGACCCGCTCACAGCGACTTGGCCCCTCGGTCCTGACCCGCTCACAGCGACTTGGCCCCTCGGTCCGGAACCGCTCACAGCGACTTGGCCCCTCGGTCCTGACCCACTCACAGCGACTTGGCCCCTCGGTCCTGACCCGCTCACAGCGACTTGGCCCTCGGTCCTGACCCGCTCACAGCTTCTTGCCCCTGCAGTCCTGACCCGCTCACAGCGACTTGGCCCCTGCAGTCCTGACCCGCTCACATCGACTTGCCCCTGCAGTCCTGACCCGCTCACAGCGACTCGGCCCCTCGGTCCTGACCCGCTCACAGCGACTTGGCCCCTCGGTCCTGACCCGCTCACAGCGACTTGCCCCTGCGGTCCTGACCCGCTCACAGCGACTTGGCCCCTCGGTCCTGACCCGCTCACAGCGACTTGGCCCCTCGTACCTGACCCGCTCACAGCGACTTGGCCCATCGGTCCTCACCCGCTCACAGCGACTTGCCCCCTCGGTCCTCACCCGCTCACAGCGACTTCGCCCCTCGGTCCTTAACCGCTCACGGCGACTTGCCCCTGCAGTCCTGACCCGCTCACAGCGACCTGGCCCCTCGGTCCTGACCCGCTCACAGCGACTTGCCCCTCGTTCCTGACCCGCTCACAGCGACTTGCCCCTGCAGTGCTGACCCGCTCACAGCGACTTGCCCTCTCGGTCCTGACCCGCTCACAGCGACTTGGCCCCTCGGTCCTCACCCGCTCACAGCTTCTTGCCGCTGCAGTCCTGACCCGCTCACAGCGACTTGGCCCCTCGGTCCTGACCCGCTCACAGCGACTTGCCCCTGCAGTCCTGACCCGCTCACAGCGACTTGGCCCCTCGGTCCTGACCCGCTCGCAGTGACTTGCCCCTGCAGTCCTGACCCGCTCACAGCGACTTGGCCCCTCGGTCCTGACCCGCTCACAGCGACTTGGCCCCTCGGTCCTGACCCGCTCACAGCGACTTGGCCCCTCGCTCCTGACCCGCTCACAGCGACTTGCCCCTGCGGTCCTGACCCGCTCACAGCGACTTGGCCCCTCGGTCCTGACCCGCTCACAGCGACTTGGCCCCTCGGTCCGGACCCGCTCACAGCGACATGGCCCCTCGGTCCTGACCCGCTCACAGCGACTTGGCCCCTCGTTCCTGACCCGCTCACAGCGACTTGCACCTGCAGTCCTGACCCGCTCACAGCGAGTTGGCCCCTCGGTCCTGACCCGCTCACAGCGACTTGGCCCCTCGGTCCTGACCCGCTCACAGCGACTTTGCCCCTGCAGTCCTGACCCGCTCACAGCGACTTGGCCCCTCGGTCCTGACCCGCTCACAGCGACTTGCCCCTGCAGTCCTGACCCGCTCACAGCGACTTGGCCCAACGGTCCTGACCCGCTCACAGCGACTTGGCCCCTGCGGTCCTGACCCGCTCACAGCGACTTGCCCGTGCGGTCCTGACCCGCTCACCGCAACTTGGCCCCTCGGTCCTGACCTGCTCACAGCGACTTGGCCCCTCGGTCCTGAACCGCTCACAGCGACTTGGCTCCTCGGTCCTGACCCGCTCACAGCGACTTGTCCCTGCAGTCCTGACCCCCTCACAGCGACATGGCCCCTCGGTCCTGACCCGCTCACAACGACTTGGCCCCTCGGTCCGGACCCGCTCACAGCGACTTGCCCCTGCAGTCCTGACCCGCTCACAGCTACTTGGCCCCTCGGTCCTGACCCGCTCACAGCGACTTCGCCCCTCGTTCCTGACCCGCTCACAGCGACTTGCCCCTGCAGTCCGGACCCGCTCACAGCCACTTGGCCCCTTGGTCCTGACCCGCTCACAGCGACTTGACCCCTCGGTCCTGACCCGCACACAGCGACTTGGCCCCTCTGTCCTTAGCCGCTCACGGCGACTTGCCCCTGCGGTCCTGACCCGCTCACAGCGACTTGGCCCCTCGGTCCTGACCCGCTCACAGCGACTTGGCCCCTCGTTCCTGACCCGCTCACAGCGACTTGGCCCATCGGTCCTCACCCGCTCACAGCGACTTGCCCCCTCGGTCCTCACCCGCTCACAGCGACTTCGCCCCTCGGTCCTTAACCGCTCACGGTGACTTGCCCCTGCAGTCCTGACCCGCTCACAACGACCTGGCCCCTCGGTCCTGACCCGCTCACAGCGACTTGCCCCTCGTTCCTGACCCGCTCACAGCGACTTGCCCCTGCAGTGCTGACCCGCTCACAGCGACTTGCCCCCTCGGTCCTGACCCGCTCACAGCGACTTGGCCCCTCGGTCCTCACCCGCTCACAGCTTCTTGCCCCTGCAGTCCTGACCCGCTCACAGCGACTTGGCCCCTCGGTCCTGACCCGCTCACAGCGACTTGCCCCTGCAGTCCTGACCCGCTCACAGCAACTTGGCCCCTCGGTCCTGACCCGCTCGCAGTGACTTGCCCCTGCAGTCCTGACCCGCTCACAGCGACTTGGCCCCTCGGTCCTGACCCGCTCACAGCGACTTGCCCCTGCAGTGCTGACCCACTCACTGCGAATTGGCCCCTCGGTCCTGACCCGCTCACAGCGACTTGGCCCCTCGGTCCTGACCCGCTCACAGCGACACTGCCCCTGCAGTCCTGTCCCGCTCACAGCGACTTGGCCCCTCGGTCCTGACCCGCTCACAGCGACTTGGCCCCTCGGTCCTGACCCGCTCACAGCGACTTGGTCCCTCGGTCCTGACCCGCTCACAGCGACTTGGCCCCTCGGTCCGGAACCGCTCACAGCGACTTGGCCCCTCGGTCCGGAACCGCTCACAGCGACTTGCCCCTGCAGTCCTGACCCGCTCACAGCTACTTGGCCCCTCGGTCCTGACCCGCTCACAGCGACTTGTCCCCTCGGTCCTGACCCCCTCACAGCGACTTCCCCTGCAGTCCTGACCCGCTCACAGCGACTTGGCCCCTCTGTCCTGACCCGCTCACAGCGACTTGCCCCTGCTGTCCTGACCCGCTCACAGCGACTTGGCCCCTCGGTCCTGACCCGCTCACAGCGACTTGGCCCCTCGGTCCTGACCCGCTCACAGCGACTTGCCCCTGCGGTCCTGACCCGCTCACAGCGACTTGGCCCCTCGGTCCTGACCCGCTCACAGCGACTTGGCCCCACGGTCCGGACCCGCTCACAGCGACTTGGCCCCTCGGTCCTGACCCGCTCACAGCGACTTGCCCCTGCTGTCCTGACCCGCTCACAGCGATTTGGCCCCTCGGTCCTGACCCGCTCACAGCGACTTGGCCCCTCGGTCCTGTCCCGCTCACAGCGACTTGGCCCCTCGGTCCTGACCCGCTCACAGCGACACTGCCCCTGCAGTCCTGACCCGCTCACAGCGACTTGGCCCCTCGGTCCTGACCCGCTCACAGCGACTTGCCCCTGCGGTCCTGACCCGCTCACAGCGACTTGGCCCCTCGGTCCTGACCCGCTCACAGCGACTTGGCCCCTCGGTCCGGACCCGCTCACAGCGACTTGGCCCCTCGGTCCTGACCCGCGCACAGCGACTTTGCCCCTCGTTCCTGACCCGCTCACAGCGACTTGCCCCTGCAGTCCTGACCCGCTCACAGCGACTTGGCCCCTCGGTCCTGACCCGCTCACAGCGACTTGGCCCCTCGGTCCTGACCCGCTCACAGCGACTTTGCCCCTGCAGTCCTGACCCGCTCACAGCGACTTGGCCCCTCGGTCCTGACCCGCTCACAGCGACTTGCCCCTGCAGTCCTGACCCGCTCACAGCGACTTGGCCCCTCGGTCCTGACCCGCTCACAGCGACTTGGCCCCTGCGGTCCTGAACCGCTCACAGCGACTTGCCCGTGCGGTCCTGACCCGCTCACAGCGACTTGGCCCCTCGGTCCTGACCCGCTAACAGCGACTTGGCCCCTCGGTCCTGACCCGCTCACAGCGACTTGGCTCCTCGGTCCTGACCCGCTCACAGCGACTTGGCTCCTCGGTCCTGACCCGCTCACAGCGACTTGTCCCTGCAGTCCTGACCCACTCACAGCGACTTGGCCCCTCGGTCCTGACCCGCTCACAACGACTTGGCCCCTCGGTCCGGACCCGCTCACAGCGACTTGCCCCTGCAGTCCTGACCCGCTCACAGCTACTTGGCCCCTCGGTCCTGACCCGCTCACAGCGACTTGGCCCCTCGTTCCTGACCCGCTCACAGCGACTTGCCCCTGCAGTCCTGACCCGCTCACAGCCACTTGGCCCCTCGGTCCTGACCCGCTCACAGCGACTTGACCCCTCGGTCCTGACCCGCACACAGCGACTTGGCCCCTCTGTCCTTAGCCGCTCACGGCGACTTGCCCCTGCAGTCCTGACCCGCTCACAGCGACCTGGCCCCTCGGTCCTGACCCGCTCACAGCGACTTGCCCCTGCAGTCCTGACCAGCTCACAGCGACTTGGCCCCTCGGTCCTGACCCGCTCACAGCGACTTGGCCCCTCGGTCCTGACCCGCTCACAGCGACTTGGCCCCTCGGTCCTGACCCGCTCTCAGCGACTTGGCCCCTCGGTCCTGACCCGCTCACATCGACTTGCCCCTGCAGTCCTGACCCGCTCGCAGCGACTTCGCCCCTCGGTCCTGACCCGCTCACAGCGACTTGGCCCCTCGGTCCTGACCCGCTCTCAGCGACTTGGCCCCTCGGTCCTGACCCGCTCACATCGACTTGCCCCTGCAGTCCTGACCCGCTCGCAGCGACTTGGCCCCTCGGTCCTGACCCGCTCACAGCGACTTGCCCCTGCTATCCTGACCCGCTCACAGCGACTTGGCCCCTCGGTCCTGACCCGCTCACAGCGACTTGGCCCCTCGGTCCTGACCCGCACACAGCGACTTGCCCCTGCAGTGCTGACCCGCTCACAGCGACACTGCCCCTGCAGTCCTGACCCGCTCACAGCGACTTGGCCCCTCGGTCCTGACCCGCTCACAGCGACTTGCCCCTGCGGTCCTGACCCGCTCACAGCGACTTGGCCCCTCGGTCCTTACCCGCTCACAGCGACTTGGCCCCTCGGTCCGGACCCGCTCACAGCGACTTGGCCCCTCGGTCCTGACCCGCTCACAGCGACTTTGCCCCTCGTTCCTGACCCGCTCACAGCAACTTGCCCCTGCAGTCCTGACCCTCTCACAGCGACTTGGCCGCTCGGTCCTGACCCGCTCACAGCGACTTGGCCCCTCGGTCCTGACCCGCTCACAGCGACTTTGCCCCTGCAGTCCTGACCCGCTCACAGCGACTTGGCCCCACGGTCCTGACCCGCTCACAGCGACTTGCCCCTGCAGTCCTGACCCGCTCACAGCGACTTGGCCCCTCGGTCCTGACCCGCTCACAGCGACTTGGCCCCTGCGGTCCTGAACCGCTCACAGCGACTTGCCCGTGCGGTCCTGACCCGCTCACAGCGACTTGGCCCCTCGGTCCTGACCCGCTCACAGCGACTTGGCCCCTCGGTCCTGACCCGCTCACAGCGACTTGGCTCCTCGGTCCTGACCCGCTCACAGCGACTTGGCTCCTCGGTCCTGACCCGCTCACAGCGACTTGTCCCTGCAGTCCTGACCCACTCACAGCGACTTGGCCCCTCGGTCCTGACCCGCTCACAACGACTTGGCCCCTCGGTCCGGACCCGCTCACAGCGACTTGCCCCTGCATTCCTGACCCGCTCACAGCTACTTGGCCCCTCGGTCCTGACCCGCTCACAGCGACTTGGCCCCTCGTTCCTGACCCGCTCACAGCGACTTGCCCCTGCAGTCCTGACCCGCTCTCAGCCACTTGGCCCCTCGGTCCTGACCCGCTCACAGCGACTTGACCCCTCGGTCCTGACCCGCACACAGCGACTTGGCCCCTCTGTCCTTAGCCGCTCACGGCGACTTGCCCCTGCAGTCCTGACCCGCTCACAGCGACCTGGCCCCTCGGTCCTGACCCGCTCACAGCGACTTGCCCCTGCAGTCCTGACCAGCTCACAGCGACTTGGCCCCTCGGTCCTGACCCGCTCACAGCGACTTGGCCCCTCGGTCCTGACCCGCTCACAGCGACTTGGCCCCTCGGTCCTGACCCGCTCTCAGCGACTTGGCCCCTCGCTCCTGACCCGCTCACATCGACTTGCCCCTGCAGTCCTGACCCGCTCGCAGCGACTTCGCCCCTCGGTCCTGACCCGCTCACAGCGACTTGGCCCCTCGGTCCTGACCCGCTCTCAGCGACTTGGCCCCTCGGTCCTGACCCGCTCACATCGACTTGCCCCTGCAGTCCTGACCCGCTCGCAGCGACTTGGCCCCTCGGTCCTGACCCGCTCACAGCGACTTGCCCCTGCTATCCTGACCCGCTCACAGCGACTTGGCCCCTCGGTCCTGACCCGCTCACAGCGACTTGGCCCCTCGGTCCTGACCCGCACACAGCGACTTGCCCCTGCAGTGCTGACCCGCTCACAGCGACACTGCCCCTACAGTCCTGAACCTCTCACAGCGACTTGGCCCCTCGGTCCTGACCCGCTCACAGCGACTTGCCCCTGCAGTCCTGACCCGCTCACAGCGACTTAGCCCCTCGGTCCTGACCCGCTCACAGCGACTTTGCCCCTCGGTCCTGACCCGCTCCCAGCGACTTGTCCCTGCGGTCCTGTCCCGCTCACAGCGACTTGGCCCCTCGGTCCTGACCCGCTCACAGCGACTTGGCCCCTCGGTCCTGACCCGCTCACAGCGACTTGCCCCTGCAGTCCTGACCCGCTCACAGCGACTTGGCCCCTCGGTCCTGACCCGCTCACAGCGACGTGCCCCTGCAGTCCTGACCCACTCACAGCGACTTGGCCCCTCGGTCCTGACCCGCTCACAGCGACTTGGCCCCTCTGTCCTGACCCGCTCACAGCAACACTGCCCCTGCAGTCCTGACCCGCTCACAGCGACTTGGCCCCTCGGTCCTGACCCGCTCACAGCGACTTGCCCCTGCAGTCCTGACCCGCTCACAGCGACTTGGCCCCTCGGTTCTGACCCGCTCACAGCGACTTGGCCCCTCGGTCCTGACCCGCTCACAGCGACTTGCCCCTGCAGTCCTGACCCGCTCACAGCGACGTGGCCCCTCGGTCCTGACCCGCTCACAGCGACTTGCCCCTGCAGTCCTGACCAGCTCACAGCGACTTGGCCCCTCGGTCCTGACCCGCTCACAGCGGCTTGACCCCTCGGTCCAGACCCGCTCACAGTGACTTGGCCCCTCTGTCCTTAGCCGCTCACGGCGACTTGCCCCTGCAGTCCTGACCCGCTCACAGCGACCTGGCCCCTCGGTCCTGACCCGCTCACAGCGACTTGCCCCTGCAGTCCTGACCCGCTCACAGCGTCTTGGCCCCTCGGTCCTGACCCGCTCACAGCGACTTGGCCCCTCGGTCCTGACCCACTCACAGCGACTTGGCCCCTCGGTCCTGACCCGCTCACAGCGACTTGGCCCCTCGGTCCTGACCCGCTCACAGCGACTTGGCCCCTCGTTCCTGACCCGCTCGCAGCGACTTGGCCCCTCGGTCCTGACCCGCTCACAGCGACTTGCCCCTGCTATCCTGACCCGCTCACAGCGACTTGGCCCCTCGGTCCTGACCCGCTCACAGCGACTTGGCCCCTCGGTCCTGACCCGCACACAGCGACTTGCCCCTGCAGTGCTGACCCGCTCACAGCGACACTGCCCCTACAGTCCTGAACCTCTCACAGCGACTTGGCCCCTCGGTCCTGACCCGCTCACAGCGACTTGCCCCTGCAGTCCTGACCCGCTCACAGCGACTTAGCCCCTCGGTCCTGACCCGCTCACAGCGACTTTGCCCCTCGGTCCTGACCCGCTCCCAGCGACTTGTCCCTGCGGTCCTGTCCCGCTCACAGCGACTTGGCCCCTCGGTCCTGACCCGCTCACAGCGACTTGGCCCCTCGGTCCTGACCCGCTCACAGCGACTTGCCCCTGCAGTCCTGACCCGCTCACAGCGACTTGGCCCCTCGGTCCTGACCCGCTCACAGCGACGTGCCCCTGCAGTCCTGACCCACTCACAGCGACTTGGCCCCTCGGTCCTGACCCGCTCACAGCGACTTGGCCCCTCTGTCCTGACCCGCTCACAGCAACACTGCCCCTGCAGTCCTGACCCGCTCACAGCGACTTGGCCCCTCGGTCCTGACCCGCTCACAGCGACTTGCCCCTGCAGTCCTGACCCGCTCACAGCGACTTGGCCCCTCGGTCCTGACCCGCTCACAGCGACTTGGCCCCTCGGTCCTGACCCGCTCACAGCGACTTGCCCCTGCAGTCCTGACCCGCTCACAGCGACGTGGCCCCTCGGTCCTGACCCGCTCACAGCGACTTGCCCCTGCAGTCCTGACCAGCTCACAGCGACTTGGCCCCTCGGTCCTGACCCGCTCACAGCGACTTGACCCCTCGGTCCTGACCCGCTCACAGTGACTTGGCCCCTCTGTCCTTAGCCGCTCACGGCGACTTGCCCCTGCAGTCCTGACCCGCTCACAGCGACCTGGCCCCTCGGTCCTGACCCGCTCACAGCGACTTGCCCCTGCAGTCCTGACCCGCTCACAGCGTCTTGGCCCCTCGGTCCTGACCCGCTCACAGCGACTTGGCCCCTCGGTCCTGACCCACTCACAGCGACTTGGCCCCTCGGTCCTGACCCTCTCACAGCGACTTGGCCCCTCGGTCCTGACCCGCTCACAGCGACTTGGCCCCTCGTTCCTGACCCGCTCACAGCGACTTGTCTCCTCGGTCCTGACCCGCTCACAGCGACTTGCCCCTGCAGGCCTGACCCGCTCACAGCGACATGGCCCCTCGGTCGTGACCCGCTCACAGCGACTTGGCCCCTCGGTCCGGACCCGCTTACAGCGACTTGCCCCTGCAGTCCTCACCCGCTCACAGCTACTTGGCCCCTCGGTCCTGACCCGCTCACAGCGACTTGGCCCCTCGTTCCTGACCCGCTCACAGCGACTTGCCCCTGCAGTCCTGACCCGCTCACAGCGACTTGGCCCCTCGGTCCTGACCCGCTCACAGCTACTTTGCCCCTCGGTCCTGACCCGCTCCCAGCGACTTGTCCCTGCGGTCCTGTCCCGCTCACAGCGACTTGGCCCCTCGGTCCTGACCCGCTCACAGCGACTTGGCCCCTCGGTCCTGACCCGCTCACAGTGACTTGCCCCTGCAGTCCTGACCCGCTCACAGCGACTTGGCCCCTCGGTCCTGACCCGCTCACAGCGACGTGCCCCTGCAGTCCTGACCCACTCACAGCGACTTGGCCCCTCGGTCCTGACCCGCTCACAGCGACTTGGCCCCTCTGTCCTGACCCGCTCACAGCAACACTGCCCCTGCAGTCCTGACCCGCTCACAGCGACTTGGCCCCTCGGTCCTGACCCGCTCACAGCGACTTGCCCCTGCAGTCCTGACCCGCTCACAGCGACTTGGCCCCTCGGTCCTGACCCGCTCACAGCGACTTGGCCCCTCGGTCCTGACCCGCTCACAGCGACTTGCCCCTGCAGTCCTGACCCGCTCACAGCGACGTGGCCCCTCGGTCCTGACCCGCTCACAGCGACTTGCCCCTGCAGTCCTGACCAGCTCACAGCGACTTGGCCCCTCGGTCCTGACCCGCTCACAGCGACTTGACCCCTCGGTCCTGACCCGCTCACAGCGACTTGGCCCCTCTGTCCTTAGCCGCTCACGGCGACTTGCCCCTGCAGTCCTGACCCGCTCACAGCGACCTGGCCCCTCGGTCCTGACCCGCTCACAGCGACTTGCCCCTGCAGTCCTGACCCGCTCACAGCGTCTTGGCCCCTCGGTCCTGACCCGCTCACAGCGACTTGGCCCCTCGGTCCTGACCCACTCACAGCGACTTGGCCCCTCGGTCCTGACCCGCTCACAGCGACTTGGCCCCTCGGTCCTGACCCGCTCACAGCGACTTGGCCCCTCGTTCCTGACCCGCTCACAGCGACTTGTCTCCTCGGTCCTGACCCGCTCACAGCGACTTGCCCCTGCAGGCCTGACCCGCTCACAGCGACATGGCCCCTCGGTCGTGACCCGCTCACAGCGACTTGGCCCCTCGGTCCGGACCCGCTCACAGCGACTTGCCCCTGCAGTCCTGACCCGCTCACAGCGACTTGGCCCCTCGGTCCTGACCCGCTCACAGCGACTTGCCCCCTCGGTCCTGACCCGCTCACAGCGACTTGGCCCCTCTTCCTTACCCGCTCACGGCGACTTGCCCCTGCAGTCCTGACCCGCTCACAGCGACCTGGCCCCTCGGTCCTGACCCGCTCACAGCGACTTGCCCCTGCAGTCCTGACCAGCTCACAGCGACTTGGCCCCTCGGTCCTGACCCGCTCACAGCGACTTGGCCCCTCGGTCCTGACCCGCTCACAGCGACTTGACCCCTCGGTCCTGACCCGCTCACAGCGACTTGGCCCTTCGATCCTGACCCGCTCACAGCTTCTTGCCCCTGCAGTCCTGACCCGCTCACAGCGACTTGGCCCCTCGGTCCTGACCCGCTCTCAGCGACTTGGCCCCTCGGTCCTGACCCGCTCACATCGACTTGGCCCCTCTGTCCTGACCCGCTCACAGCAACACAGCCAGGCAGTCCTGACCCGCTCACAGCGACTTGGCCCCTCGGTCCTGACCCGCTCACAGCGACTTGCCCCTGCAGTCCTGACCCGCTCACAGCGACTTGGCCCCTCGGTCCTGACCCGCTCACAGCGACTTGGCCCCTCGGTCCTGACCCTCTCACAGCGACTTGCCCCTGCAGTCCTGACCCGCTCACAGCGACGTGGCCCCTCGGTCCTGACCCGCTCACAGCGACTTGCCCCTGCAGTCCTGACCAGCTCACAGCGACTTGGCCCCTCGGTCCTGACCCGCTCACAGCGACTTGACCCCTCGGTCCTGACCCGCTCACAGCGACTTGGCCCCTCTGTCCTTAGCCGCTCACGGCGACTTGCCCCTGCAGTCCTGACCCGCTCACAGCGACCTGGCCCCTCGGTCCTGACCCGCTCACAGCGACTTGCCCCTGCAGTCCTGACCCGCTCACAGCGTCTTGGCCCCTCGGTCCTGACCCGCTCACAGCGACTTGGCCCCTCGGTCCTGACCCACTCACAGCGACTTGGCCCCTCGGTCCTGACCCGCTCACAGCGACTTGGCCCGTCGGTCCTGACCCGCTCACAGCGACTTGGCCCCTCGTTCCTGACCCGCTCACAGCGACTTGTCTCCTCGGTCCTGACCCGCTCACAGCGACTTGCCCCTGCAGGCCTGACCCGCTCACAGCGACATGGCCCCTCGGTCGTGACCCGCTCACAGCGACTTGGCCCCTCGGTCCGGACCCGCTCACAGCGACTTGCCCCTGCAGTCCTCACCCGCTCACAGCTACTTGGCCCCTCGGTCCTGACCCGCTCACAGTGACTTGGCCCCTCGTTCCTGACCCGCTCACAGCGACTTGCCCCTGCAGTCCTGACCCGCTCACAGCGACTTGGCCCCTCGGTCCTGACCCGCTCACAGCGACTTGCCCCCTCGGTCCTGACCCGCTCACAGCGACTTGGCCCCTCTTCCTTACCCGCTCACGGCGACTTGCCCCTGCAGTCCTGACCCGCTCACAGCGACCTGGCCCCTCGGTCCTGACCCGCTCACAGCGACTTGCCCCTGCAGTCCTGACCAGCTCACAGCGACTTGGCCCCTCGGTCCTGACCCGCTCACAGCGACTTGGCCCCTCGGTCCTGACCCGCTCACAGCGACTTGACCCCTCGGTCCTGACCCGCTCACAGCGACTTGGCCCTTCGATCCTGACCCGCTCACAGCTTCTTGCCCCTGCAGTCCTGACCCGCTCACAGCGACTTGGCCCCTCGGTCCTGACCCGCTCTCAGCGACTTGGCCCCTCGGTCCTGACCCGCTCACATCGACTTGCCCCTGCAGTCCTGACCCGCTCACAGCGACTTGGCCCCTCGGTCCTGACCCGCTCACAGCGACTTGGACCCTCGGTCCTGACCCGCTCACTGCGACTGGCCCCTGCGATCCTGACCCGCTCACAGCGACTTGGCCCCTCGGTCCTGACCCGCTCACAGCGACATGGCCCCTCGGTCCTGACCCGCTCACAGCGACTTGGCCCCTCGGTCCTGACCGGCTCACAGCGACTTGCCCCTGCAGTCCTGACCCGCTCACAGCCACTTGGCCCCTCGGTCCTGACCCGCTCCCAGCGACTTGACCCCTCGGTCCTGACCCGCACACAGCGACTTGGCCCCTCTGTCCTTAGCCGCTCACGGCGACTTGCCCCTGCGGTCCTGACCCGCTCACAGCGACTTGGCCCCTCGGTCCTGACCCGCTCACAGCGACTTGGCCCCTCGTTCCTGACCCGCTCACAGCGACTTGGCCCATCGGTCCTCACCCGCTCACAGCGACTTGCCCCCTCGGTCCTCACCCGCTCACAGCGACTTCGCCCCTCGGTCCTTAACCGCTCACGGCGACTTGCCCCTGCAGTCCTGACCCGCTCACAGCGACCTGGCCCCTCGGTCCTGACCCGCTCACAGCGACTTGCCCCTCGTTCCTGACCCGCTCACAGCGACTTGCCCCTGCAGTGCTGACCCGCTCACAGCGACTTGCCCCCTCGGTCCTGACCCGCTCACAGCGACTTGGCCCCTCGGTCCTCACCCGCTCACAGCTTCTTGCCCCTGCAGTCCTGACCCGCTCACAGCGACTTGGCCCCTCGGTCCTGACCCGCTCACAGCGACTTGCCCCTGCAGTCCTGACCCGCTCACAGCAACTTGGCCCCTCGGTCCTGAACCGCTCGCAGTGACTTGCCCCTGCAGTCCTGACCCGCTCACAGCGACTTGGCCCCTCGGTCCTGACCCGCTCGCAGTGACTTGCCCCTGCAGTCCTGACCCGCTCACAGCGAATTGGCCCCTCGGTCCTGACCCGCTCACAGCGACTTGGCCCCTCGGTCCTGACCCGCTCACAGCGACACTGCCCCTGCAGTCCTGTCCCGCTCACAGCGACTTGGCCCCTCGGTCCTGACCCGCTCACAGCGACTTGGCCCCTCGGTCCTGACCCGCTCACAGCGACTTGGTCCCTCGGTCCTGACCCGCTCACAGCGACTTGGCCCCTCGGTCCGGAACCGCTCACAGCGACTTGGCCGCTCGGTCCGGAACCGCTCACAGCGACTTGCCCCTGCAGTCCTGACCCGCTCACAGCTACTTGGCCCCTCGGTCCTGACCCGCTCACAGCGACTTGTCCCCTCGGTCCTGACCCCCTCACAGCGACTTCCCCTGCAGTCCTGACCCACTCACAGCGACTTGGCCCCTCGGTCCTGACCCGCTCACAGCGACTTGGCCCCTCGGTCCGGACCCGCTCACAGCGACTTGGCCCCTCGGTCCTGACCCGCTCACAGCGACTTGCCCCTGCTGTCCTGACCCGCTCACAGCGATTTGGCCCCTCGGTCCTGACCCGCTCACAGCGACTTGGCCCCTCGGTCCTGTCCCGCTCACAGCGACTTGGCCCCTCGGTCCTGACCCGCTCACAGCGACACTGCCCCTGCAGTCCTGACCCGCTCACAGCGACTTGGCCCCTCGGTCCTGACCCGCTCACAGCGACTTGCCCCTGCGGTCCTGACCCGCTCACAGAGACTTGGCCCCTCGGTCCTGACCCGCTCACAGCGACTTGGCCCCTCGGTCCGGACCCGCTCACAGCGACTTGGCCCCTCGGTCCTGACCCGCTCACAGCGACTTTGCCCCTCGTTCCTGACCCGCTCACAGCGACTTGCCCCTGCAGTCCTGACCCGCTCACAGCGACTTGGCCCCTCGGTCCTGACCCGCTCACAGCGACTTGGCCCCTCGGTCCTGACCCGCTCACAGCGACTTTGCCCCTGCAGTCCTGACCCGCTCACAGCGACTTGGCCCCTCGGTCCTGACCCGCTCACAGCGACTTGCCCCTGCAGTCCTGACCCGCTCACAGCGACTTGGCTCCTCGGTCCTGACCCGCTCACAGCGACTTGCCCCTGCAGTCCTGACCCGCTCACAGCGACGTGGCCCCTCGGTCCTGACCCGCTCACAG
Organism: Stegostoma tigrinum; assembly: GCF_030684315.1. Lineage (NCBI taxonomy): Eukaryota > Metazoa > Chordata > Chondrichthyes > Orectolobiformes > Stegostomatidae > Stegostoma > Stegostoma tigrinum. The sequence continues at coordinate 1,018,943 of NW_026728043.1, read as the reverse complement.
CGACTTGCCCCTGCAGTCCTGACCAGCTCACAGCGACTTGGCCCCTCGGTCCTGACCCGCTCACAGCGACTTGACCCCTCGGTCCTGACCCGCTCACAGCGACTTGGCCCCTCTGTCCTTAGCCGCTCACGGCGACTTGCCCCTGCAGTCCTGACCCGCTCACAGCGACCTGGCCCCTCGGTCCTGACCCGCTCACAGCGACTTGCCCCTGCAGTCCTGACCCGCTCACAGCGTCTTGGCCCCTCGGTCCTGACCCGCTCACAGCGACTTGGCCCCTCGGTCCTGACCCACTCACAGCGACTTGGCCCCTCGGTCCTGACCCGCTCACAGCGACTTGGCCCCTCGGTCCTGACCCGCTCACAGCGACTTGGCCCCTCGTTCCTGACCCGCTCACAGCGACTTGTCTCCTCGGTCCTGACCCGCTCACAGCGACTTGCCCCTGCAGGCCTGACCCGCTCACAGCGACATGGCCCCTCGGTCGTGACCCGCTCACAGCGACTTGGCCCCTCGGTCCGGACCCGCTCACAGCGACTTGCCCCTGCAGTCCTCACCCGCTCACAGCTACTTGGCCCCTCGGTCCTTACCCGCTCACAGCGACTTGGCCCCTCGTTCCTGACCCGCTCACAGCGACTTGCCCCTGCAGTCCTGACCCGCTCACAGCGACTTGGCCCCTCGGTCCTGACCCGCTCACAGCGACTTGCCCCCTCGGTCCTGACCCGCTCACAGCGACTTGGCCCCTCTTCCTTACCCGCTCACGGCGACTTGCCCCTGCAGTCCTGACCCGCTCACAGCGACCTGGCCCCTCGGTCCTGACCCGCTCACAGCGACTTGCCCCTGCAGTCCTGACCAGCTCACAGCGACTTGGCCCCTCGGTCCTGACCCGCTCACAGCGACTTGGCCCCTCGGTCCTGACCCGCTCACAGCGACTTGACCCCTCGGTCCTGACCCGCTCACAGCGACTTGGCCCTTCGATCCTGACCCGCTCACAGCTTCTTGCCCCTGCAGTCCTGACCCGCTCACAGCGACTTGGCCCATCGGTCCTGACCCGCTCTCAGCGACTTGGCCCCTCGGTCCTGACCCGCTCACATCGACTTGGCCCCTCTGTCCTGACCCGCTCACAGCAACACTGCCCCTGCAGTCCTGACCCGCTCACAGCGACTTGGCCCCTCGGTCCTGACCCGCTCACAGCGACTTGCCCCTGCAGTCCTGACCCGCTCACAGCGACTTGGCCCCTCGGTCCTGACTCGCTCACAGCGACTTGGCCCCTCGGTCCTGACCCGCTCACAGCGACTTGCCCCTGCAGTCCTGACCCGCTCACAGCGACGTGGCCCCTCGGTCCTGACCCGCTCACAGCGACTTGCCCCTGCAGTCCTGACCAGCTCACAGCGACTTGGCCCCTCGGTCCTGACCCGCTCACAGCGACTTGACCCCTCGGTCCTGACCCGCTCACAGCGACTTGGCCCCTCTGTCCTTAGCCGCTCACGGCGACTTGCCCCTGCAGTCCTGACCCGCTCACAGCGACCTGGCCCCTCGGTCCTGACCCGCTCACAGCGACTTGCCCCTGCAGTCCTGACCCGCTCACAGCGTCTTGGCCCCTCGGTCCTGACCCGCTCACAGCGACTTGGCCCCTCGGTCCTGACCCACTCACAGCGACTTGGCCCCTCGGTCCTGACCCGCTCACAGCGACTTGGCCCGTCGGTCCTGACCCGCTCACAGCGACTTGGCCCCTCGTTCCTGACCCGCTCACAGCGACTTGTCTCCTCGGTCCTGACCCGCTCACAGCGACTTGCCCCTGCAGGCCTGACCCGCTCACAGCGACATGGCCCCTCGGTCGTGACCCGCTCACAGCGACTTGGCCCCTCGGTCCGGACCCGCTCACAGCGACTTGCCCCTGCAGTCCTCACCCGCTCACAGCTACTTGGCCCCTCGGTCCTGACCCGCTCACAGCGACTTGGCCCCTCGTTCCTGACCCGCTCACAGCGACTTGCCCCTGCAGTCCTGACCCGCTCACAGCGACTTGGCCCCTCGGTCCTGACCCGCTCACAGCGACTTGCCCCCTCGGTCCTGACCCGCTCACAGCGACTTGGCCCCTCTTCCTTACCCGCTCACGGCGACTTGCCCCTGCAGTCCTGACCCGCTCACAGCGACCTGGCCCCTCGGTCCTGACCCGCTCACAGCGACTTGCCCCTGCAGTCCTGACCAGCTCACAGCGACTTGGCCCCTCGGTCCTGACCCGCTCACAGCGACTTGGCCCCTCGGTCCTGACCCGCTCACAGCGACTTGACCCCTCGGTCCTGACCCGCTCACAGCGACTTGGCCCTTCGATCCTGACCCGCTCACAGCTTCTTGCCCCTGCAGTCCTGACCCGCTCACAGCGACTTGGCCCCTCGGTCCTGACCCACTCTCAGCGACTTGGCCCCTCGGTCCTGACCCGCTCACATCGACTTGCCCCTGCAGTCCTGACCCGCTCACAGCGACTTGGCCCCTCGGTCCTGACCCGCTCACAGCGACTTGGACCCTCGGTCCTGACCCGCTCACTGCGACTTGCCCCTGCGATCCTGACCCGCTCACAGCGACTTGGCCCCTCGGTCCTGACCCGCTCACAGCGACATGGCCCCTCGGTCCTGACCCGCTCACAGCGACTTGGCCCCTCGGTCCTGACCGGCTCACAGCGACTTGCCCCTGCAGTCCTGACCCGCTCACAGCCACTTGGCCCCTCGGTCCTGACCCGCTCCCAGCGACTTGACCCCTCGGTCCTGACCCGCACACAGCGACTTGGCCCCTCTGTCCTTAGCCGCTCACGGCGACTTGCCCCTGCGGTCCTGACCCGCTCACAGCGACTTGGCCCCTCGGTCCTGACCCGCTCACAGCGACTTGGCCCCTCGTTCCTGACCCGCTCACAGCGACTTGGCCCATCGGTCCTGACCCGCTCACAGCGACTTGGCCCCTCGGTCCTGACCCGCTCACAGCGACTTGCCCCTGCAGTCCTGACCCGCTCACAGCGACTTGGCCCCTCGGTCCTGACCCGCTCACAGCGACTTGGCCCCTCGGTCCTGACCCGCTCACAGCGACTTGCCCCTGCAGTCCTGACCCGCTCACAGCGACGTGGCCCCTCGGTCCTGACCCGCTCACAGCGACTTGCCCCTGCAGTCCTGACCAGCTCACAGCGACTTGGCCCCTCGGTCCTGACCCGCTCACAGCGACTTGACCCCTCGGTCCTGACCCGCTCACAGCGACTTGGCCCCTCTGTCCTTAGCCGCTCACGGCGACTTGCCCCTGCAGTCCTGACCCGCTCACAGCGACCTGGCCCCTCGGTCCTGACCCGCTCACAGCGACTTGCCCCTGCAGTCCTGACCCGCTCACAGCGTCTTGGCCCCTCGGTCCTGACCCGCTCACAGCGACTTGGCCCCTCGGTCCTGACCCGCTCACAGCGACTTGGCCCCTCGGTCCTGACCCGCTCACAGCGACTTGGCCCCTCGTTCCTGACCCGCTCACAGCGACTTGTCTCCTCGGTCCTGACCCGCTCACAGCGACTTGCCCCTGCAGGCCTGACCCGCTCACAGCGACATGGCCCCTCGGTCGTGACCCGCTCACAGCGACTTGGCCCCTCGGTCCGGACCCGCTCACAGCGACTTGCCCCTGCAGTCCTCACCCGCTCACAGCTACTTGGCCCCTCGGTCCTGACCCGCTCACAGCGACTTGGCCCCTCGTTCCTGACCCGCTCACAGCGACTTGCCCCTGCAGTCCTGACCCGCTCACAGCGACTTGGCCCCTCGGTCCTGACCCGCTCACAGCGACTTGCCCCCTCGGTCCTGACCCGCTCACAGCGACTTGGCCCCTCTTCCTTACCCGCTCACGGCGACTTGCCCCTGCAGTCCTGACCCGCTCACAGCGACCTGGCCCCTCGGTCCTGACCCGCTCACAGCGACTTGCCCCTGCAGTCCTGACCAGCTCACAGCGACTTGGCCCCTCGGTCCTGACCCGCTCACAGCGACTTGGCCCCTCGGTCCTGACCCGCTCACAGCGACTTGACCCCTCGGTCCTGACCCGCTCACAGCGACTTGGCCCTTCGATCCTGACCCGCTCACAGCTTCTTGCCCCTGCAGTCCTGACCCGCTCACAGCGACTTGGCCCCTCGGTCCTGACCCGCTCTCAGCGACTTGGCCCCTCGGTCCTGACCCGCTCACATCGACTTGGCCCCTCTGTCCTGACCCGCTCACAGCAACACAGCCAGGCAGTCCTGACCCGCTCACAGCGACTTGGCCCCTCGGTCCTGACCCGCTCACAGCGACTTGCCCCTGCAGTCCTGACCCGCTCACAGCGACTTGGCCCCTCGGTCCTGACCCGCTCACAGCGACTTGGCCCCTCGGTCCTGACCCTCTCACAGCGACTTGCCCCTGCAGTCCTGACCCGCTCACAGCGACGTGGCCCCTCGGTCCTGACCCGCTCACAGCGACTTGCCCCTGCAGTCCTGACCAGCTCACAGCGACTTGGCCCCTCGGTCCTGACCCGCTCACAGCGACTTGACCCCTCGGTCCTGACCCGCTCACAGCGACTTGGCCCCTCTGTCCTTAGCCGCTCACGGCGACTTGCCCCTGCAGTCCTGACCCGCTCACAGCGACCTGGCCCCTCGGTCCTGACCCGCTCACAGCGACTTGCCCCTGCAGTCCTGACCCGCTCACAGCGTCTTGGCCCCTCGGTCCTGACCCGCTCACAGCGACTTGGCCCCTCGGTCCTGACCCACTCACAGCGACTTGGCCCCTCGGTCCTGACCCGCTCACAGCGACTTGGCCCGTCGGTCCTGACCCGCTCACAGCGACTTGGCCCCTCGTTCCTGACCCGCTCACAGCGACTTGTCTCCTCGGTCCTGACCCGCTCACAGCGACTTGCCCCTGCAGGCCTGACCCGCTCACAGCGACATGGCCCCTCGGTCGTGACCCGCTCACAGCGACTTGGCCCCTCGGTCCGGACCCGCTCACAGCGACTTGCCCCTGCAGTCCTCACCCGCTCACAGCTACTTGGCCCCTCGGTCCTGACCCGCTCACAGTGACTTGGCCCCTCGTTCCTGACCCGCTCACAGCGACTTGCCCCTGCAGTCCTGACCCGCTCACAGCGACTTGGCCCCTCGGTCCTGACCCGCTCACAGCGACTTGCCCCCTCGGTCCTGACCCGCTCACAGCGACTTGGCCCCTCTTCCTTACCCGCTCACGGCGACTTGCCCCTGCAGTCCTGACCCGCTCACAGCGACCTGGCCCCTCGGTCCTGACCCGCTCACAGCGACTTGCCCCTGCAGTCCTGACCAGCTCACAGCGACTTGGCCCCTCGGTCCTGACCCGCTCACAGCGACTTGGCCCCTCGGTCCTGACCCGCTCACAGCGACTTGACCCCTCGGTCCTGACCCGCTCACTGCGACTTGGCCCTTCGATCCTGACCCGCTCACAGCTTCTTGCCCCTGCAGTCCTGACCCGCTCACAGCGACTTGGCCCCTCGGTCCTGACCCGCTCTCAGCGACTTGGCCCCTCGGTCCTGACCCGCTCACATCGACTTGCCCCTGCAGTCCTGACCCGCTCACAGCGACTTGGCCCCTCGGTCCTGACCCGCTCACAGCGACTTGGACCCTCGGTCCTGACCCGCTCACTGCGACTGGCCCCTGCGATCCTGACCCGCTCACAGCGACTTGGCCCCTCGGTCCTGACCCGCTCACAGCGACATGGCCCCTCGGTCCTGACCCGCTCACAGCGACTTGGCCCCTCGGTCCTGACCGGCTCACAGCGACTTGCCCCTGCAGTCCTGACCCGCTCACAGCCACTTGGCCCCTCGGTCCTGACCCGCTCCCAGCGACTTGACCCCTCGGTCCTGACCCGCACACAGCGACTTGGCCCCTCTGTCCTTAGCCGCTCACGGCGACTTGCCCCTGCGGTCCTGACCCGCTCACAGCGACTTGGCCCCTCGGTCCTGACCCGCTCACAGCGACTTGGCCCCTCGTTCCTGACCCGCTCACAGCGACTTGGCCCATCGGTCCTCACCCGCTCACAGCGACTTGCCCCCTCGGTCCTCACCCGCTCACAGCGACTTCGCCCCTCGGTCCTTAACCGCTCACGGCGACTTGCCCCTGCAGTCCTGACCCGCTCACAGCGACCTGGCCCCTCGGTCCTGACCCGCTCACAGCGACTTGCCCCTCGTTCCTGACCCGCTCACAGCGACTTGCCCCTGCAGTGCTGACCCGCTCACAGCGACTTGCCCCCTCGGTCCTGACCCGCTCACAGCGACTTGGCCCCTCGGTCCTCACCCGCTCACAGCTTCTTGCCCCTGCAGTCCTGACCCGCTCACAGCGACTTGGCCCCTCGGTCCTGACCCGCTCACAGCGACTTGCCCCTGCAGTCCTGACCCGCTCACAGCAACTTGGCCCCTCGGTCCTGAACCGCTCGCAGTGACTTGCCCCTGCAGTCCTGACCCGCTCACAGCGACTTGGCCCCTCGGTCCTGACCCGCTCGCAGTGACTTGCCCCTGCAGTCCTGACCCGCTCACAGCGAATTGGCCCCTCGGTCCTGACCCGCTCACAGCGACTTGGCCCCTCGGTCCTGACCCGCTCACAGCGACACTGCCCCTGCAGTCCTGTCCCGCTCACAGCGACTTGGCCCCTCGGTCCTGACCCGCTCACAGCGACTTGGCCCCTCGGTCCTGACCCGCTCACAGCGACTTGGTCCCTCGGTCCTGACCCGCTCACAGCGACTTGGCCCCTCGGTCCGGAACCGCTCACAGCGACTTGGCCCCTCGGTCCGGAACCGCTCACAGCGACTTGCCCCTGCAGTCCTGACCCGCTCACAGCTACTTGGCCCCTCGGTCCTGACCCGCTCACAGCGACTTGTCCCCTCGGTCCTGACCCCCTCACAGCGACTTCCCCTGCAGTCCTGACCCACTCACAGCGACTTGGCCCCTCGGTCCTGACCCGCTCACAGCGACTTGGCCCCTCGGTCCGGACCCGCTCACAGCGACTTGGCCCCTCGGTCCTGACCCGCTCACAGCGACTTGCCCCTGCTGTCCTGACCCGCTCACAGCGATTTGGCCCCTCGGTCCTGACCCGCTCACAGCGACTTGGCCCCTCGGTCCTGTCCCGCTCACAGCGACTTGGCCCCTCGGTCCTGACCCGCTCACAGCGACACTGCCCCTGCAGTCCTGACCCGCTCACAGCGACTTGGCCCCTCGGTCCTGACCCGCTCACAGCGACTTGCCCCTGCGGTCCTGACCCGCTCACAGAGACTTGGCCCCTCGGTCCTGACCCGCTCACAGCGACTTGGCCCCTCGGTCCGGACCCGCTCACAGCGACTTGGCCCCTCGGTCCTGACCCGCTCACAGCGACTTTGCCCCTCGTTCCTGACCCGCTCACAGCGACTTGCCCCTGCAGTCCTGACCCGCTCACAGCGACTTGGCCCCTCGGTCCTGACCCGCTCACAGCGACTTGGCCCCTCGGTCCTGACCCGCTCACAGCGACTTTGCCCCTGCAGTCCTGACCCGCTCACAGCGACTTGGCCCCTCGGTCCTGACCCGCTCACAGCGACTTGCCCCTGCAGTCCTGACCCGCTCACAGCGACTTGGCTCCTCGGTCCTGACCCGCTCACAGCGACTTGCCCCTGCAGTCCTGACCCGCTCACAGCGACGTGGCCCCTCGGTCCTGACCCGCTCACAGCGACTTGCCCCTGCAGTCCTGACCAGCTCACAGCGACTTGGCCCCTCGGTCCTGACCCGCTCACAGCGACTTGACCCCTCGGTCCTGACCCGCTCACAGCGACTTGGCCCCTCTGTCCTTAGCCGCTCACGGCGACTTGCCCCTGCAGTCCTGACCCGCTCACAGCGACCTGGCCCCTCGGTCCTGACCCGCTCACAGCGACTTGCCCCTGCAGTCCTGACCCGCTCACAGCGTCTTGGCCCCTCGGTCCTGACCCGCTCACAGCGACTTGGCCCCTCGGTCCTGACCCACTCACAGCGACTTGGCCCCTCGGTCCTGACCCGCTCACAGCGACTTGGCCCCTCGGTCCTGACCCGCTCACAGCGACTTGGCCCCTCGTTCCTGACCCGCTCACAGCGACTTGTCTCCTCGGTCCTGACCCGCTCACAGCGACTTGCCCCTGCAGGCCTGACCCGCTCACAGCGACATGGCCCCTCGGTCGTGACCCGCTCACAGCGACTTGGCCCCTCGGTCCGGACCCGCTCACAGCGACTTGCCCCTGCAGTCCTCACCCGCTCACAGCTACTTGGCCCCTCGGTCCTGACCCGCTCACAGCGACTTGGCCCCTCGTTCCTGACCCGCTCACAGCGACTTGCCCCTGCAGTCCTGACCCGCTCACAGCGACTTGGCCCCTCGGTCCTGACCCGCTCACAGCGACTTGCCCCCTCGGTCCTGACCCGCTCACAGCGACTTGGCCCCTCTTCCTTACCCGCTCACGGCGACTTGCCCCTGCAGTCCTGACCCGCTCACAGCGACCTGGCCCCTCGGTCCTGACCCGCTCACAGCGACTTGCCCCTGCAGTCCTGACCAGCTCACAGCGACTTGGCCCCTCGGTCCTGACCCGCTCACAGCGACTTGGCCCCTCGGTCCTGACCCGCTCACAGCGACTTGACCCCTCGGTCCTGACCCGCTCACAGCGACTTGGCCCTTCGATCCTGACCCGCTCACAGCTTCTTGCCCCTGCAGTCCTGACCCGCTCACAGCGACTTGGCCCATCGGTCCTGACCCGCTCTCAGCGACTTGGCCCCTCGGTCCTGACCCGCTCACATCGACTTGGCCCCTCTGTCCTGACCCGCTCACAGCAACACTGCCCCTGCAGTCCTGACCCGCTCACAGCGACTTGGCCCCTCGGTCCTGACCCGCTCACAGCGACTTGCCCCTGCAGTCCTGACCCGCTCACAGCGACTTGGCCCCTCGGTCCTGACTCGCTCACAGCGACTTGGCCCCTCGGTCCTGACCCGCTCACAGCGACTTGCCCCTGCAGTCCTGACCCGCTCACAGCGACGTGGCCCCTCGGTCCTGACCCGCTCACAGCGACTTGCCCCTGCAGTCCTGACCAGCTCACAGCGACTTGGCCCCTCGGTCCTGACCCGCTCACAGCGACTTGACCCCTCGGTCCTGACCCGCTCACAGCGACTTGGCCCCTCTGTCCTTAGCCGCTCACGGCGACTTGCCCCTGCAGTCCTGACCCGCTCACAGCGACCTGGCCCCTCGGTCCTGACCCGCTCACAGCGACTTGCCCCTGCAGTCCTGACCCGCTCACAGCGTCTTGGCCCCTCGGTCCTGACCCGCTCACAGCGACTTGGCCCCTCGGTCCTGACCCACTCACAGCGACTTGGCCCCTCGGTCCTGACCCGCTCACAGCGACTTGGCCCGTCGGTCCTGACCCGCTCACAGCGACTTGGCCCCTCGTTCCTGACCCGCTCACAGCGACTTGTCTCCTCGGTCCTGACCCGCTCACAGCGACTTGCCCCTGCAGGCCTGACCCGCTCACAGCGACATGGCCCCTCGGTCGTGACCCGCTCACAGCGACTTGGCCCCTCGGTCCGGACCCGCTCACAGCGACTTGCCCCTGCAGTCCTCACCCGCTCACAGCTACTTGGCCCCTCGGTCCTGACCCGCTCACAGCGACTTGGCCCCTCGTTCCTGACCCGCTCACAGCGACTTGCCCCTGCAGTCCTGACCCGCTCACAGCGACTTGGCCCCTCGGTCCTGACCCGCTCACAGCGACTTGCCCCCTCGGTCCTGACCCGCTCACAGCGACTTGGCCCCTCTTCCTTACCCGCTCACGGCGACTTGCCCCTGCAGTCCTGACCCGCTCACAGCGACCTGGCCCCTCGGTCCTGACCCGCTCACAGCGACTTGCCCCTGCAGTCCTGACCAGCTCACAGCGACTTGGCCCCTCGGTCCTGACCCGCTCACAGCGACTTGGCCCCTCGGTCCTGACCCGCTCACAGCGACTTGACCCCTCGGTCCTGACCCGCTCACAGCGACTTGGCCCTTCGATCCTGACCCGCTCACAGCTTCTTGCCCCTGCAGTCCTGACCCGCTCACAGCGACTTGGCCCCTCGGTCCTGACCCACTCTCAGCGACTTGGCCCCTCGGTCCTGACCCGCTCACATCGACTTGCCCCTGCAGTCCTGACCCGCTCACAGCGACTTGGCCCCTCGGTCCTGACCCGCTCACAGCGACTTGGACCCTCGGTCCTGACCCGCTCACTGCGACTTGCCCCTGCGATCCTGACCCGCTCACAGCGACTTGGCCCCTCGGTCCTGACCCGCTCACAGCGACATGGCCCCTCGGTCCTGACCCGCTCACAGCGACTTGGCCCCTCGGTCCTGACCGGCTCACAGCGACTTGCCCCTGCAGTCCTGACCCGCTCACAGCCACTTGGCCCCTCGGTCCTGACCCGCTCCCAGCGACTTGACCCCTCGGTCCTGACCCGCACACAGCGACTTGGCCCCTCTGTCCTTAGCCGCTCACGGCGACTTGCCCCTGCGGTCCTGACCCGCTCACAGCGACTTGGCCCCTCGGTCCTGACCCGCTCACAGCGACTTGGCCCCTCGTTCCTGACCCGCTCACAGCGACTTGGCCCATCGGTCCTCACCCGCTCACAGCGACTTGCCCCCTCGGTCCTCACCCGCTCACAGCGACTTCGCCCCTCGGTCCTTAACCGCTCACGGCGACTTGCCCCTGCAGTCCTGACCCGCTCACAGCGACCTGGCCCCTCGGTCCTGACCCGCTCACAGCGACTTGCCCCTCGTTCCTGACCCGCTCACAGCGACTTGCCCCTGCAGTGCTGACCCGCTCACAGCGACTTGCCCCCTCGGTCCTGACCCGCTCACAGCGACTTGGCCCCTCGGTCCTCACCCGCTCACAGCTTCTTGCCCCTGCAGTCCTGACCCGCTCACAGCGACTTGGCCCCTCGGTCCTGACCCGCTCACAGCGACTTGCCCCTGCAGTCCTGACCCGCTCACAGCAACTTGGCCCCTCGGTCCTGACCCGCTCGCAGTGACTTGCCCCTGCAGTCCTGACCCGCTCACAGCGACTTGGCCCCTCGGTCCTGACCCGCTCGCAGTGACTTGCCCCTGCAGTCCTGACCCGCTCACAGCGAATTGGCCCCTCGGTCCTGACCCGCTCACAGCGACTTGGCCCCTCGGTCCTGACCCGCTCACAGCGACACTGCCCCTGCAGTCCTGTCCCGCTCACAGCGACTTGGCCCCTCGGTCCTGACCCGCTCACAGCGACTTGGCCCCTCGGTCCTGACCCGCTCACAGCGACTTGGTCCCTCGGTCCTGACCCGCTCACAGCGACTTGGCCCCTCGGTCCGGAACCGCTCACAGCGACTTGGCCCCTCGGTCCGGAACCGCTCACAGCGACTTGCCCCTGCAGTCCTGACCCGCTCACAGCTACTTGGCCCCTCGGTCCTGACCCGCTCACAGCGACTTGTCCCCTCGGTCCTGACCCCCTCACAGCGACTTCCCCTGCAGTCCTGACCCGCTCACAGCGACTTGGCCCCTCGGTCCTGACCCGCTCACAGCGACTTGGCCCCTCGGTCCGGACCCACTCACAGCGACTTGGCCCCTCGGTCCTGACCCGCTCACAGCGACTTGCCCCTGCTGTCCTGACCCGCTCACAGCGATTTGGCCCCTCGGTCCTGACCCGCTCACAGCGACTTGGCCCCTCGGTCCTGTCCCGCTCACAGCGACTTGGCCCCTCGGTCCTGACCCGCTCACAGCGACACTGCCCCTGCAGTCCTGACCCGCTCACAGCGACTTGGCCCCTCGGTCCTGACCCGCTCACAGCGACTTGCCCCTGCGGTCCTGACCCGCTCACAGCGACTTGGCCCCTCGGTCCTGACCCGCTCACAGCGACTTGGCCCCTCGGTCCGGACCCGCTCACAGCGACTTGGCCCCTCGGTCCTGACCCGCTCACAGCGACTTTGCCCCTCGTTCCTGACCCGCTCACAGCGACTTGCCCCTGCAGTCCTGACCCGCTCACAGCGACTTGGCCCCTCGGTCCTGACCCGCTCACAGCGACTTGGCCCCTCGGTCCTGACCCGCTCACAGCGACTTTGCCCCTGCAGTCCTGACCCGCTCACAGCGACTTGGCCCCTCGGTCCTGACCCGCTCACAGCGACTTGCCCCTGCAGTCCTGACCCGCTCACAGCGACTTGGCTCCTCGGTCCTGACCCGCTCACAGCGACTTGGCTCCTCGGTCCTGACCCGCTCACAGCGACTTGTCCCTGCAGTCCTGACCCACTCACAGCGACTTGGCCCCTCGGTCCGACCCGCTCACAACGACTTGGCCCCTCGGTCCGGACCCGCTCACAGCGACTTGCCCCTGCAGTCCTGACCCGCTCACAGCTACTTGGCCCCTCGGTCCTGACCCGCTCACAGCGACTTGGCCCCTCGTTCCTGACCCGCTCACAGCGACTTGCCCCTGCAGTCCTGACCCGCTCTCAGCCACTTGGCCCCTCGGTCCTGACCCGCTCACAGCGACTTGACCCCTCGGTCCTGACCCGCACACAGCGACTTGGCCCCTCTGTCCTTAGCCGCTCACGGCGACTTGCCCCTGCAGTCCTGACCCACTCACAGCGACCTGGCCCCTCGGTCCTGACCCGCTCACAGCGACTTGCCCCTGCAGTCCTGACCAGCTCACAGCGACTTGGCCCCTCGGTCCTGACCCGCTCACAGCGACTTGGCCCCTCGGTCCTGACCCGCTCACAGCGACTTGGCCCCTCGGTCCTGACCCGCTCTCAGCGACTTGGCCCCTCGGTCCTGACCCGCTCACATCGACTTGCCCCTGCAGTCCTGACCCGCTCGCAGCGACTTCGCCCCTCGGTCCTGACCCGCTCACAGCGACTTGGCCCCTCGGTCCTGACCCGCTCTCAGCGACTTGGCCCCTCGGTCCTGACCCGCTCACATCGACTTGCCCCTGCAGTCCTGACCCGCTCGCAGCGACTTGGCCCCTCGGTCCTGACCCGCTCACAGCGACTTGCCCCTGCTATCCTGACCCGCTCACAGCGACTTGGCCCCTCGGTCCTGACCCGCTCACAGCGACTTGGCCCCTCGGTCCTGACCCGCACACAGCGACTTGCCCCTGCAGTGCTGACCCGCTCACAGCGACACTGCCCCTGCAGTCCTGAACCTCTCACAGCGACTTGGCCCCTCGGTCCTGACCCGCTCACAGCGACTTGCCCCTGCAGTCCTGAACCTCTCACAGCGACTTGGCCCCTCGGTTCTGACCCGCTCACAGTGACTTGGCCCCTTGGTCCTCACCCGCTCTCGGCGACTTGCCCCTTCAGTCCTGACCCGCTCACAGCGACTTGCCCCTGCAGTCCTGACCAGCTCACAGCGACTTGGACCCTCGGCCCTGTCCCGCTCACAGCGACTTGGCCCCTCGGTCCTGACCCGCTCACAGCGACTTGGCCCCTCGGTCCTGACCCGCTCACAGCTTCTTGCCCCTGCAGTCCTGACCCGCTCACAGCGACTTGGCCCCTCGGTCCTGACCCGCTCACAGCGACTTGCCCCTGCAGTCCTGACCCGCTCACAGCGACTTAGCCCCTCGGTCCTGACCCGCTCACAGCGACTTTGCCCCTCGGTCCTGACCCGCTCCCAGCGACTTGTCCCTGCGGTCCTGTCCCGGTCACAGCGACTTGGCCCCTCGGTCCTGACCCGCTCACAGCGACTTGGCCCCTCGGTCCTGACCCGCTCACAGCGACTTGCCCCTGCAGTCCTGACCCGCTCACAGCGACTTGGCCCCTCGGTCCTGACCCGCTCACAGCGACGTGCCCCTGCAGTCCTGACCCACTCACAGCGACTTGGCCCCTCGGTCCTGACCCCCTCACAGCGACTTGGCCCCTCTGTCCTGACCCGCTCACAGCAACACTGCCCCTGCAGTCCTGACCCGCTCACAGCGACTTGGCCCCTCGGTCCTGACCCGCTCACAGCGACTTGCCCCTGCAGTCCTGACCCGCTCACAGCGACTTGGCCCCTCGGTCCTGACCCGCTCACAGCGACTTGGCCCCTCGGTCCTGACCCGCTCACAGCGACTTGCCCCTGCAGTCCTGACCCGCTCACAGCGACGTGGCCCCTCGGTCCTGACCCGCTCACAGCGACATGCCCCTGCAGTCCTGACCAGCTCACAGCGACTTGGCCCCTCGGTCCTGACCCGCTCACAGCGACTTGACCCCTCGGTCCTGACCCGCTCACAGCGACTTGGCCCCTCTGTCCTTAGCCGCTCACGGCGACATGCCCCTGCAGTCCTGACCCGCTCACAGCGACTTGGCCCCTCGGTCCTGACCCGCTCACAGCGACTTGCCCCCTCGGTCCTGACCCGCTCACAGCGACTTGCCCCCTCGGTCCTGACCCGCTCACAGCGACTTGGCCCCTCTTCCTTACCCGCTCACGGCGACTTGCCCCTGCAGTCCTGACCCGCTCACAGCGACCTGGCCCCTCGGTCCTGACCCGCTCACAGCGACTTGCCCCTGCAGTCCTGACCAGCTCACAGCGACTTGGCCCCTCGGTCCTGACCCGCTCACAGCGACTTGGCCCCTCGGTCCTGACCCGCTCACAGCGACTTGACCCCTCGGTCCTGACCCGCTCACAGCGACTTGGCCCTTCGATCCTGACCCGCTCACAGCTTCTTGCCCCTGCAGTCCTGACCCGCTCACAGCGACTTGGCCCCTCGGTCCTGACCCGCTCTCAGCGACTTGGCCCCTCGGTCCTGACCCGCTCACAGCCACGTGCCCCTGCAGTCCTGACCCACTCACAGCGACTTGGCCCCTCAGTCCTGACCCGCTCACAGCAACACTGCCCCTGCGATCCTGACCCGCTCACAGCGACTTTGCCCCTCGGTCCTGACCCGCTCCCAGCGACTTGCCCCTGCGGTCCTGACCCGCTCACAGCGACTTGGCCCCTCGGTCCTAACCCGCTCACAGCTTCTTGCCCCTGCAGTCCTGACCCGCTCACAGCGACTTGGCACCTCGGTCCTGACCCGCTCTCCGCGACTTGGCCCCTCGGTCCTGACCCGCTCACATCGACTTGCCCCTGCAGTCCTGACCCGCTCACAGCGACTTGTCCCCTCGGTCCTGGCCCGCTCACAGCGACTTGCCCCTGCGATCCTGACCCGCTCACAGCGACTTGGCCCGTCGGTCCTGACCCGCTCACAGCGACTTGGCCCCTCGGTCCGGACCCGCTCAAAGTGACTTGTCCCTGCAGTCCTGACCCGCTCACAGCGACACTGCCCCTGCAGTCCTGAACCGCTCACAGCGACTTGGCCCCTCGGTCCTGACCCGCTCACAGCGACTTGCCCCTGCAGTCCTGACCCGCTCTCAGCGACTTGCCCCTTCAGTCCTGACCCGCTCACAGCGACTTGGCCCCTCGGTCCTGACCCGCTCACAGCACCTTCCCCCTCGGTCCTGACCCGCTCACAGCGACTTGGCCCCTCGGTCCTTACCCGCTCACGGCGACTTGCCCCTGCAGTCCTGACCCGCTCACAGCGACTTGCCTTTGCAGTCCTGACCAGCTCACAGCGACTTGGCCCCTCGGCCCAGTCCCGCTCACAGCGACTTGGCCCCTCGGTCCTGACCCGCTCACAGCGACTTGGCCCCTCGGTCCTGACCCGCTCACAGCTTCTTGCCCCTGCAGTCCTGACCCGCTCACAGCGACTTGGCCCATCGGTCCTGACCCGCTCACAGCGACTTGCCCCTGCAGTCCAGACCCGCTCACAGCGACTTAGCCCCTCGGTCCTGACCCGCTCACAGCGACTTTGCCCCTCGGTCGTGACCCGCTCCCAGCGACTTGCCCCTGCGGTCCTGACCCGCTCACAGCGACTTGGCCCCTCGGTCCTGACCCGCTCACAGCACCTTCCCCCTCGGTCCTGACCCGCTCACAGCGACTTGGCCCCTCGGTCCTTACCCGCTCACGGCGACTTGCCCCTGCAGTCCTGACCCGCTCACAGCGACTTGCCTTTGCAGTCCTGACCAGCTCACAGCGACTTGGCCCCTCGGCCCAGTCCCGCTCACAGCGACTTGGCCCCTCGGTCCTGACCCGCTCACAGCGACTTGGCCCCTCGGTCCTGACCCGCTCACAGCTTCTTGCCCCTGCAGTCCTGACCCGCTCACAGCGACTTGGCCCATCGGTCCTGACCCGCTCACAGCGACTTGCCCCTGCAGTCCAGACCCGCTCACAGCGACTTAGCCCCTCGGTCCTGACCCGCTCACAGCGACTTTGCCCCTCGGTCGTGACCCGCTCCCAGCGACTTGCCCCTGCGGTCCTGACCCGCTCACAGCGACTTGGCCCCTCGGTCCTGACCCGCTCACAGCGACTTGGCCCGTCGGTCCTGACCCGCTCACAGCGACTTGCCCCTGCAGTCCTGACCCGCTCACAGCGACTTGGCCCCTCGGTCCTGACCCGCTCACAGCCACGTGCCCCTGCAGTCCTGACCCACTCACAGCGACTTGGCCCCTCGGTCCTGACCCGCTCACAGCGACTTGCCCCTGCAGTCCTGACCCGCTCACAGCGACTTGGCCCCTCGGTCCTGACCCGCTCACAGCGAATTGGCCCCTCGGTCCTGACCCGCTCACAGCGACTTGCCCCTGCAGTCCTGACCCGCTCACAGCGACTTGGCCCCTCGGTCCTGACCCGCTCACAGCGACGTGCCCCTGCAGTCCTGCCCCACTCACAGCGACTTGGCCCCTCGGTCCTGACCAGCTCACAGCGACTTGGCCCCTCGGTCCTGACCCGCTCACAGCAACACTGCCCCTGCAGTCCTGACCCGCTCACAGCGACTTGGCCCCTCGGTCCTGACCCGCTCACAGCGACTTGCCCCTGCAGTCCTGACCCGCTCACAGGGACTTGGCCCCTCGGTCCTGACCCGCTCACAGCGACTTGGCCCCTCGGTCCTGACCCGCTCACAGCGACTTTACCCCTGCAGTCCTGACCCGCTCACAGCGACTTGGCCCCTCGGTCCTGACCCGCTCACAGCGACTTGCCCCTGCAGTCCTGACCTGCTCACAGCGACTTGGCCCCTCGGTCCTGACCTGCTAACAGCGAATTGGCCCCTGCGGTCCTGACCCGCTCACAGCGACTTGCCCCTGCGGTCCTGACCCGCTCACAGCGACTTGGCCCCTCGGTCCTGACCCACTCACAGCGACTTGGCCCCTCGGTCCTGACCCGCTCACAGCGACTTGGCCCCTCGGTCCTGACCCGCTCACAGCGACTTGGCTCCTCGGTCCTGACCCGCTCACAGCGACTTGCCCCTGCAGTCCTGACCCGCTCTCAGCGACATGGCCCCTCGGTCCTGGCCCGCTCACAGCGACTTGGCCCCTCGGTCCGGACCCGCTCACAGCGACTTGCCCCTGCAGTCCTGACCCGCTCACAGCTACTTGGCCCCTTGGTCCTGACCCGCTCACAGCGACTTGGCCCCTCGTTCCTGACCCGCTCACAGCGACTTTCCCCTGCAGTCCTGACCCGCTCACAGCCACTTGGCCCCTCGGTCCTGACCCGCTCACAGCGACTTGCCCCCTCGATCCTGACCCGCTCACAGCGACTTGGCACATCTGTCCTTAGCCGCTCACGGCGACTTGCCCCTGCGGTCCTGACCCGCTCACAGCGACTTGGCCCCTCGGTCCTGACCCGCTCACAGCGACTTTGCCCCTCGTTCCTGACCCGCTCACAGCGACTTGCCCCTGCAGTCCTGACCCGCTCACAGCGACTTGGCCCCTCGGTCCTGACCCGCTCACAGCGACTTGGCCCCTCGGTCCTGACCCGCTCACAGCGACTTTGCCCCTGCAGTCCTGACCCGCTCACAGCGACTTGGCCCCTCGGTCCTGACCCGCTCACAGCGACTTGCCCCTGCAGTCCTGACCCGCTCACAGCGACTTGGCTCCTCGGTCCTGACCCGCTCACAGCGACTTGGCTCCTCGGTCCTGACCCGCTCACAGCGACTTGTCCCTGCAGTCCTGACCCACTCACAGCGACTTGGCCCCTCGGTCCTGACCCGCTCACAACGACTTGGCCCCTCGGTCCGGACCCGCTCACAGCGACTTGCCCCTGCAGTCCTGACCCGCTCACAGCTACTTGGCCCCTCGGTCCTGACCCGCTCACAGCGACTTGGCCCCTCGTTCCTGACCCGCTCACAGCGACTTGCCCCTGCAGTCCTGACCCGCTCTCAGCCACTTGGCCCCTCGGTCCTGACCCGCTCACAGCGACTTGACCCCTCGGTCCTGACCCGCACACAGCGACTTGGCCCCTCTGTCCTTAGCCGCTCACGGCGACTTGCCCCTGCAGTCCTGACCCGCTCACAGCGACCTGGCCCCTCGGTCCTGACCCGCTCACAGCGACTTGCCCCTGCAGTCCTGACCAGCTCACAGCGACTTGGCCCCTCGGTCCTGACCCGCTCACAGCGACTTGGCCCGTCGGTCCTGACCCGCTCACAGCGACTTGGCCCCTCGGTCCTGACCCGCTCTCAGCGACTTGGCCCCTCGGTCCTGACCCGCTCACATCGACTTGCCCCTGCAGTCCTGACCCGCTCGCAGCGACTTCGCCCCTCGGTCCTGACCCGCTCACAGCGACTTGGCCCCTCGGTCCTGACCCGCTCTCAGCGACTTGGCCCCTCGGTCCTGACCCGCTCACATCGACTTGCCCCTGCAGTCCTGACCCGCTCGCAGCGACTTGGCCCCTCGGTTCTGACCCGCTCACAGCGACTTGCCCCTGCTATCCTGACCCGCTCACAGCGACTTGGCCCCTCGGTCCTGACCCGCTCACAGCGACTTGGCCCCTCGGTCCTGACCCGCACACAGCGACTTGCCCCTGCAGTGCTGACCCGCTCACAGCGACACTGCCCCTGCAGTCCTGAACCTCTCACAGCGACTTGGCCCCTCGGTCCTGACCCGCTCACAGCGACTTGCCCCTGCAGTCCTGAACCTCTCACAGCGACTTGGCCCCTCGGTTCTGACCCGCTCACAGTGACTTGGCCCCTCGGTCCTCACCCGCTCACGGCGACTTGCCCCTTCAGTCCTGACCCGCTCACAGCGACTTGCCCCTGCAGTCCTGACCAGCTCACAGCGACTTGGCCCCTCGGCCCTGTCCCGCTCACAGCGACTTGGCCCCTCGGTCCTGACCCGCTCACAGCGACTTGGCCCCTCGGTCCTGACCCGCTCACAGCTTCTTGCCCCTGCAGTCCTGACCCGCTCACAGCGACTTGGCCCCTCGATCCTGACCCGCTCACAGCGACTTGCCCCTGCAGTCCTGACCCGCTCACAGCGACTTAGCCCCTCGGTCCTGACCCGCTCACAGCGACTTTGCCCCTCGGTCCTGACCCGCTCCCAGCGACTTGTCCCTGCGGTCCTGTCCCGCTCACAGCGACTTGGCCCCTCGGTCCTGACCCGCTGACAGCGACTTGGCCCCTCGGTCCTGACCCGCTCACAGCGACTTGCCCCTGCAGTCCTGACCCGCTCACAGCGACTTGGCCCCTCGGTCCTGACCCGCTCACAGCGACGTGCCCCTGCAGTCCTGACCCACTCACAGCGACTTGGCCCCTCGGTCCTGACCCGCTCACAGCGACTTGGCCCCTCTGTCCTGACCCGCTCACAGCAACACTGCCCCTGCAGTCCTGACCCGCTCACAGCGACTTGGCCCCTCGGTCCTGACCCGCTCACAGCGACTTGCCCCTGCAGTCCTGACCCGCTCACAGCGACTTGGCCCCTCGGTCCTGACCCGCTCACAGCGACTTGGCCCCTCGGTCCTGACCCGCTCACAGCGACTTGCCCCTGCAGTCCTGACCCGCTCACAGCGACGTGGCCCCTCGGTCCTGACCCGCTCACAGCGACATGCCCCTGCAGTCCTGACCAGCTCACAGCGACTTGGCCCCTCGGTCCTGACCCGCTCACAGCGACTTGGCCCCTCTGTCCTTAGCCGCTCACGGCGACTTGCCCCTGCAGTCCTGACCCGCTCACAGCGACCTGGCCCCTCGGTCCTGACCCGCTCACAGCGACTTGCCCCTGCAGTCCTGACCCGCTCACAGCGTCTTGGCCCCTCGGTCCTGACCCGCTCACAGCGACTTGGCCCCTCGGTCCTGACCCACTCACAGCGACTTGGCCCCTCGGTCCTGACCCGCTCACAGCGACTTGGCCCCTCGTTCCTGACCCGCTCACAGCGACTTGTCTCCTCGGTCCTGACCCGCTCACAGCGACTTGCCCCTGCAGGCCTGACCCGCTCACAGCGACATGGCCCCTCGGTCGTGACCCGCTCACAGCGACTTGGCCCCTCGGTCCGGACCCGCTCACAGCGACTTGCCCCTGCAGTCCTCACCCGCTCACAGCTACTTGGCCCCTCGGTCCTGACCCGCTCACAGCGACTTGGCCCCTCGTTCCTGACCCGCTCACAGCGACTTGGCCCCTCTGTCCTTAGCCGCTCACGGCGACTTGCCCCTGCAGTCCTGACCCGCTCACAGCGACCTGGCCCCTCGGTCCTGACCCGCTCACAGCGACTTGCCCCTGCAGTCCTGACCCGCTCACAGCGTCTTGGCCCCTCGGTCCTGACCCGCTCACAGCGACTTGGCCCCTCGGTCCTGACCCACTCACAGCGACTTGGCCCCTCGGTCATGACCCGCTCACAGCGACTTGGCCCCTCGTTCCTGACCCGCTCACAGCGACTTGTCTCCTCGGTCCTGACCCGCTCACAGCGACTTGCCCCTGCAGGCCTGACCCGCTCACAGCGACATGGCCCCTTGGTCGTGACCCGCTCACAGCGACTTGGCCCCTCGGTCCGGACCCGCTCACAGCGACTTGCCCCTGCAGTCCTCACCCGCTCACAGCTACTTGGCCCCTCGGTCCTGACCCGCTCACAGCGACTTGGCCCCTCGTTCCTGACCCGCTCACAGCGACTTGCCCCTGCAGTCCTGACCCGCTCACAGCGACTTGGCCCCTCGGTCCTGACCCGCTCACAGCGACTTGCCCTTTCGGTCCTGACCCGCTCACAGCGACTTGGCCCCTCTTCCTTACCCGCTCACGGCGACTTGCCCCTGCAGTCCTGACCCGCTCACAGCGACATGGCCCCTCGGTCCTGACCCGCTCACAGCGACTTGCCCCTGCAGTCCTGACCAGCTCACAGCGACTTGGCCCCTCGGTCCTGACCCGCTCACAGCGACTTGGCCCCTCGGTCCTGACCCGCTCACAGCGACTTGACCCCTCCGTCCTGACCCGCTCACAGCGACTTGGCCCTTCGATCCTGACCCGCTCACAGCTTCTTGCCCCTGCAGTCCTGACCCGCTCACAGCGACTTGGCCCCTCGGTCCTGACCCGCTCTCAGCGACTTGGCCCCTCGGTCCTGACCCGCTCACAGCCACGTGCCCCTGCAGTCCTGACCCACTCACAGCGACTTGGCCCCTCAGTCCTGACCCGCTCACAGCAACACTGCCCCTGCGATCCTGACCCGCTCACAGCGACTTTGCCCCTCGGTCCTGACCCGCTCCCAGCGACTTGCCCCTGCGGTCCTGACCCGCTCACAGCGACTTGGCCCCTCGGTCCTAACCCGCTCACAGCTTCTTGCCCCTGCAGTCCTGACCCGCTCACAGCGACTTGGCACCTCGGTCCTGACCCGCTCTCCGCGACTTGGCCCCTCGGTCCTGACCCGCTCACATCGACTTGCCCCTGCAGGCCTGACCCGCTCACAGCGACTTGTCCCCTCGGTCCTGGCCCGCTCACAGCGACTTGCCCCTGCGATCCTGACCCGCTCACAGCGACTTGGCCCGTCGGTCCTGACCCGCTCACAGCGACATTGCCCCTCGGTCCTGACCCGCTCACAGCGACTTGGCCCCTCGGTCCTGACCCGCTCAAAGTGACTTGTCCCTGCAGTCCTGACCCGCTCACAGCGACACTGCCCCTGCAGTCCTGAACCGCACACAGCGACTTGGCCCCTCGGTCCTGACCCGCTCACAGCGACTTGCCCCTGCAGTCCTGACCCGCTCTCAGCGACTTGCCCCTTCAGTCCTGACCCGCTCACAGCGACTTGGCCCCTCGGTCCTGACCCGCTCACAGCACCTTCCCCCTCGGTCCTGACCCGCTCACAGCGACTTGGCCCCTCGGTCCTTACCCGCTCACGGCGACTTGCCCCTGCAGTCCTGACCCGCTCACAGCGACTTGCCTTTGCAGTCCTGACCAGCTCACAGCGACTTGGCCCCTCGGCCCAGTCCCGCTCACAGCGACTTGGCCCCTCGGTCCTGACCCGCTCACAGCGACTTGGCCCCTCGGTCCTGACCCGCTCACAGCTTCTTGCCCCTGCAGTCCTGACCCGCTCACAGCGACTTGGCCCATCGGTCCTGACCCGCTCACAGCGACTTGCCCCTGCAGTCCAGACCCGCTCACAGCGACTTAGCCCCTCGGTCCTGACCCGCTCACAGCGACTTTGCCCCTCGGTCCTGACCCGCTCCCAGCGACTTGCCCCTGCGGTCCTGACCCGCTCACAGCGACTTGGCCACTCGGTCCTGACCCGCTCACAGCGACTTGGCCCCTCGGTCCTGACCCGCTCACAGCGACTTGCCCCTGCAGTCCTGACCCGCTCACAGCGACTTGGCCCCTCGGTCCTGACCCGCTCACAGCCACGTGCCCCTGCAGTCCTGACCCACTCACAGCGACTTGGCCCCTCGGTCCTGACCCGCTCACAGCAACACTGCCCCTGCAGTCCTGACCCGCTCACAGCGACTTGGCCCCTCGGTCCTGACCCGTTCACAGCGACTTGCCCCTGCAGTCCTGACCCGCTCACAGCGACTTGGCCCCTCGCTCCTGACCCGCTCACAGCGACTTGGCCCCTCGGTCCTGACCCGCTCACAGCGACTTGCCCCTGCAGTCCTGACCCGCTCACAGCGACTTGGCCCCTCGGTCCTGACCCGCTCACAGCGACGTGCCCCTGCAGTCCTGCCCCACTCACAGCGACTTGGCCCCTCGGTCCTGACCAGCTCACAGCGACTTGGCCCCTCGGTCCTGACCCGCTCACAGCAACACTGCCCCTGCAGTCCTGACCCGCTCACAGCGACTTGGCCCCTCGGTCCTGACCCGCTCACAGCGACTTGCCCCTGCAGTCCTGACCCGCTCACAGCGACTTGGCCCCTCGGTCCTGACCCGCTCACAGCGACTTGGCCCCTCGGTCCTGACCCGCTCACAGCGACTTTACCCCTGCAGTCCTGACCCGCTCACAGCGACTTGGCCCCTCGGTCCTGACCCGCTCACAGCGACTTGCCCCTGCAGTCCTGACCTGCTCACAGCGACTTGGCCCCTCGGTCCTGACCTGCTAACAGCGAATTGGCCCCTGCGGTCCTGACCCGCTCACAGCGACTTGCCCCTGCGGTCCTGACCCGCTCACAGCGACTTGGCCCCTCGGTCCTGACCCACTCACAGCGACTTGGCCCCTCGGTCCTGACCCGCTCACAGCGACTTGGCCCCTCGGTCCTGACCCGCTCACAGCGACTTGGCTCCTCGGTCCTGACCCGCTCACAGCGACTTGCCCCTGCAGTCCTGACCCGCTCTCAGCGACATGGCCCCTCGGTCCTGGCCCGCTCACAGCGACTTGGCCCCTCGGTCCGGACCCGCTCACAGCGACTTGCCCCTGCAGTCCTGACCCGCTCACAGCTACTTGGCCCCTTGGTCCTGACCCGCTCACAGCGACTTGGCCCCTCGTTCCTGACCCGCTCACAGCGACTTTCCCCTGCTGTCCTGACCCGCTCACAGCCACTTGGCCCCTCGGTCCTGACCCGCTCACAGCGACTTGCCCCCTCGGTCCTGACCCGCTCACAGCGACTTGGCACATCTGTCCTTAGCCGCTCACGGCGACTTGCCCCTGCGGTCCTGACCCGCTCACAGCGACTTGGCCCCTCGGTCCTGACCCGCTCACAGCGACTTGGCCCCTCGTTCCTGACCCGCTCACAGCGACTTGGCCCATCGGTCCTCACCCGCTCACAGCGACTTGCCCCCTCGGTCCTCACCCGCTCACAGCGACTTCGCCCCTCGGTCCTTAACCGCTCACGGCGACTTGCCCCTGCAGTCCTGACCCGCTCACAGCGACTTGGCCCCTCGGTCCTGACCCGCTCACAGCGACTTGGCCCCTGCGGTCCTGAACCGCTCACAGCGTCTTGCCCGTGCGGTCCTGACCCGCTCACAGCGACTTGGCCCCTCGGTCCTGACCCGCTCACAGCGACTTGGCCCCTCGGTCCTGACCCGCTCACAGCGACTTGGCTCCTCGGTCCTGACCCGCTCACAGCGACTTGGCTCCTCGGTCCTGACCCGCTCACAGCGACTTGTCCCTGCAGTCCTGACCCACTCACAGCGACTTGGCCCCTCGGTCCTGACGCGCTCACAACGACTTGGCCCCTCGGTCCGGTCCCGCTCACAGCGACTTGCCCCTGCAGTCCTGACCCGCTCACAGCTACTTGGCCCCTCGGTCCTGACCCGCTCACTGCGACTTGGCCCCTCGTTCCTGACCCGCTCACAGCGACTTGCCCCTGCAGTCCTGACCCGCTCACAGCCACTTGGCCCCTCGGTCCTGACCCGCTCACAGCGACTTGACCCCTCGGTCCTGACCCGCACTCAGCGACTTGGCCCCTCTGTCCTTAGCCGCTCACGGCGACTTGCCCCTGCAGTCCTGATCCGCTCACAGCGACCTGGCCCCTCGGTCCTGACCCGCTCACAGCGACTTGCCCCTGCAGTCCTGACCAGCTCACAGCGACTTGGCCCCTCGGTCCTGACCCGCTCACAGCGACTTGGCCCCTCGGTCCTGACCCGCTCACAGCGACTTGGCCCCTCGGTCCTGACCCGCTCTCAGCGACTTGGCCCCTCGGTCCTGACCCGCTCACATCGACTTGCCCCTGCAGTCCTGACCCGCTCGCAGCGACTTCGCCCCTCGGTCCTGACCCGCTCACAGCGACTTGGCCCCTCGGTCCTGACCCGCTCTCAGCGACTTGGCCCCTCGGTCCTGACCCGCTCACAGCGACTTGCCCCTGCTATCCTGACCTGCTCACAGCGACTTGGCCCCTCGGTCCTGACCCGCTCACAGCGACTTGGCCCCTCGGTCCTGACCCGCTCACAGCGACTTGGCCCCTCGGTCCTGACCCGCACACAGCGACTTGCCCCTGCAGTGCTGACCCGCTCACAGCGACACTGCCCCTGCAGTCCTGAACCTCTCACAGCGATTTGGCCCCTCGGTCCTGACCCGCTCACAGCGACTTGCCCCTGCAGTCCTGAACCTCTCACAGCGACTTGGCCCCTCGGTCCTGACCCGCTCACAGTGACTTGGCCCCTCGGTCCTCACCCGCTCACAGCGCCTTCCTCCTCGGTCCTGACCCGCTCACAGCGACTTGGCCCCTCGGTCCTTACCCGCTCACGGCGACTTGCCCCTTCAGTCCTGACCCGCTCACAGCGACTTGCCCCTGCAGTCCTGACCAGCTCACAGCGACTCTGCCCCTCGGCCCTGTCCCGCTCACAGCGACTTGGCCCCTCGGTCCTGACCCGCTCACAGCGACTTGGTCCCTCGGTCCTGACCCGCTCACGGCTTCTTGCCCCTGCAGTCCTGACCCGCTCACAGCGACTTGGCCCCTCGGTCCTGACCCGCTCACAGCGACTTGCCCCTGCAGTCCTGACCCGCTCACAGCGACTTAGCCCCTCGGTCCTGACCCGCTCACAGCGACTTTGCCGCTCGGTCCTGACCCGCTCCCAGCGACTTGTCCCTGCGGTCCTGTCCTGCTCACAGCGACTTGGCCCCTCGGTCCTGACCCGCTCACAGCGACTTGGCCCCTCGGTCCTGACCCGCTCACAGCGACGTGCCCCTGCAGTCCTGACCCACTCACAGCGACTTGGCCCCTCGGTCCTGACCCGCTCACAGCGACTTGGCCCCTCTGTCCTGACCCGCTCACAGCAACACTGCCCCTGCAGTCCTGACCCGCTCACAGCGACTTGGCCCCTCGGTCCTGACCCGCTCACAGCGACTTGCCCCTGCAGTCCTGACCCGCTCACAGCGACTTGGCCCCTCGGTCCTGACCCGCTCACAGCGACTTGGCCCCTCGGTCCTGACCCGCTCACAGCGACTTGCCCCTGCAGTCCTGACCCGCTCACAGCGACGTGGCCCCTCGGTCCTGACCCGCTCACAGCGACTTGCCCCTGCAGTCCTGACCAGCTCACAGCGACTTGGCCCCTCGGTCCTGACCCGCTCACAGCGACTTGACCCCTCGGTCCTCACCCGCTCACAGCGACTTGGCCCCTCTGTCCTTAGCCGCTCACGGCGACTTGCCCCTGCAGTCCTGACCCGCTCACAGCGACCTGGCCCCTCGGTCCTGACCCGCTCACAGCGACTTGCCCCTGCAGTCCTGACCCGCTCACAGCGTCTTGGCCGCTCGGTCCTGACCCGCTCACAGCGACTTGGCCCCTCGGTCCTGACCCACTCACAGCGACTTGGCCCCTCGGTCCTGACCCGCTCACAGCGACTTGGCCCCTCGGTCCTGACCCGCTCACAGCGACTTGGCCCCTCGTTCCTGACCCGCTCACAGCGACTTGTCTCCTCGGTCCTGACCCGCTCACAGCGACTTGCCCCTGCAGGCCTGACCGGCTCACAGCGACATGGCCCCTCGGTCGTGACCCGCTCACAGCGACTTGGCCCCTCGGTCCGGACCCGCTCACAGCGACTTGCCCCTGCAGTCCTCACCCGCTCACAGCTACTTGGCCCCTCGGTCCTGACCCGCTCACAGCGACTTGGCCCCTCGTTCCTGACCCGCTCACAGCGACTTGCCCCTGCAGTCCTGACCCGCTCACAGCGACTTGGCCCCTCGGTCCTGACCCGCTCACAGCGACTTGCCCCCTCGGTCCTGACCCGCTCACAGCGACTTGGCCCCTCTTCCTTACCCGCTCACGGCGACTTGCCCCTGCAGTCCTGACCCCCTCACAGCGACCTGGCCCCTCGGTCCTGACCCGCTCACAGCGACTTGCCCCTGCAGTCCTGACCAGCTCACAGCGACTTGGCCCCTCGGTCCTGACCCGCTCACAGCGACTTGGCCCCTCGGTCCTGACCCGCTCACAGCGACTTGACCCCTCGGACCTGACCCGCTCACAGCGACTTGGCCCTTCGATCCTGACCCGCTCACAGCTTCTTGCCCCTGCAGTCCTGACCCGCTCACAGCGACTTGGCCCCTCGGTCCTGACCCGCTCTCAGCGACTTGGCCCCTCGGTCCTGACCCGCTCACATCGACTTGCCCCTGCAGTCCTGACCCGCTCACAGCGACTTGGCCCCTCGGTCCTGACCCGCTCACAGCGACTTGGACCCTCGGTCCTGACCCGCTCACAGCGACTTGCCCCTGCGATCCTGACCCGCTCACAGCGACTTGGACCCTCGGTCCTGACCCGCTCACAGCGACATGGCCCCTCGGTCCTGACCCGCTCACAGCGACATGGCCCCTCGGTCCTGACCCGCTCACAGCGACTTGGCCCCTCGGTCCTGATCCGCTCACAGCGACTTGCCCCTGCAGTCCTGACCCGCTCACAGCGACTTGGCCCCTCGGTCCTGACCCGCTCACAGCGACGTGCCCCTGCAGTCCTGCCCCACTCACAGCGACTTGGCCCCTCGGTCCTGACCAGCTCACAGCGACTTGGGCCCTCGGTCCTGACCCGCTCACAGCAACACTGCCCCTGCAGTCCTGACCCGCTCACAGCGACTTGGCCCCTCGGTCCTGACCCGCTCACAGCGACTTGCCCCTGCAGTCCTGACCCGCTCACAGCGACTTGGCCCCTCGGTCCTGACCCGCTCACAGCGACTTGGCCCCTCGGTCCTGACCCGCTCACAGCGACTTTACCCCTGCAGTCCTGACCCGCTCACAGCGACTTGGCCCCTCGGTCCTGACCCGCTCACAGCGACTTGCCCCTGCAGTCCTGACCTGCTCACAGCGACTTGGCCCCTCGGTCCTGACCTGCTAACAGCGAATTGGCCCCTGCGGTCCTGACCCGCTCACAGCGACTTGCCCCTGCGGTCCTGACCCGCTCACAGCGACTTGGCCCCTCGGTCCTGACCCACTCACAGCGACTTGGCCCCTCGGTCCTGACCCGCTCACAGCGACTTGGCCCCTCGGTCCTGACCCGCTCACAGCGACTTGGCTCCTCGGTCCTGACCCGCTCACAGCGACTTGCCCCTGCAGTCCTGACCCGCTCTCAGCGACATGGCCCCTCGGTCCTGGCCCGCTCACAGCGACTTGGCCCCTCGGTCCGGACGCGCTCACAGCGACTTGCCCCTGCAGTCCTGACCCGCTCACAGCTACTTGGCCCCTTGGTCCTGACCCGCTCACAGCGACTTGGCCCCTCGTTCCTGACCCGCTCACAGCGACTTTCCCCTGCTGTCCTGACCCGCTCACAGCCACTTGGCCCCTCGGTCCTGACCCGCTCACAGCGACTTGCCCCCTCGGTCCTGACCCGCTCACAGCGACTTGGCACATCTGTCCTTAGCCGCTCACGGCGACTTGCCCCTGCGGTCCTGACCCGCTCACAGCGACTTGGCCCCTCGGTCCTGACCCGCTCACAGCGACTTGGCCCCTCGTTCCTGACCCGCTCACAGCGACTTGGCCCATCGGTCCTCACCCGCTCACAGCGACTTGCCCCCTCGGTCCTCACCCGCTCACAGCGACTTCGCCCCTCGGTCCTTAACCGCTCACGGCGACTTGCCCCTGCAGTCCTGACCCGCTCACAGCGACTTGGCCCCTCGGTCCTGACCCGCTCACAGCGACTTGGCTCCTGCGGTCCTGAACCGCTCACAGCGACTTGCCCGTGCGGTCCTGACCCGCTCACAGCGACTTGGCCCCTCGGTCCTGACCCGCTCACAGCGACTTGGCCCCTCGGTCCTGACCCGCTCACAGCGACTTGGCTCCTCGGTCCTGACCCGCTCACAGCGACTTGGCTCCTCGGTCCTGACCCGCTCACAGCGACTTGTCCCTGCAGTCCTGACCCACTCACAGCGACTTGGCCCCTCGGTCCTGACGCGCTCACAACGACTTGGCCCCTCGGTCCGGACCCGCTCACAGCGACTT
The DNA here is from genome assembly GCF_030684315.1 of Stegostoma tigrinum. Taxonomy (NCBI): domain Eukaryota; kingdom Metazoa; phylum Chordata; class Chondrichthyes; order Orectolobiformes; family Stegostomatidae; genus Stegostoma; species Stegostoma tigrinum. Next base: position 989,884 of record NW_026728043.1, on the reverse strand, counting down.
GCCCCTGCAGTCCTGACCCGCTCACAGCCACTTGGCCCCTCGGTCCTGACCCGCTCACAGCGACTTGACCCCTCGGTCCTGACCCGCACACAGCGACTTGGCCCCTCTGTCCTTAGCCGCTCACGGCGACTTGCCCCTGCAGTCCTGATCCGCTCACAGCGACCTGGCCCCTCGGTCCTGACCCGCTCACAGCGACTTGCCCCTGCAGTCCTGACCAGCTCACAGCGACTTGGCCCCTCGGTCCTGACCCGCTCACAGCGACTTGGCCCCTCGGTCCTGACCCGCTCACAGCGACTTGGCCCCTCGGTCCTGACCCGCTCTCAGCGACTTGGCCCCTCGGTCCTGACCCGCTCACATCGACTTGCCCCTGCAGTCCTGACCCGCTCGCAGCGACTTCGCCCCTCGGTCCTGACCCGCTCACAGCGACTTGGCCCCTCGGTCCTGACCCGCTCTCAGCGACTTGGCCCCTCGGTCCTGACCCGCTCACAGCGACTTGCCCCTGCTATCCTGACCTGCTCACAGCGACTTGGCCCCTCGGTCCTGACCCGCTCACAGCGACTTGGCCCCTCGGTCCTGACCCGCTCACAGCGACTTGGCCCCTCGGTCCTGACCCGCACACAGCGACTTGCCCCTGCAGTGCTGACCCGCTCACAGCGACACTGCCCCTGCAGTCCTGAACCTCTCACAGCGATTTGGCCCCTCGGTCCTGACCCGCTCACAGCGACTTGCCCCTGCAGTCCTGAATCTCTCACAGCGACTTGGCCCCTCGGTCCTGACCCGCTCACAGTGACTTGGCCCCTCGGTCCTCACCCGCTCACAGCGCCTTCCTCCTCGGTCCTGACCCGCTCACAGCGACTTGGCCCCTCGGTCCTTACCCGCTCACGGCGACTTGCCCCTTCAGTCCTGACCCGCTCACAGCGACTTGCCCCTGCAGTCCTGACCAGCTCACAGCGACTCTGCCCCTCGGCCCTGTCCCGCTCACAGCGACTTGGCCCCTCGGTCCTGACCCGCTCACAGCGACTTGGTCCCTCGGTCCTGACCCGCTCACGGCTTCTTGCCCCTGCAGTCCTGACCCGCTCACAGCGACTTGGCCCCTCGGTCCTGACCCGCTCACAGCGACTTGCCCCTGCAGTCCTGACCCGCTCACAGCGACTTAGCCCCTCGGTCCTGACCCGCTCACAGCGACTTTGCCGCTCGGTCCTGACCCGCTCCCAGCGACTTGTCCCTGCGGTCCTGTCCTGCTCACAGCGACTTGGCCCCTCGGTCCTGACCCGCTCACAGCGACTTGGCCCCTCGGTCCTGACCCGCTCACAGCGACGTGCCCCTGCAGTCCTGACCCACTCACAGCGACTTGGCCCCTCGGTCCTGACCCGCTCACAGCGACTTGGCCCCTCTGTCCTGACCCGCTCACAGCAACACTGCCCCTGCAGTCCTGACCCGCTCACAGCGACTTGGCCCCTCGGTCCTGACCCGCTCACAGCGACTTGCCCCTGCAGTCCTGACCCGCTCACAGCGACTTGGCCCCTCGGTCCTGACCCGCTCACAGCGACTTGGCCCCTCGGTCCTGACCCGCTCACAGCGACTTGCCCCTGCAGTCCTGACCCGCTCACAGCGACGTGGCCCCTCGGTCCTGACCCGCTCACAGCGACTTGCCCCTGCAGTCCTGACCAGCTCACAGCGACTTGGCCCCTCGGTCCTGACCCGCTCACAGCGACTTGACCCCTCGGTCCTCACCCGCTCACAGCGACTTGGCCCCTCTGTCCTTAGCCGCTCACGGCGACTTGCCCCTGCAGTCCTGACCCGCTCACAGCGTCCTGGCCCCTCGGTCCTGACCCGCTCACAGCGACTTGCCCCTGCAGTCCTGACCCGCTCACAGCGTCTTGGCCGCTCGGTCCTGACCCGCTCACAGCGACTTGGCCCCTCGGTCCTGACCCACTCACAGCGACTTGGCCCCTCGGTCCTGACCCGCTCACAGCGACTTGGCCCCTCGGTCCTGACCCGCTCACAGCGACTTGGCCCCTCGTTCCTGACCCGCTCACAGCGACTTGTCTCCTCGGTCCTGACCCGCTCACAGCGACTTGCCCCTGCAGGCCTGACCGGCTCACAGCGACATGGCCCCTCGGTCGTGACCCGCTCACAGCGACTTGGCCCCTGGGTCCGGACCCGCTCACAGCGACTTGCCCCTGAGGTCCTCACCCGCTCACAGCTACTTGGCCCCTCGGTCCTGACCCGCTCACAGCGACTTGGCCCCTCGTTCCTGACCCGCTCACAGCGACTTGCCCCTGCAGTCCTGACCCGCTCACAGCGACTTGGCCCCTCGGTCCTGACCCGCTCACAGCGACTTGCCCCCTCGGTCCTGACCCGCTCACAGCGACTTGGCCCCTCTTCCTTACCCGCTCACGGCGACTTGCCCCTGCAGTCCTGACCCCCTCACAGCGACCTGGCCCCTCGGTCCTGACCCGCTCACAGCGACTTGCCCCTGCAGTCCTGACCAGCTCACAGCGACTTGGCCCCTCGGTCCTGACCCGCTCACAGCGACTTGGCCCCTCGGTCCTGACCCGCTCACAGCGACTTGACCCCTCGGACCTGACCCGCTCACAGCGACTTGGCCCTTCGATCCTGACCCGCTCACAGCTTCTTGCCCCTGCAGTCCTGACCCGCTCACAGCGACTTGGCCCCTCGGTCCTGACCCGCTCTCAGCGACTTGGCCCCTCGGTCCTGACCCGCTCACATCGACTTGCCCCTGCAGTCCTGACCCGCTCACAGCGACTTGGCCCCTCGGTCCTGACCCGCTCACAGCGACTTGGACCCTCGGTCCTGACCCGCTCACAGCGACTTGCCCCTGCGATCCTGACCCGCTCACAGCGACTTGGACCCTCGGTCCTGACCCGCTCACAGCGACATGGCCCCTCGGTCCTGACCCGCTCACAGCGACTTGGCCCCTCGGTCCTGACCGGCTCACAGCGACTTGCCCCTGCAGTCCTGACCCGCTCAAAGCGACACTGCCCCTGCAGTCTTGACCCGCTCACAGCGACTTGGCCCCTCGGTCCTGACCCGCTCACAGCAACGTGCCCCTGCAGTCCTGACCCGCTGTCAGCGACTTGCCCCTACAGTCCTGACCCGCTCACAGCGACTTGGCCCCTCGGTCCTGACCCGCTCACAGCGACTTGGCCCCTCGGTCCTGACCTGCTCACAGCGACTTGGCCCCTCGGTCCTGACCCGCTCACAGCGACTTGGCCCCTCGGTCCTGACCCGCTAACAGCTTCTTGCCCCTGCAGTCCTCACCCGCTCACAGCGACTTGGCCCCTCGGTCCTGATCCGCTCTCAGCGACTTGGCCCCTCGGTCCTGACCCGCTCACAGCGATTTGCCCCTGCAGTCCTGACCCGCTCACAGCGACTTGGCCCCTCGGTCCTGACCCGCTCACAGCGACTTGGCCCCTCGGTCCTGACCCGCTCACAGCGACTTGCCCCTGCGATCCTGACCCGCTCACAGCGACTTGGCCCCTCGGTCCTGACCCGCTCACAGCGACTTGGCCCCTCGGTCCTGACCCGCTCACAGCGACGTGCCCCTGCAGTCCTGACCCACTCACAGCGACTTGTCCCCTCGGTCCTGACCCGCTCACAGCAACACTGCCCCTGCAGTCCTGACCCGCTCACAGCGACTTGGCCCCTCGGTCCTGACCCGCTCACAGCGACTTGCCCCTGCAGTCCTGACCCGCTCACAGCGACTTGGCCCCTCGGTCCTGACCCGCTCACAGCGACTTGGCCCCTCGGTCCTGACCCGCTCACAGCGACTTGCCCCTGCAGTCCTGACCCGCTCACAGCGACTTGGCCCCTCGTTCCTGACCCGCTCACAGCGACTTGCCCCTGCAGTCCTGACCCGCTCACAGCGACTTGGCCCCTCGGTCCTGACCCGCTCACAGCGACTTGGCCCCTCGGTCCTGACCCGCTCACAGCGACTTGGCCCCTCGGTCCTGACCCGCTCACAGCGACTTGGCTCCTCGGTCCTGACCCGCTCACAGCGACTTGCCCCTGCAGTCCTGACCCGCTCACAGCGACATGGCCCCTCGGTCCTGACCCGCTCACAGCGACTTGGCCCCTCGGTCCGGACCCTCTCACAGCGACTTGCCCCTGCAGTCCTGACCCGCTCACAGCTAATTGGCCCCTCGGTCCTGACCCGCTCACAGCGACTTGCCCCCTCGGTCCTGACCCGCTCACAGCGACTTGGCCCCTCTGTCCTTACCCGCTCACGGCGACTTGACCCCTCGGTCCTGACCGGCTCTCAGCGACTTGGCCCCTCGGTCCTAACCCGCTCACAGCTTCTTGCCCCTGCAGTCCTGACCCGCTCACAGCGACTTGGCACCTCGGTCCTGACCCGCTCTCCGCGACTTGCCCCTGCAGTCCTGACCCGCTCACATCGACTTGCCCCTGCAGTCCTGACCCGCTCACAGCGACTTGTCCCCTCGGTCCTGGCCCGCTCACAGCGACTTGCCCCTGCGATCCTGACCCGCTCACAGCGACTTGGCCCGTCGGTCCTGACCCGCTCACAGCGACTTGGCCCCTCGGTCCTGACCCGCTCACAGCGACTTGGCCCCTCGGTCCTGACCCGCTCACAGTGACTTGCCCCTTCATTCCTGACCCGCTCACAGCGACACTGCCCCTGCAGTCCTGAACCGCTCACAGCGACTTGGCCCCTCGGTCCTGACCCGCTCACAGCGACTTGCCCCTGCAGTCCTGACCCGCTCACAGCTACTTGGCCCCTCGGTCCTGACCCGCTCACAGCACCTTCCCCCTCGGTCCTGACCCACTCACAGCGACTTGGCCCCTCGGTCCTTACCCGCTCACGGCGACTAGCCCCTGCAGTCCTGACCCGCTCACAGCGACTTGCCTTTGCAGTCCTGACCAGCTCACAGCGACTTGGCCCCTCGGCCCTGTCCCGCTCACAGCGACTTGGCCCCTCGGTCCTGACCCGCTCACAGCGACTTGGCCCCTCGGTCCTGACCCGCTCACAGCTTCTTGCCCCTGCAGTCCTGACCCGCTCACAGCGACTTGGCCCATCGGTCCTGACCCGCTCACAGCGACTTGCCCCTGCAGTCCAGACCCGCTCACAGCGACTTAGCCCCTCGGTCCTGACCCGCTCACAGCGACTTTGCCCCTCGGTCCTGACCCGCTCCCAGCGACTTGCCCCTGCGGTCCTGACCCGCTCACAGCGACTTGGCCCCTTGGTCCTGACCCGCTCACAGCGACTTGGCCCCTCGGTCCTGACCCGCTCACAGCGACTTGCCCCTGCAGTCCTGACCCGCTCACAGCGACTTGGCCCCTCGGTCCTGACCCGCTCACAGCCACGTGCCCCTGCAGTCCTGACCCACTCACAGCGACTTGGCCCCTCAGTCCTGACCCGCTCACAGCAACACTGCCCCTGCAGTCCTGACCCGCTGACAGCGACTTGGCCCCTCGGTCCTGACCCGCTCACAGCGACTTGCCCCTGCGATCCTGACCCGCTCACAGCGACTTTGCCCCTCGGTCCTGACCCGCTCCCAGCGACTTGCCCCTGCGGTCCTGACCCGCTCACAGCGACTTGGCCCCTCGGTCCTAACCCGCTCACAGCTTCTTGCCCCTGCAGTCCTGACCCGCTCACAGCGACTTGGCACCTCGGTCCTGACCCGCTCTCCGCGACTTGGCCCCTCGGTCCTGACCCGCTCACATCGACTTGCCCCTGCAGTCCTGACCCGCTCACAGCGACTTGTCCCCTCGGTCCTGGCCCGCTCACAGCGACTTGCCCCTGCGATCCTGACCCGCTCACAGCGACTTGGCCCGTCGGTCCTGACCCGCTCACAGCGACATTGCCCCTCGGTCCTGACCCGCTCACAGCGACTTGGCCCCTCGGTCCTGACCCGCTCAAAGTGACTTGCCCCTGCAGTCCTGACCCGCTCACAGCGACACTGCCCCTGCAGTCCTGAACCGCTCACAGCGACTTGGCCCCTCGGTCCTGACCCGCTCACAGCGACTTGCCCCTGCAGTCCTGACCCGCTCTCAGCGACTTGCCCCTTCAGTCCTGACCCGCTCACAGCGACTTGGCCCCTCGGTCCTGACCCGCTCACAGCACCTTCCCCCTCGGTCCTGACCCGCTCACAGCGACTTGGCCCCTCGGTCCTTACCCGCTCACGGCGACTTGCCCCTGCAGTCCTGACCCGCTCACAGCGACTTGCCTTTGCAGTCCTGACCACCTCACAGCGACTTGGCCCCTCGGCCCAGTCCCGCTCACAGCGACTTGGCCCCTCGGTCCTGACCCGCTCACAGCGACTTGGCCCCTCGGTCCTGACCCGCTCACAGCTTCTTGCCCCTGCAGTCCTGACCCGCTCACAGCGACTTGGCCCATCGGTCCTGACCCGCTCACAGCGACTTGCCCCTGCAGTCCAGACCCGCTCACAGCGACTTAGCCCCTCGGTCCTGACCCGCTCACAGCGACTTTGCCCCTCGGTCCTGACCCGCTCCCAGCGACTTGCCCCTGCGGTCCTGACCCGCTCACAGCGACTTGGCCCCTCGGTCCTGACCCGCTCACAGCGACTTGGCCCCTCGGTCCTGACCCGCTCACAGCGACTTGCCCCTGCAGTCCTGACCCGCTCACAGCGACTTGGCCCCTCGGTCCTGACCCGCTCACAGCCACGTGCCCCTGCAGTCCTGACCCACTCACAGCGACTTGGCCCCTCGGTCTTGACCCGCTCACAGCAACACTGCCCCTGCAGTCCTGACCCGCTCACAGCGACTTGGCCCCTCGGTCCTGACCCGTTCACAGCGACTTGCCCCTGCAGTCCTGACCCGCTCACAGCGACTTGGCCCCTCGGTCCTGACCCGCTCACAGCGACTTGGCCCCTCGGTCCTGACCCGCTCACAGCGACTTGCCCCTGCGGTCCTGACCCGCTCACAGCGACTTGGCCCCTCGGTCCTAACCCGCTCACAGCTTCTTGCCCCTGCAGTCCTGACCCGCTCACAGCGACTTGGCACCTCGGTCCTGACCCGCTCTCCGCGACTTGGCCCCTCGGTCCTGACCCGCTCACATCGACTTGCCCCTGCAGTCCTGACCCGCTCACAGCGACTTGTCCCCTCGGTCCTGGCCCGCTCACAGCGACTTGCCCCTGCGATCCTGACCCGCTCACAGCGACTTGGCCCGTCGGTCCTGACCCGCTCACAGCGACATTGCCCCTCGGTCCTGACCCGCTCACAGCGACTTGGCCCCTCGGTCCTGACCCGCTCAAAGTGACTTGCCCCTGCAGTCCTGACCCGCTCACAGCGACACTGCCCCTGCAGTCCTGAACCGCTCACAGCGACTTGGCCCCTCGGTCCTGACCCGCTCACAGCAACTTGCCCCTGCAGTCCTGACCCGCTCTCAGCGACTTGCCCCTTCAGTCCTGACCCGCTCACAGCGACTTGGCCCCTCGGTCCTGACCCGCTCACAGCACCTTCCCCCTCGGTCCTGACCCGCTCACAGCGACTTGGCCCCTCGGTCCTTACCCGCTCACGGCGACTTGCCCCTGCAGTCCTTTCCCGCTCACAGCGACTTGCCTTTGCAGTCCTGACCACCTCACAGCGACTTGGCCCCTCGGCCCAGTCCCGCTCACAGCGACTTGGCCCCTCGGTCCTGACCCGCTCACAGCGACTTGGCCCCTCGGTCCTGACCCGCTCACAGCGACTTGGCCCCTCGGTCCTGACCCGCTCACAGCGACTTGCCCCTGCAGTCCAGACCCGCTCACAGCGACTTAGCCCCTCGGTCCTGACCCGCTCACAGCGACTTTGCCCCTTGGTCCTGACCCGCTCCCAGCGACTTGCCCCTGCGGTCCTGACCCGCTCTCCGCGACTTGCCCCTGCAGTCCTGACCCGCTCACATCGACTTGCCCCTGCAGTCCTGACCCGCTCACAGCGACTTGTCCCCTCGGTCCTGGCCCGCTCACAGCGACTTGCCCCTGCGATCCTGACCCGCTCACAGCGACTTGGCCCGTCGGTCCTGACCCGCTCACAGCGACTTGGCCCCTCGGTCCTGACCCGCTCACAGCGACTTGGCCCCTCGGTCCTGACCCGCTCACAGTGACTTGCCCCTTCATTCCTGACCCGCTCACAGCGACACTGCCCCTGCAGTCCTGAACCGCTCACAGCGACTTGGCCCCTCGGTCCTGACCCGCTCACAGCGACTTGCCCCTGCAGTCCTGACCCGCTCACAGCTACTTGGCCCCTCGGTCCTGACCCGCTCACAGCACCTTCCCCCTCGGTCCTGACCCGCTCACAGCGACTTGGCCCCTCGGTCCTTACCCGCTCACGGCGACTAGCCCCTGCAGTCCTGACCCGCTCACAGCGACTTGCCTTTGCAGTCCTGACCAGCTCACAGCGACTTGTCCCCTCGGCCCTGTCCCGCTCACAGCGACTTGGCCCCTCGGTCCTGACCCGCTCACAGCGACTTGGCCCCTCGGTCCTGACCCGCTCACAGCTTCTTGCCCCTGCAGTCCTGACCCGCTCACAGCGACTTGGCCCATCGGTCCTGACCCGCTCACAGCGACTTGCCCCTGCAGTCCAGACCCGCTCACAGCGACTTAGCCCCTCGGTCCTGACCCGCTCACAGCGACTTTGCCCCTCGGTCCTGACCCGCTCCCAGCGACTTGCCCCTGCGGTCCTGACCCGCTCACAGCGACTTGGCACCTTGGTCCTGACCCGCTCACAGCGACTTGGCCCCTCGGTCCTGACCCGCTCACAGCGACTTGCCCCTGCAGTCCTGACCCGCTCACAGCGACTTGGCCCCTCGGTCCTGACCCGCTCACAGCCACGTGCCCCTGCAGTCCTGACCCACTCACAGCGACTTGGCCCCTCAGTCCTGACCCGCTCACAGCAACACTGCCCCTGCAGTCCTGACCCGCTGACAGCGACTTGGCCCCTCGGTCCTGACCCGCTCACAGCGACTTGCCCCTGCGATCCTGACCCGCTCACAGCGACTTTGCCCCTCGGTCCTGACCCGCTCCCAGCGACTTGCCCCTGCGGTCCTGACCCGCTCACAGCGACTTGGCCCCTCGGTCCTAACCCGCTCACAGCTTCTTGCCCCTGCAGTCCTGACCCGCTCACAGCGACTTGGCACCTCGGTCCTGACCCGCTCTCCGCGACTTGGCCCCTCGGTCCTGACCCGCTCACATCGACTTGCCCCTGCAGTCCTGACCCGCTCACAGCGACTTGTCCCCTCGGTCCTGGCCCGCTCACAGCGACTTGCCCCTGCGATCCTGACCCGCTCACAGCGACTTGGCCCGTCGGTCCTGACCCGCTCACAGCGACATTGCCCCTCGGTCCTGACCCGCTCACAGCGACTTGGCCCCTCGGTCCTGACCCGCTCAAAGTGACTTGCCCCTGCAGTCCTGACCCGCTCACAGCGACACTGCCCCTGCAGTCCTGAACCGCTCACAGCGACTTGGCCCCTCGGTCCTGACCCGCTCACAGCGACTTGCCCCTGCAGTCCTGACCCGCTCTCAGCGACTTGCCCCTTCAGTCCTGACCCGCTCACAGCGACTTGGCCCCTCGGTCCTGACCCGCTCACAGCACCTTCCCCCTCGGTCCTGACCCGCTCACAGCGACTTGGCCCCTCGGTCCTTACCCGCTCACGGCGACTTGCCCCTGCAGTCCTGACCCGCTCACAGCGACTTGCCTTTGCAGTCCTGACCACCTCACAGCGACTTGGCCCCTCGGCCCAGTCCCGCTCACAGCGACTTGGCCCCTCGGTCCTGACCCGCTCACAGCGACTTGGCCCCTCGGTCCTGACCCGCTCACAGCTTCTTGCCCCTGCAGTCCTGACCCGCTCACAGCGACTTGGCCCATCGGTCCTGACCCGCTCACAGCGACTTGCCCCTGCAGTCCAGACCCGCTCACAGCGACTTAGCCCCTCGGTCCTGACCCGCTCACAGCGACTTTGCCCCTCGGTCCTGACCCGCTCCCAGCGACTTGCCCCTGCGGTCCTGACCCGCTCACAGCGACTTGGCCCCTCGGTCCTGACCCGCTCACAGCGACTTGGCCCCTCGGTCCTGACCCGCTCACAGCGACTTGCCCCTGCAGTCCTGACCCGCTCACAGCGACTTGGCCCCTCGGTCCTGACCCGCTCACAGCCACGTGCCCCTGCAGTCCTGACCCGCTCACAGCGACTTGTCCCCTCGGTCCTGGCCCGCTCACAGCGACTTGCCCCTGCGATCCTGACCCGCTCACAGCGACTTGGCCCGTCGGTCCTGACCCGCTCACAGCGACATTGCCCCTCGGTCCTGACCCGCTCACAGCGACTTGGCCCCTCGGTCCTGACCCGCTCAAAGTGACTTGCCCCTGCAGTCCTGACCCGCTCACAGCGACACTGCCCCTGCAGTCCTGAACCGCTCACAGCGACTTGGCCCCTCGGTCCTGACCCGCTCACGGCGACTTGCCCCTGCAGTCCTGACCCGCTCACAGCGACTTGCCTTTGCAGTCCTGACCACCTCACAGCGACTTGGCCCCTCGGCCCAGTCCCGCTCACAGCGACTTGGCCCCTCGGTCCTGACCCGCTCACAGCGACTTGGCCCCTCGGTCCTGACCCGCTCACAGCTTCTTGCCCCTGCAGTCCTGACCCGCTCACAGCGACTTGGCCCATCGGTCCTGACCCGCTCACAGCGACTTGCCCCTGCAGTCCAGACCCGCTCACAGCGACTTAGCCCCTCGGTCCTGACCCGCTCACAGCGACTTTGCCCCTCGGTCCTGACCCGCTCCCAGCGACTTGCCCCTGCGGTCCTGACCCGCTCACAGCGACTTGGCCCCTCGGTCCTGACCCGCTCACAGCGACTTGGCCCCTCGGTCCTGACCCGCTCACAGCGACTTGCCCCTGCAGTCCTGACCCGCTCACAGCGACTTGGCCCCTCGGTCCTGACCCGCTCACAGCCACGTGCCCCTGCAGTCCTGACCCGCTCACAGCGACTTGTCCCCTCGGTCCTGGCCCGCTCACAGCGACTTGCCCCTGCGATCCTGACCCGCTCACAGCGACTTGGCCCGTCGGTCCTGACCCGCTCACAGCGACATTGCCCCTCGGTCCTGACCCGCTCACAGCGACTTGGCCCCTCGGTCCTGACCCGCTCAAAGTGACTTGCCCCTGCAGTCCTGACCCGCTCACAGCGACACTGCCCCTGCAGTCCTGAACCGCTCACAGCGACTTGGCCCCTCGGTCCTGACCCGCTCACAGCGACTTGCCCCTACAGTCCTGACCCGCTCTCAGCGACTTGCCCCTTCAGTCCTGACCCGCTCACAGCGACTTGGCCCCTCGGTCCTGACCCGCTCACAGCACCTTCCCCCTCGGTCCTGACCCGCTCACAGCGACTTGGCCCCTCGGTCCTTACCCGCTCACGGCGACTTGCCCCTGCAGTCCTTTCCCGCTCACAGCGACTTGCCTTTGCAGTCCTGACCACCTCACAGCGACTTGGCCCCTCGGCCCAGTCCCGCTCACAGCGACTTGGCCCCTCGGTCCTGACCCGCTCACAGCGACTTGGCCCCTCGGTCCTGACCCGCTCACAGCGACTTGGCCCCTCGGTCCTGACCCGCTCACAGCGACTTGCCCCTGCAGTCCAGACCCGCTCACAGCGACTTAGCCCCTCGGTCCTGACCCGCTCACAGCGACTTTGCCCCTTGGTCCTGACCCGCTCCCAGCGACTTGCCCCTGCGGTCCTGACCCGCTCACAGCGACTTGGCCCCTCGGTCCTGACCCGCTCACAGCGACTTGGCCCCTCGGTCCTGACCCGCTCACAGCGACTTGCCCCTGCAGTCCTGACCCGCTCACAGCGACTTGGCCCCTCGGTCCTGACCCGCTCACAGCCACGTGCCCCTGCAGTCCTGACCCACTCACAGCGACTTGGCCCCTCGGTCCTGACCCGCTCACAGCGACACTGCCCCTGCAGTCCTGACCCGCTCACAGCGACTTGGCCCCTCGGTCCTGACCCGTTCACAGCGACTTGGCCCCTCGGTCCTGACCAGCTCACAGCGACATGGCCCCTCGGTCCTGACCCGCTCACAGCAACACTGCCCCTGCAGTCCTGACCCGCTCACAGCGACTTGGCCCCTCGGTCCTGACCCGCTCACAGCGACTTTACCCCTGCAGTCCTGACCCGCTCACAGCGACTTGGCCCCTCGGTCCTGACCCGCTCACAGCGACTTGCCCCTGCAGTCCTGACCCGCTCACAGCGACTTGGCCCCTCGGTCCTGACCCGCTAACAGCGAATTGGCCCCTGCGGTCCTGACCCGCTCACAGCGACTTGCCCCTGCGGTCCTGACCCGCTCACAGCGACTTGGCCCCTCGGTCCTGACCCACTCACAGCGACTTGGCCCCTCGGTCCTGACCCGCTCACAGCGACTTGGCCCCTCGGTCCTGACCCGCTCACAGCGACTTGGCTCCTCGTTCCTGACCCGCTCACAGCGACTTGCCCCTGCAGTCCTGACCCGCTCTCAGCGACATGGCCCCTCGGTCCTGGCCCGCTCACAGCGACTTGGCCCCTCGGTCCGGACCCGCTCACAGCGACTTGCCCCTGCAGTCCTGACCCGCTCACAGCTACATGGCCCCTTGGTCCTGACCCGCTCACAGCGACTTGGCCCCTCGTTCCTGACCCGCTCACAGCGACTTTCCCCTGCAGTCCTGACCCGCTCACAGCCACTTGGCCCCTCGGTCCTGACCCGCTCACAGCGACTTGCCCCCTCGGTCCTGACCCGCTCACAGCGACTTGGCACATCTGTCCTTACCCGCTCACGGCGACTTGCCCCTGCAGTCCTGACCCGCTCACAGCGACCTGGCCCCTCGGTCCTGTCCCGCTCACAGCGACTTGCCCCTGCAGTCCTGACCCGCTCACAGCGACTTAGCCCCTCGGTCCTGACCCGCTCACAGCGACTTTGCCCCTCGCTCCTGACCCGCTCCCAGCGACTTGCCCCTGCGGTCCTGACCCGCTCAACACCGACTTGGCCCCTCGGTCCTGACCCGCTCACAGCGACTTGGCCCCTCGGTCCTGACCCGCTCACAGCGAATTGCCCCTGCAGTCCTGACCCGCTCACAGCGACTTGGCCCCTCGGTCCTGACCCGCTCACAGCGACGTGCCCCTGCAGTCCTGACCCACTCACAGCGACTTGGCCCATCGGTCCTGACCCGCTCACAGCGACTTGGCCCCTCGGTCCTGACCCGCTCACAGCAACACTGCCCCTGCAGTCCTGACCCGCTCACAGCGGCTTGGCCCCTCGGTCCTGACCCGCTCACAGCGACTTGCCCCTGCAGTCCTGACCCGCTCACAGCGACTTGGCCCCTCGGTCCTGACCCGCTCACAGCGACTTGGCCCCTCGGTCCTGACCTGCTCACAGCGACTTGCCCCTGCAGTCCTGACCCGCTCACAGCGACTTGGCCCCTCGGTCCTGACCCGCTCTTAGCGACTTGCCCCTGCAGTCCTGACCCGCTCACAGCGACTTGGCCCCTCGGTCCTGACCCGCTCACAGCGACTTGTCCCCTCGGTCCTGACCCGCTCACAGGGACTTGCCCCTGCGGTCCTGACCCAATCCCAGCGACTTGGCCCCTCGGTCCTGACCCGCTCACAGCGACTTGGCCCCTCGGTCCTGACCCGCTCACAGCGACTTGGCCCCTCGGTCCTGACCCGCTCACAGCGACTTGTCTCCTCGGTCCTGACCCACTCACAGCGACTTGCCCCTGCAGTCCTGACCCGCTCACAGCGACATGGCCCCTCCGTCCTGACCCGCTCACAGCGACTTGGCCCCTCGGTCCAGACCCGCTCACAGCGACTTGCCCCTGCAGTCCTGACCCGCTCACAGCTACTTGGCCCCTCGGTCCTGACCCGCTCACAGCGACTTGGCCCCTCGTTCCTGACCCGCTCACAGCGACTTGCCCCTGCATTCCTGACCCGCTCACAGCGACTTGGCCCCTCGGTCCTGACCCGCTCACAGCGACATGCCCCCTCGGTCCTGACCCGCTCACAGCGACTTGGCCCCTCTGTCCTTACCCGCTCACGGCGACTTGCCCCTGCAGTCCTGTCCCGCTCACAGCGACCTGGCCCCTCGGTCCTGACCCGTTCACAGCGACGTGCCCCTGCAGTCCTGACCAGCTCACAGCGACTTGGCCCCTCGGTCCTGACCCGCTCACAGCGACTTGGCCCCTCGGTTCTGACCCGCTCACGGCGACTTGGCCCCTCGGTCCTGACCCGCTCACAGCTTCTTGCCCCTGCAGTCCTGACCCGCTCACAGCGACTTGGCCCCTCGGTCCTGACCCGCTCTCAGCGACTTGGCCCCTCGGTCCTGACCCGATCACATCGACTTGCCCCTGCAATCCTGACCTGCTCACAGCGACTTGGCCCCTCGGTCCTGACCCGCTCACAGCGACTTGGCCCCTCGGTCCTGACCCGCTCACAGCGACTTGCCCCTGCGATCCTGACCCGCTCACAGCGACTTGGCCCCTTGGTCCTGACCCGCTCACAGCGACTTGGCCCCTCGGTCCTGACCCGCTCACAGCGACTTGGCCCCTCGGTCCTGACCCGCTCACAGCGACTTGCCCCTGCAGTCCTGACCCGCTCACAGCGACACTGCCCCTGCAGTCCTGACCCGCTCACAGCGACTTGGCCCCTCGGTCCTGACCCGCTCACAGCGACTTGCCCCTGCAGTCCTGACCCGCTGTCAGCGACTTGCCCCTACAGTCCTGACCCGCTCACAGCGACTTGGCCCCTCGGTCCTGACCCGCTCACAGCGACTTGGCCCCTCGGTCCTGACCCGCTCACAGCGACTTGGCCCCTCAGTCCTGACCCGCTCACAGCGACTTGCCCCTGCAGTCCTGACCCGCTCACAGCGACTTGGCCCCTCGGTCCTGACCCGCTCACAGCTTCTTGCCCCTGCAGTCCTGACCCGTTCACAGCGACTTGGCCCCTCGGTCCTGACCCACTCACAGCGACTTGGCCCCTCGGTCCTGACCCGCTCACAGCGACTTGGCCCCTCGGTCCTGACCCGCTCACAGCGACTTGGCTCCTCGGTTCTGACCCGCTCACAGCGACTTGCCCCTACAGTCCTGACCCGCTCTCAGCGACATGGCCCCTCGGTCCTGACCCGCTCACAGCGACTTGGCCCCTGCAGTCCTGACCCGCTCACAGCGACTTGGCCCCTCGGTCCTGCCCCGCTCACAGCGACTTGCCCCTCGGTCCTGACCCGCTCACAGTGACTTGCCCCTTCATTCCTGACCCGCTCACAGCGACACTGCCCCTGCAGTCCTGAACCGCTCACAGCGACTTGGCCCCTCGGTCCTGACCCGCTCACAGCGACTTGCCCCTGCAGTCCTGACCCGCTCACAGCTACTTGGCCCCTCGGTCCTGACCCGCTCACGGCGACTAGCCCCTGCAGTCCTGACCCGCTCACAGCGACTTGCCTTTGCAGTCCTGACCAGCTCACAGCGACTTGGCCCCTCGGCCCTGTCCCGCTGACAGCGACTTGGCCCCTCGGTCCTGACCCGCTCACAGCGACTTGGCCCCTCGGTCCTGACCCGCTCACAGCTTCTTGCCCCTGCAGTCCTGACCCGCTCACAGCGACTTGGCCCATCGGTCCTGACCCGCTCACAGCGACTTGCCCCTGCAGTCCAGACCCGCTCACAGCGACTTAGCCCCTCGGTCCTGACCCGCTCACAGCGACTTTGCCCCTCGGTCCTGACCCGCTCCCAGCGACTTGCCCCTGCGGTCCTGACCCGCTCACAGCGACTTGGCCCCTCGGTCCTGACCCGCTCACAGCGACTTGGCCCCTCGGTCCTGACCCGCTCACAGCGACTTGCCCCTGCAGTCCTGACCCGCTCACAGCGACTTGGCCCCTCGGTCCTGACCCGCTCACAGCCACGTGCCCCTGCAGTCCTGACCCACTCACAGCGACTTGGCCCCTCAGTCCTGACCCGCTCACAGCAACACTGCCCCTGCAGTCCTGACCCGCTGACAGCGACTTGGCCCCTCGGTCCTGACCCGCTCACAGCGACTTGCCCCTGCGATCCTGACCCGCTCACAGCGACTTTGCCCCTCGGTCCTGACCCGCTCCCAGCGACTTGCCCCTGCGGTCCTGACCCGCTCACAGCGACTTGGCCCCTCGGTCCTAACCCGCTCACAGCTTCTTGCCCCTGCAGTCCTGACCCGCTCACAGCGACTTGGCACCTCGGTCCTGACCCGCTCTCCGCGACTTGGCCCCTCAGTCCTGACCCGCTCACATCGACTTGCCCCTGCAGTCCTGACCCGCTCACAGCGACTTGTCCCCTCGGTCCTGGCCCGCTCACAGCGACTTGCCCCTGCGATCCTGACCCGCTCACAGCGACTTGGCCCGTCGGTCCTGACCCGCTCACAGCGACATTGCCCCTCGGTCCTGACCCGCTCACAGCGACTTGGCCCCTCGGTCCTGACCCGCTCACAGCGACACTGCCCCTGCAGTCCTGACCCGCTCACAGCGACACTGCCCCTGCAGTCCTGAACCGCTCACAGCGACTTGGCCCCTCGGTCCTGACCCGCTCACAGCGACTTGCCCCTGCAGTCCTGACCCGCTCTCAGCGACTTGCCCCTTCAGTCCTGACCCGCTCACAGCGACTTGGCCCCTCGGTCCTGACCCGCTCACAGCACCTTCCCCCTCGGTCCTGACCCGCTCACAGCGACTTGGCCCCTCGGTCCTTACCCGCTCACGGCGACTTGCCCCTGCAGTCCTGACCCGCTCACAGCGACTTGCCTTTGCAGTCCTGACCACCTCACAGCGACTTGGCCCCTCGGCCCAGTCCCGCTCACAGCGACTTGGCCCCTCGGTCCTGACCCGCTCACAGCGACTTGGCCCCTCGGTCCTGACCCGCTCACAGCTTCTTGCCCCTGCAGTCCTGACCCGCTCACAGCGACTTGGCCCATCGGTCCTGACCCGCTCACAGCGACTTGCCCCTGCAGTCCAGACCCGCTCACAGCGACTTAGCCCCTCGGTCCTGACCCGCTCACAGCGACTTTGCCCCTCGGTCCTGACCCGCTCCCAGCGACTTGCCCCTGCGGTCCTGACCCGCTCACAGCGACTTGGCCCCTCGGTCCTGACCCGCTCACAGCGACTTGGCCCCTCGGTCCTGACCCGCTCACAGCGACTTGCCCCTGCAGTCCTGACCCGCTCACAGCGACTTGGCCCCTCGGTCCTGACCCGCTCACAGCCACGTGCCCCTGCAGTCCTGACCCACTCACAGCGACTTGGCCCCTCGGTCCTGACCCGCTCACAGCAACACTGCCCCTGCAGTCCTGACCTGCTCCCAGCGACTTGGCCCCTCGGTCCTGACCCGTTCACAGCGACTTGCCCCTGCAGTCCTGACCCGCTCACAGCGACTTGGCCCCTCGGTCCTGACCCGCTCACAGCGACTTGGCCCCTCGGTCCTGACCCGCTCACAGCGACTTGCCCCTGCAGTCCTGACCCGCTCACAGCGACTTGGCCCCTCGGTCCTGACCCGCTCACAGCGACGTGCCCCTGCAGTCCTGCCCCACTCACAGCGACTTGGCCCCTCGGTCCTGACCAGCTCACAGCGACTTGGCCCCTCGGTCCTGACCCGCTCACAGCAACACTGCCCCTGCAGTCCTGACCCGCTCACAGCGACTTGGCCCCTCGGTCCTGACCCGCTCACAGCGACTTGCCCCTGCAGTCCTGACCCGCTCACAGCGACTTGGCCCCTCGGTCCTGACCCGCTCACAGCGACTTGGCCCCTCGGTCCTGACCCGCTCACAGCGACTTTACCCCTGCAGTCCTGACCCGCTCACAGCGACTTGGCCCCTCGGTCCTGACCCGCTCACAGCGACTTGCCGCTGCAGTCCTGACCTGCTCACAGCGACTTGGCCCCTCGGTCCTGACCTGCTAACAGCGAATTGGCCCCTGCGGTCCTGACCCGCTCACAGCGACTTGCCCCTGCGGTCCTGACCCGCTCACAGCGACTTGGCCCCTCGGTCCTGACCCACTCACAGCGACTTGGCCCCTCGGTCCTGACCCGCTCACAGCGACTTGGCCCCTCGGTCCTGACCCGCTCACAGCGACTTGGCTCCTCGGTCCTGACCCGCTCACAGCGACTTGCCCCTGCAGTCCTGACCCGCTCTCAGCGACATGGCCCCTCGGTCCTGGCCCGCTCACAGCGACTTGGCCCCTCGGTCCGGACCCGCTCACAGCGACTTGCCCCTGCAGTCCTGACCCGCTCACAGCTACTTGGCCCCTTGGTCCTGACCCGCTCACAGCGACATGGCCCCTCGTTCCTGACCCGCTCACAGCGACTTTCCCCTGCAGTCCTGACCCGCTCACAGCCACTTGGCCCCTCGGTCCTGACCCGCTCACAGCGACTTGCCCCCTCGGTCCTGACCCGCTCACAGCGACTTGGCACATCTGTCCTTACCCGCTCACGGCGACTTGCCCCTGCAGTCCTGACCCGCTCACAGCGACCTGGCCCCTCGGTCCTGTCCCGCTCACAGCGACTTGCCCCTGCAGTCCTGACCCGCTCACAGCGACTTAGCCCCTCGGTCCTGAGCCGCTCACAGCGACTTTGCCCCTCGCTCCTGACCCGCTCCCAGCGACTTGCCCCTGCGGTCCTGACCCGCTCACACCGACTTGGCCCCTCGGTCCTGACCCGCTCACAGCGACTTGGCCCCTCGGTCCTGACCCGCTCACAGCGACTTGCCCCTGCAGTCCTGACCCGCTCACAGCGACTTGGCCCCTCGGTCCTGACCCGCTCACAGCGACGTGCCCCTGCAGTCCTGACCCACTCACAGCGACTTGGCCCCTCGGTCCTGACCCGCTCACAGCGACTTGGCCCCTCGGTCCTGACCCGCTCACAGCAACACTGCCCCTGCAGTCCTGACCCGCTCACAGCGACTTGGCCCCTCGGTCCTGACCCGCTCACAGCGACTTGCCCCTGCAGTCCTGACCCGCTCACAGCGACTTGGCCCCTCGGTCCTGACCCGCTCACAGCGACTTGGCCCCTCGGTCCTGACCTGCTCACAGCGACTTGCCCCTGCAGTCCTGACCCGCTCACAGCGACTTGGCCCCTCGGTCCTGACCCGCTCTTAGCGACTTGCCCCTGCAGTCCTGACCCGCTCACAGCGACTTGGCCCCTCGGTCCTGACCCGCTCACAGCGACTTGTCCCCTCGGTCCTGACCCGCTCACAGCGACTTGCCCCTGCGGTCCTGACCCAATCACAGCGACTTGGCCCCTCGGTCCTGACCCGCTCACAGCGACTTGGCCCCTCGGTCCTGACCCGCTCACAGCGACTTGGCCCCTCGGTCCTGACCCGCTCACAGCGACTTGTCTCCTCGGAACTGACCCACTCACAGCGACTTGCCCCTGCAGTCCTGACCCGCTCACAGCGACATGGCCCCTCCGTCCTGACCCGCTCACAGCGACTTGGCCCCTCGGTCCGGACCCGCTCACAGCGACTTGCCCCTGCAGTCCTGACCCGCTCACAGCTACTTGGCCCCTCGGTCCTGACCCGCTCACAGCGACTTGGCCCCTCGTTCCTGACCCGCTCACAGCGACTTGCCCCTGCATTCCTGACCCGCTCACAGCGACTTGGCCCCTCGGTCCTGACCCGCTCACAGCGACATGCCCCCTCGGTCCTGACCCGCTCACAGCGACTTGGCCCCTCTGTCCTTACCCGCTCACGGCGACTTGCCCCTGCAGTCCTGACCCGCTCACAGCGACCTGGCCCCTCGGTCCTGACCCGTTCACAGCGACATGCCCCTGCAGTCCTGACCAGCTCACAGCGACTTGGCCCCTCGGTCCTGACCCGCTCACAACGACTTGGCCCCTCGGTCCTGACCCGCTCACGGCGACTTGGCCCCTCGGTCCTGACCCGCTCACAGCTTCTTGCCCCTGCAGTCCTGACCCGCTCACAGCGACTTGGCCCCTCGGTCCTGACCCGCTCTCAGCGACTTGGCCCCTCGGTCCTGACCCGATCACATCGACTTGCCCCTGCAATCCTGACCTGCTCACAGCGACTTGGCCCCTCGGTCCTGACCCGCTCACAGCGACTTGGCCCCTCGGTCCTGACCCGCTCACAGCGACTTGCCCCTGCGATCCTGACCCGCTCACAGCGACTTGGCCCCTTGGTCCTGACCCGCTCACAGCGAATTGGCCCCTCGGTCCTGACCCGCTCACAGCGACTTGGCCCCTCGGTCCTGACCCGCTCACAGCGACTTGCCCCTGCAGTCCTGACCCGCTCACAGCGACACTGCCCCTGCAGTCCTGACCCGCTCACAGCGACTTGGCCCCTCGGTCCTGACCCGCTCACAGCGACTTGCCCCTGCAGTCCTGACCCGCTGTCAGCGACTTGCCCCTACAGTCCTGACCCGCTCACAGCGACTTGGCCCCTCGGTCCTGACCCGCTCACAGCGACTTGGCCCCTCGGTCCTGACCCGCTCACAGCGACTTGGCCCCTCAGTCCTGACCCGCTCACAGCGACTTGCCCCTGCAGTCCTGACCCGCTCACAGCGACTTGGCCCCTCGGTCCTGACCCGCTCACAGCTTCTTGCCCCTGCAGTCCTGACCCGTTCACAGCGACTTGGCCCCTCGGTCCTGACCCACTCACAGCGACTTGGCCCCTCGGTCCTGACCCGCTCACAGCGACTTGGCCCCTCGGTCCTGACCCGCTCACAGCGACTTGGCTCCTCGGTCCAGACCGGCTCACAGCGACTTGCCCCTGCAGTCCTGACCCACTCTCAGCGACATGGCCCCTCGGTCCTGACCCGCTCACAGCGACTTGGCCCCTGCAGTCCTGAGCCGCTCACAGCGACTTGGCCCCCCGGTCCTGACCCGCTCACAGCGACTTGCCCCCTCGGTCCTGACCCGCTCACAGCGACTTGGCCCCTCTGTCCTTACCCGCTCACGGCGACTTGCCCCTGCAGTCCTGACCCGCTCACAGCGACCTGGCCCCTCGGTCCTGACCCGCTCACAGCGACTTGCCCCTGCAGTCCTGACCAGCTCACAGCGACTTGGCCCCTCGGTCCTGACCCGCTCACAGCGACTTGGCCCCTCGGTCCTGACCCGCTCACAGCGACTTGACCCCTCGGTCCTGACCGGCTCTCAGCGACTTGGCCCCTCGGTCCTGACCCGCTCACAGCTTCTTGCCCCTGCAGCCCGGACCCGCTCACAGCGACTTGGCCCCTCGGTCCTGACCCGCTCTCCGCGACTTGGCCCCTCGGTCCTGACCCGCTCACATCGACTTGCCCCTGCAGTCCTGACCCGCTCACAGCGACTTGTCCCCTCGGTCCTGACCCGCTCACAGCGACTTGCCCCTGCGATCCTGACCCGCTCACAGCGACTTGGCCCCTTGGTCCTGACCCGCTCACAGCGACTTGGCCCCTCGGTCCTGACCCGCTCACAGCGACTTGGCCCCTCGGTCCTGACCCGCTCACAGCGATTTTCCCCTGCAGTCCTGACCCGCTCACAGCGACACTGCCCCTGCAGTCCTGAACCGCTCACAGCGACTTGGCCCCTCGGTCCTGACCCGCTCACAGCGACTTGCCCCTGCAGTCCTGACCCGCTCTTAGCGACTTGCCCCTTCAGTCCTGACCCGCTCACAGCGACTTGGCCCCTCGGTCCTGACCCGCTCACAGCGCCTTCCCCCTCGGTCCTTACCCGCTCACGGCGACTTGCCCCTGCAGTCCTGAACCGCTCACAGCGACTTGCCCCTGCAGTCCTGACCAGCTCACAGCGACTTGGCCCCTCGGCCCTGTCCCGCTCACAGCGACTTGGCCCCTCGGTCCTGACCCGCTCACAGCGACTTGGCCCCTCGGTCCTGACCCGCTCACAGCTTCTTGCCCCTGCAGTCCTGACCCGCTCACTGCGACTTGGCCCATCGGTCCTGACCCGCTCACAGCGACTTGCCCCTGCAGTCCAGACCCGCTCACAGCGACTTAGCCCCTCGGTCCTGACCCGCTCCCAGCGACTTGCCCCTGCGGTCCTGACCCGCTCACAGCGACTTGGCCCCTCGGTCCTGACCCGCTCACAGCGACTTGGCCCCTCGGTCCTGACCCGCTCACAGCGACTTGCCCCTGCAGTCCTGACCCACTCACAGCGACTTGGCCCCTCGGTCCTGACCCGCTCACAGCGACGTGCCCCTGCAGTCCTGACCCACTCACAGCGACTTGGCCCCTCGGTGCTGACCCGCTCACAGCAACACTGCCCCTGCAGTCCTGACCCGCTCATAGCGACTTGGCCCCTCGGTCCTGACCCGCTCACAGCGACTTGCCCCTGCAGTCCTGACCCGCTCACAGCGACTTGGCCCCTCGGTCCTGACCCGCTCACAGCGACTTGGCCCCTCGTTCCTGACCCGCTCACAGCGACTTGCCCCTGCAGTCCTGACCCGCTCACAGCGACTTGGCCCCTCGGTCCTGACCCGCTCATAGCGACGTGCCCCTGCAGTCCTGACCCGCTCACAGCGACTTGGCCCCTTGGTCCTGACCCGCTCACAGCGACTTGGCCCCTCGGTCCTGACCCGCTCACAGCGACGTTGCCCCTGCAGTCCTGACCCGCTCACAGCGACTTGGCCCCTCGGTCCTGACCCGCTCACAGCGACTTGCCCCTGCAGTCCTGACCCGCTCACAGCGACTTGGCCCCTCGGTCCTGACCCGCTAACAGCGAATTGGCCCCTGCGGTCCTGACCCGCTCACAGCGACTTGCCCCTGCGGTCCTGACCCGCTCACAGCGACTTGGCCCCTCGGTCCTGACCCTCTCACAGCGACTTGGGCCCTCGGTCCTGACCCACTCACAGCGACTTGGCCCCTCGGTCCTGACCCGCTCACAGCGACTGGGCTCCTCGGTCCTGACCCGCTCACAGCGACTTGCCCCTGCAGTCCTGACCCGCTCTCAGCGACATGGCCCCTCGGTCCTGACCCGCTCACAGCGACTTGGCCCCTCGGTCCGGACCCGCTCACAGCGACTTGCCCCTGCAGTCCTGACCCGCTCACAGCTACTTGGCCCCTTGGTCCTGACCCGCTCACAGCGACTTGGCCCCTCGTTCCTGACCCGCTCACAGCGACTTTCCCCTGCAGTCCTGACCCGCTCACAGCCACTTGGCCCCTCGGTCCTGACCCGCTCACAGCGACTTGCCCCCTCGGTCCTGACCCACTCACAGCGACTTGGCCCCTCGGTCCTGACCCGCTCACAGCGACTTGGCCCCTCCGTCCAGACCCGCTCACAGCGACTTGGCTCCTCGGTCCAGACCCGCTCACAGCGACTTGCCCCTGCAGTCCTGACCCGCTCTCAGCGACATGGCCCCTCGGTCCTGACCCGCTCACAGCGACTTGGCCCCTGCAGTCCTGACCCGCTCACAGCGACTTGGCCCCCCGGTCCTGACCCGCTCACAGCGACTTGCCCCCTCGGTCCTGACCCGCTCACAGCGACTTGGCCCCTCTGTCCTTACCCGCTCACGGCGACTTGCCCCTGCAGTCCTGACCCGCTCACAGCGACCTGGCCCCTCGGTCCTGACCCGCTCACAGCGACTTGCCCCTGCAGTCCTGACCAGCTCACAGCGACTTGGCCCCTCGGTCCTGACCCGCTCACAGCGACTTGGCCCCTCGGTCCTGACCCGCTCACAGCGACTTGGCCCCTCGGTCCTGACCCGCTCACAGCGATTTGCCCCTGCAGTCCTGACCCGCTCACAGCGACACTGCCCCTGCAGTCCTGAACCGCTCACAGCGACTTGGCCCCTCGGTCCTGACCCGCTCACAGCGACTTGCCCCTGCAGTCCTGACCCGCTCTTAGCGACTTGCCCCTTCAGTCCTGACCCGCTCACAGCGACTTGGCCCCTCGGTCCTGACCCGCTCACAGCGCCTTCCCCCTCGGTCCTTACCCGCTCACGGCGACTTGCCCCTGCAGTCCTGAACCGCTCACAGCGACTTGCCCCTGCAGTCCTGACCAGCTCACAGCGACTTGGCCCCTCGGCCCTGTCCCGCTCACAGCGACTCGGCCCCTCGGTCCTGACCCGCTCACAGCGACTTGGCCTCTCGGTCCTGACCCGCTCACAGCTTCTTGCCCCTGCAGTCCTGACCCGCTCACTGCGACTTGGCCCCTCGGTCCTGACCCGCTCACAGCGACTTGCCCCTGCAGTCCAGACCCGCTCACAGCGACTTAGCCCCTCGGTCCTGACCCGCTCCCAGCGACTTGCCCCTGCGGTCCTGACCCGCTCACAGCGACTTGGCCCCTCGGTCCTGACCCGCTCACAGCGACTTGGCCCCTCGGTCCTGACCCGCTCACAGCGACTTGCCCCTGCAGTCCTGACCCACTCACAGCGACTTGGCCCCTCGGTCCTCACCCGCTCACAGCGACGTGCCCCTGCAGTCCTGACCCACTCACAGCGACTTGGCCCCTCGGTGCTGACCCGCTCACAGCAACACTGCCCCTGCAGTCCTGACCCGCTCATAGCGACTTGGCCCCTCGGTCCTGACCCGCTCACAGCGACTTGCCCCTGCAGTCCTGACCCGCTCACAGCGACTTGGCCCCTCGGTCCTGACCCGCTCACAGCGACTTGGCCCCTCGTTCCTGACCCGCTCACAGCGACTTGCCCCTGCAGTCCTGACCCGCTCACAGCGACTTGGCCCCTCGGTCCTGACCCGCTCATAGCGACGTGCCCCTGCAGTCCTGACCCGCTCACAGCGACTTGGCCCCTTGGTCCTGACCCGCTCACAGCGACTTGGCCCCTCGGTCCTGACCCGCTCACAGCGACTTTGCCCCTGCAGTCCTGACCCGCTCACAGCGACTTGGCCCCTCGGTCCTGACCCGCTCACAGCGACTTGCCCCTGCAGTCCTGACCCGCTCACAGCGACTTGGCCCCTCGGTCCTGACCCGCTAACAGCGAATTGGCCCCTGCGGTCCTGACCCGCTCACAGCGACTTGCCCCTGCGGTCCTGACCCGCTCACAGCGACTTGGCCCCTCGGTCCTGACCCACTCACAGCGACTTGGCCCCTCGGTCCTGACCCACTCACAGCGACTTCGCCCCTCGGTCCTGACCCGCTCACAGCGACTGGGCTCCTCGGTCCTGACCCGCTCACAGCGACTTGCCCCTGCAGTCCTGACCCGCTCTCAGCGACATGGCCCCTCGGTCCTGACCCGCTCACAGCGACTTGGCCCCTCGGTCCGGACCCGCTCACAGCGACTTGCCCCTGCAGTCCTGACCCGCTCAAAGCTACTTGGCCCCTTGGTCCTGACCCGCTCACAGCGACTTGGCCCCTCGTTCCTGACCCGCACACAGCGACTTTCCCCTGCAGTCCTGACCCACTCACAGCCACTTGGCCCCTCGGTCCTGACCCGCTCACAGCGACTTGCCCCCTCGGTCCTGACCCACTCACAGCGACTTGGCCCCTCGGTCCTGACCCGCTCACAGCGACTTGGCCCCTCGGTCCTGACCCGCTCATAGCGACTTGGCTCCTCGGTCCAGACCCGCTCACAGCGACTTGCCCCTGCAGTCCTGACCCGCTCTCAGCGACATGGCCCCTCGGTCCTGACCCGCTCACAGCGACTTGGCCCCTGCAGTCCTGACCCGCTCACAGCGACTTGGCCCCCCGGTCCTGACCCGCTCACAGCGACTTGCCCCCTCGGTCCTGACCCGCTCACAGCGACTTGGCCCCTCTGTCCTTACCCGATCACGGCGACTTGCCCCTGCAGTCCTGACCCGCTCACAGCGACCTGGCCCCTCGGTCCTGACCCGCTCACAGCGACTTGCCCCTGCAGTCCTGACCAGCTCACAGCGACTTGGCCCCTCGGTCCTGACCCGCTCACAGCGACTTGGCCCCTCGGTCCTGACCCGCTCACAGCGACTTGACCCCTCGGTCCTGACCGGCTCTCAGCGACTTGGCCCCTCGGTCCTGACCCGCTCACAGCTTCTTGCCCCTGCAGTCCTGACCCGCTCACAGCGACTTGGCCCCTCGGTCCTGACCCGCTCTCCGCGACTTGGCCCCTCGGTCCTGACCCGCTCACATCGACTTGCCCCTGCAGTCCTGACCCGCTCACAGCGACTTGTCCCCTCGGTCCTGACCCGCTCACAGCGACTTGCCCCTGCGATCCTGACCCGCTCACAGCGACTTGGCCCGTCGGTCCTGACCCGCTCACAGCGACTTGGCCCCTCGGTCCTGACCCGCTCACAGCGACTTGGCCCCTCCGTCCTGACCCGCTCACAGCGACTTGCCCCTGCAGTCCTGACCCGCTCACAGCGACACTGCCCCTGCAGTCCTGAACCGCTCACAGCGACTTGGCCCCTCGGTCCTGACCCGCTCACAGCGACTTGCCCCTGCAGTCCTGACCCGCTCTCAGCGACTTGCCCCTTCAGTCCTGACCCGCTCACAGCGACTTGGCCCCTCGGTCCTGACCCGCTCACAGCGCCTTCCCCCTCGGTCCTGACCCGCTCACAGCGACTTGGCCCCTCGGTCCTTACCCGCTCACGGCGACTTGCCCCTGCAGTCCTGAACCGCTCACAGCGACTTGCCCCTGCAGTCCTGACCAGCTCACAGCGACTTGGCCCCTCGGCCCTTTCCCGCTCACAGCGACTTGGCCCCTCGGTCCTGACCCGCTCACAGCGACTTGGCCCCTCGGTCCTGACCCGCTCACAGCTTCTTGCCCCTGCAGTCCTGACCCGCTCACTGCGACTTGGCCCATCGGTCCTGACCCGCTCACCGCGACTTGCCCCTGCAGTCCAGACCCGCTCACAGCGACTTAGCCCCTCGGTCCTGACCCGCTCACAGCGACTTTGCCCCTCGGTCCTGACCCGCTCCCAGCGACTTGCCCCTGCGGTCCTGACCCGCTCACAGCGACTTGGCCCCTCGGTCCTGACCCGCTCACAGCGACTTGCCCCTGCAGTCCTGACCCGCTCACAGCGACTTGGCCCCTCGGTCCTGACCCGCTCACAGCGACGTGCCCCTGCAGTCCTGACCCACTCACAGCGACTTGGCCCCTCGGTGCTGACCCGCTCACAGCAACACTGCCTGCCCCTGCAGTCCTGACCCGCTCACAGCGACTTGGCCCCTCGGTCCTGACCCGCTCACAGCGACTTGCCCCTGCAGTCCTGACCCGCTCACAGCGACTTGGCCCCTCGGTCCTGACCCGCTCACAGCGACTTGGCCCCTCAGTCCTGACCCGCTCACAGCGACTTGCCCCTGCAGTCCTGACCCGCTCACAGCGACTTGGCCCCTCGGTCCTGACCCGCTCATAGCGACGTGCCCCTGCAGTCCTGACCCGCTCACAGCGACTTGGCCCCTTGGTCCTGACCCGCTCACAGCGACTTGGCCCCTCGGTCCTGACCCGCTCACAGCGACTTTGCCCCTGCAGTCCTGACCCGCTCACAGCGACTTGGCCCCTCGGTCCTGACCCGCTCACAGCGACTTGCCCCTGCAGTCCTGACCCGCTCACAGCGACTTGGCCCCTCGGTCCTGACCCGCTAACAGCGAATTGGCCCCTGCGGTCCTGACCCGCTCACAGCGACTTGCCCCTGCGGTCCTGACCCGCTCACAGCGACTTGGCCCCTCGGTCCTGACCCACTCACAGCGACTTGGCCCCTCGGTCCTGACCCACTCACAGCGACTTGGCCCCTCGGTCCTGACCCGCTCACAGCGACTGGACTCCTCGGTCCTGACCCGCTCACAGCGACTTGCCCCTGCAGTCCTGACCCGCTCTCAGCGACATGGCCCCTGCGGTCCTGACCCGCTCACAGCGACTTGGCCCCTCGGTCATGACCCGCTCACAGCGACTTGGCCCCTCGGTCCTGACCCGCTCACAGCGACTTGCCCCTGCAGTCCTGACCCGCTCACAGCGACTTGGCCCCTCGGTCCTGACCCGCTCACAGCGACGTGCCCCTGCAGTCCTGACCCACTCACAGCGACTTGGCCCCTCGGTGCTGACCCGCTCACAGCAACACTGCCTGCCCCTGCAGTCCTGACCCGCTCACAGCGACTTGGCCCCTCGGTGCTGACCCGCTCACAGCGACTTGCCCCTGCAGTCCTGACCCGCTCACAGCGACTTGGCCCCTCGGTCCTGACCCGCTCACAGCGACTTGGCCCCTCGGTCCTGACCCGCTCACAGCGACTTGCCCCTGCAGTCCTGACCCGCTCACAGCGACTTGGCCCCTCGGTCCTGATCCGCTCATAGCGACGTGCCCCTGCAGTCCTGACCCGCTCACAGCGACTTGGCCCCTTGGTCCTGACCCGCTCACAGCGACTTGGCCCCTCGGTCCTGACCCGCTCACAGCGACTTTGCCCCTGCAGTCCTGACCCGCTCACAGCGACTTGGCCCCTCGGTCCTGACCCGCTCACAGCGACTTGCCCCTGCAGTCCTGACCCGCTCACAGCGACTTGGCCGCTCGGTCCTGACCCGCTAACAGCGAATTGGCCCCTGCGGTCCTGACCCGCTCACAGCGACTTGCCCCTGCGGTCCTGACCCGCTCACAGCGACTTGGCCCCTCGGTCCTGACCCTCTCACAGCGACTTGGCCCCTCGGTCCTGACCCACTCACAGCGACTTGGCCCCTCGGTCCTGACCCGCTCACAGCGACTGGGCTCCTCGGTCCTGACCCGCTCACAGCGACTTGCCCCTGCAGTCCTGACCCGCTCTCAGCGACATGGCCCCTCGGTCCTGACCCGCTCACAGCGACTTGGCCCCTCGGTCCGGACCCGCTCACAGCGACTTGCCCCTGCAGTCCTGACCCGCTCACAGCTACTTGGCCCCTTGGTCCTGACCCGCTCACAGCGACTTGGCCCCTCGTTCCTGACCCGCTCACAGCGACTTTCCCCTGCAGTCCTGACCCGCTCACAGCCACTTGGCCCCTCGGTCCTGACCCGCTCACAGCGACTTGCCCCCTCGGTCCTGACCCGCTCACAGCGACTTGACCCCTCTGTCCTTACCCGCTCACGGCGACTTGCCCCTGCAGTCCTGACCCGCTCACAGCGACTTAGCCCCTCGGTCCTGACCCGCTCACAGCGACTTTGCCCCTCGGTCCTGACCCGCTCCCAGCGACTTGCCCCTGCGGTCCTGACCCGCTCACACCGACTTGGCCCATCGGTCCTGACCCGCTCACAGCGACTTGGCCCCTCGGTCCTGACCCGCTCACAGCGACTTGCCCCTGCAGTCCTGACCAGCTCACAGCGACTTGGCCCCTCGGTCCTGACCCGCTCACAGCGACGTGCCCCTGCAGTCCTGACCCACTCACAGCGACTTGGCCCCTCGGTCCTGACCCGCTCACAGCGACTTGGCCCCTCGGTCCTGACCCGCTCACAGCAACACTGCCCCTGCAGTCCTGACCCGCTCACAGCGACTTGGCCCCACGGTCCTGACCCGCTCACAGCGACTTGCCCCTGCAGTCCTGACCCGCTCACAGCGACTTGGCCCCTCGGTCCTGACCCGCTCACAGCGACTTGGCCCCTCGGTCCTGACCCGCTCACAGCGACTTGCCCCTGCAGTCCTGACCCGCTCACAGCGACTTGGCCCCTCGGTCCTGACCCGCTCACAGCGACTTGCCCCTGCAGTCCTGACCCGCTCACAGCGACTTGGCCCCTCGGTCCTGACCCGCTCACAGCGACTTGTCCCCTCGGTCCTGACGCGCTCACAGCGACTTGCCCCTGCGGTCCTGACCCAATCACAGCGACTTGGCCCCTCGGTCCTGACCCGCTCACAGCGACTTGGCCCCTCGGTCCTGACCCGCTCACAGCGACTTGGCCCCTCGGTCCTGACCCGCTCACAGCGACTCGTCTCCTCGGTCCTGACCCACTCACAGCGACTTGCCCCTGCAATCCTGACCCGCTCACAGCGACATGGCCCCTCCGTCCTGACCCGCTCACAGCGACTTGGCCCCTCGGTCCTGACCCGCTCACAGCGACTTGCCCCTGCAGTCCTGACCCGCTCACAGCGACTTGGCCCCTCGGTCCTGACCCGCTCACAGCGACTTGTCCCCTCGGTCCTGACGCGCTCACAGCGACTTGCCCCTGCGGTCCTGACCCAATCACAGCGACTTGGCCCCTCGGTCCTGACCCGCTCACAGCGACTTGGCCCCTCGGTCCTGA
Source organism: Stegostoma tigrinum (assembly GCF_030684315.1). Taxonomy (NCBI): domain Eukaryota; kingdom Metazoa; phylum Chordata; class Chondrichthyes; order Orectolobiformes; family Stegostomatidae; genus Stegostoma; species Stegostoma tigrinum. Next base: position 959,824 of record NW_026728043.1, on the reverse strand, counting down.
CCCGCTCACAGCGACTTGGCCCCTCGGTCCTGACCCGCTCACAGCGACTCGTCTCCTCGGTCCTGACCCACTCACAGCGACTTGCCCCTGCAATCCTGACCCGCTCACAGCGACATGGCCCCTCCGTCCTGACCCGCTCACAGCGACTTGGCCCCTCGGTCCGGACCCGCTCACAGCGACTTGCCCCTGCAGTCCTTACCCGCTCACAGCTACTTGGCCCCTCGGAACTGACCCGCTCACAGCGACTTGGCCCCTCGTTCCTGACCCGCTCACAGCGACTTGCCCCTGCATTCCTGACCCGCTCACAGCGACTTGGCCCCTCGGTCCTGACCCGCTCACAGCGACTTGCCCCCTCGGTCCTGACCCGCTCACAGCGACTTGGCCCCTCTGTCCTTACCCGCTCACGACGACTTGCCCCTGCAGGCCTGACCCGCTCACAGCGACCTGGCCCCTCGGTCCTGACCCGCTCACAGCGACTTGCCCCTGCAGTCCTGACCAGCTCACAGCGACTTGGCCCCTCGGTCCTGACCCGCTCACAGCGACTTGGCCCCTCGGTCCTGACACGCTCACGGCGACTTGGCCCCTCGGTCCTGACCCGCTCACAGCGACTTGGCCCCTCGGTCCTGACCCGCTCACAGCTTCTTGCCCCTGCTGTCCTGACCCGCTCACAGCGACTTGGCCCCTCGGTCCTGACCCGCTCTCAGCGACTTGGCCCCTCGGTCCTGACCCGATCACATCGACTTGCCCCTGCAATCCTGACCTGCTCACAGCGACTTGGCCCCTCGGTCCTGACCCGCTCACAGCGACTTGGCCCCTCGGTCCTGACCCGCTCACAGCGACTTGCCCCTGCGATCCTGACCCGCTCACAGCGACTTGGCCCCTTGGTCCTGACCCGCTCACAGCGACTTGGCCCCTCGGTCCTGACCCGCTCACAGCGACTTGGCCCCTCGGTCCTGACCCGCTCACAGCGACTTGCCCCTGCAGTCCTGACCCGCTGACAGCGACACTGCCCCTGCAGTCCTGACCCGCTCACAGCGACTTGGCCCCTCGGTCCTGACCCGCTCACAGCGACTTGCCCCTGCAGTCCTGACCCGCTCACAGCGACTTGGCCCTACAGTCCTGACCCGCTCACAGCGACTTGGCCCCTCGGTCCTGACCCGCTCACAGCGACTTGGCCCCTCGGTCCTGACCCGCTCACAACGACTTGGCCCCTCAGTCCTGACCCGCTCACAGCGACTTGCCCCTGCAGTCCTGACCCGCTCTCAGCGACTTGGCCCCTCGGTCCTGACCCGCTCACAGCTTCTTGCCCCTGCAGTCCTGACCCGCTCACAGCGACTTGGCCCCTCGGTCCTGACCCACTCACAGCGACTTGGCCCCTCGGTCCTGACCCGCTCACATCGACTTGCCCCTGCAGTCCTGACCCGCTCACAGCGACCTGGCCCCTCGGTCCTGACCCGCTCACAGCGACTTGCCCCTGCGATCCTGACCCGCTCACAGCGACTTGGCCCGTCGGTCCTGACCCGCTCACAGCGACTTGGCCCCTCGGTCCTGACCCGCTCACAGCGACTTGGCCCCTCGGTCCTGACCCGCTCACAGCGACTTGCCACTGCAGTCCTGACCCGCTCACAGCGACACCGCCCCTGCAGTCCTGAACCGCTCACAGCGACTTGGCCCCTCGGTCCTGACCCACTCACAGCGACTTGGCCCCTCGGTCCTGACCCACTCACAGCGACTTGGCCCCTCGGTCCTGACCCGCTCACAGCGACTGGGCTCCTCGGTCCTGACCCGCTCACAGCGACTTGCCCCTGCAGTCCTGACCCGCTCTCAGCGACATGGCCCCTCGGTCCTGACCCGCTCACAGCGACTTGGCCCCTCGGTCCGGACCCGCTCACAGCGACTTGCCCCTGCAGTCCTGACCCGCTCACAGCTACTTGGCCCCTTGGTCCTGACCCGCTCACAGCGACTTGGCCCCTCGTTCCTGACCCGCTCACAGCGACTTTCCCCTGCAGTCCTGACCCGCTCACAGCCACTTGGCCCCTCGGTCCTGACCCGCTCACAGCGACTTGCCCCCTCGGTCCTGACCCGCTCACAGCGACTTGACCCCTCTGTCCTTACCCGCCCACGGCGACTTGCCCCTGCAGTCCTGACCCGCTCACAGCGACTTAGCCCCTCGGTCCTGACCCGCTCACAGCGACTTTGCCCCTCGGTCCTGACCCGCTCCCAGCGACTTGCCCCTGCGGTCCTGACCCGCTCACACCGACTTGGCCCATCGGTCCTGACCCGCTCACAGCGACTTGGCCCCTCGGTCCTGACCCGCTCACAGCGACTTGCCCCTGCAGTCCTGACCCGCTCACAGCGACTTGGCCCCTCGGTCCTGACCCGCTCACAGCGACGTGCCCCTGCAGTCCTGACCCACTCACAGCGACTTGGCCCCTCGGTCCTGACCCGCTCACAGCGACTTGGCCCCTCGGTCCTGACCCGCTCACAGCAACACTGCCCCTGCAGTCCTGACCCGCTCACAGCGACTTGGCCCCACGGTCCTGACCCGCTGACAGCGACTTGCCCCTGCAGTCCTGACCCGCTCACAGCGACTTGCCCCTGCAGTCCTGACCCGCTCACAGCGACTTGGCCCCTCGGTCCTGACCCGCTCTTAGCGACTTGCCCCTGCAGTCCTGACCCGCTCACAGCGACTTGGCCCCTCGGTCCTGACCCGCTCACAGCGACTTGTCCCCTCGGTCCTGACCCGCTCACAGCGACTTGGCCCCTCGGTCCGGACCCGCTCACAGCGACTTGCCCCTGCAGTCCTGACCCGCTCACAGCTACTTGGCCCCTCGGTCCTGACCCGCTCACAGCGACGTGCTCCTGCAGTCCTGACCGACTCATAGCGACTTGGCCCCTCGGTCCTGACCCGCTCACAGCAACACTGCCCCTGCAGTCCTGACCCGCTCACAGCGACTTGGCCCCTCGGTCCTGACCCGCTCACAGCGACTTGCCCCTGCAGTCCTGACCCGCTCACAGCGACTTGCCCCTGCAGTCCTGACCCGCTCACAGCGACTTGGCCCCTCGGTCCTGACCCGCTCACAGCGACGTGCCCCTGCAGTCCTGACCCACTCACAGCGACTTGGCCCCTCGGTCCTGACCAGCTCACAGCGACTTGGCCCCTCGGTCCTGACCCGCTCACAGCAACACTGCCCCTGCAGTCCTGACCCGCTCACAGCGACTTGGCCCCTCGGTCCTGACCCGCTCACAGCGACTTGCCCCTGCAGTCCTGACCCGCTCACAGCAACTTGGCCCCTCGGTCCTGACCCGCTCACAGCGACTTGGCCCCTCGGTCCTCACCCGCTCACAGCGACTTTACCCCTGCAGTCCTCACCCGCTCACAGTGACCTTGCCCCTCGGTCCTGACCCGCTCACAGCGACTTGCCCCTGCGGTCCTGACCCACTCACAGCGACTTGGCCGCTCGGTCCTGACCCGCTAACAGCGAAATGGCCCCTGCGGTCCTGACCCGCTCACAGCGAATTGCCCCTGCGGTCCTGACCCGCTCACAGCGACTTGGCCCCTCGGTCCTGACCCACTCACAGCGACTTGGCCCCGTCGGTCCTGACCCGCTCACAGCGACTTGTCCCCTCGGTCCTGACCCGCTCACAGCGACTTGGCTCCTCGGTCCTGACCCGCTCACAGCGACTTGCCCCTGCAGTACTGACCCGCTCTCAGCGACATGGCCCCTCGGTCCTGACCCGCTCACAGCGACTTGCCCCTGCAGTCCTGACCCGCTCACAGCGACTTAGCCCCTCGGTCCTGACCCGCTCACAGCGACTTTGCCCCTCGGTCCTGACCCGCTCCCAGCGACTTGCCCCTGCGGTCCTGACCCGCTCACACCGACTTGGCCCATCGGTCCTGACCCGCTCACAGCGACTTGGCCCCTCGGTCCTGACCCGCTCACAGCGACTTGCCCCTGCAGTCCTGACCCGCTCACAGCGACTTGGCCCCTCGGTCCTGACCCGCTCACAGCGACGTGCCCCTGCAGTCCTGACCCACTCACAGCGACTTGGCCCCTCGGTCCTGACCCGCTCACAGCGACTTGGCCCCTCGGTCCTGACCCGCTCACAGCAACACTGCCCCTGCAGTCCTGACCCGCTCACAGCGACTTGGCCCCACGGTCCTGACCCGCTCACAGCGACTTGCCCCTGCAGTCCTGACCCGCTCACAGCGACTTGGCCCCTCGGTCCTGACCCGCTCACAGCGACTTGCCCCTGCAGTCCTGACCCGCTCACAGCGACTTGGCCCCTCGGTCCTGACCTGCTCTTAGCGACTTGCCCCTGCAGTCCTGACCCGCTCACAGCGACTTGGCCCCTCGGTCCTGACCCGCTCACAGCGACTTGTCCCCTCGGTCCTGACCCGCTCACAGCGACTTGGCCCCTCGGTCCTGACCCGCTCACAGCGACTTGCCCCTGCAGTCCTGACCCGCTCACAGCGACTTGGCCCCTCGGTCCTGACCCGCTCACAGCGACGTGCTCCTGCAGTCCTGACCGACTCATAGCGACTTGGCCCCTCGGTCCTGACCCGCTCACAGCAACACTGCCCCTGCAGTCCTGACCCGCTCACAGCGACTTGGCCCCTCGGTCCTGACCCGCTCACAGCGACTTGCCCCTGCAGTCCTGACCCGCTCACAGCGACTTGGCCCCTCGGTCCTGACCAGCTCACAGCGACTTGGCCCCTCGGTCCTGACCCGCTCACAGCAACACTGCCCCTGCAGTCCTGACCCGCTCACAGCGACTTGGCCCCTCGGTCCTGACCCGCTCACAGCGACTTGCCCCTGCAGTCCTGACCCGCTCACAGCAACTTGGCCCCTCGGTCCTGACCCGCTCACAGCGACTTGGCCCCTCGGTCCTGACCCGCTCACAGCGACTTTACCCCTGCAGTCCTCACCCGCTCACAGTGACTTGGCCCCTCGGTCCTGACCCGCTCACAGCGACTTGCCCCTGCAGTCCTGACCCGCTCACAGCGACTTGGCCGCTCGGTCCTGACCCGCTAACAGCGAAATGGCCCCTGCGGTCCTGACCCGCTCACAGCGAACTGCCCCTGCGGTCCTGACCCGCTCACAGCGACTTGGCCCCTCGGTCCTGACCCACTCACAGCGACTTGGCCCCTCGGTCCTGACCCGCTCACAGCGATTGTCCCCTCGGTCCTGACCCGCTCACAGCGACTTGGCTCCTCGGTCCTGACCCGCTCACAGCGACTTGCCCCTGCAGTCCTGACCCGCTCTCAGCGACATGGCCCCTCGGTCCTGACCCGCTCACAGCGACTTGGCCCCTCGGTCCTGACCCGCTCACAGCGACTTGCCCCTGCAGTCCTGACCCGCTCACAGCTACTTGGCCCCTTGGTCCTGACCCGCTCACAGCGACTTGGCCCCTCGTTCCTGACCCGCTCACAGCGACTTTCCCCTGCAGTCCTGACCCGCTCACAGCCACTTGGCCCCTCGGTCCTGACCCGCTCACAGCGACTTGCCCCCTCGGTCCTGACCCGCTCACAGCGACTTGGCCCCTCGGTCCTGACCCGCTCGCAGCGACTTGCCCCTGCAGTCCTGACCCGCTCACAGCGACTTGGCCCCTCGGTCCTTACCCGCTCACAGCGACGTGCCCCTGCAGTCCTGACCCACTCACAGCGACTTGGCCCCTCGGTCCTGACCCGCTCACAGCGACTTGGCCCCTCGGTCCTGACCCGCTCACAGCAACACTGCCCCTGCAGTCCTGACCCGCTCACAGCGACTTGGCCCCTCGGTCCTGACCCGCACACAGCGACTTGCCCCTGCAGTCCTGACCCGCTCACAGCGACTTGGCCCCTCTGTCCTGACCCGCTCACAGCGACTTGGCCCCTCGGTCCTGACCCGCTCACAGCGACTTGCCCCTGCAGTCCTGACCCGCTCACAGCGACTTGGCCCCTCGGTCCTGACCCGCTCACAGCGACTTGTCCCCTCGGTCCTGACGCGCTCACAGCGACTTGCCCCTGCGGTCCTGACCCAATCACAGCGACTTGGCCCCTCGGTCCTGACCCGCTCACAGCGACTTGGCCCCTCGGTCCTGACCCGCTCACAGCGAATTGGCCGCTCGGTCCTGACCCGCTCACAGCGACTCGTCTCCTTGGTCCTGACCCACTCACAGCGACTTGCCCCTGCAATCCTGACCCGCTCACAGCGACATGGCCCCTCCGTCCTGACCCGCTCACAGCGACTTGGCCCCTCGGTCCGGACCCGCTCACAGCGACTTGCCCCTGCAGTCCTTACCCGCTAACAGCTACTTGGCCCCTCGGTCCTGACCCGCTCACAGCGACTTGGCCCCTCGTTCCTGACCCGCTCACAGCGACTTGCCCCTGCATTCCTGACCCGCTCACAGCGACTTGGCCCCTCGGTCCTGACCCGCTCACAGCGACTTGCCCCCTCGGTCCTGACCCGCTCACAGCGACTTGGCCCCTCTGTCCTTACCCGCTCACGACGACTTGCCCCTGCAGGCCTGACCCGCTCACAGCGACCTGGCCCCTCGGTCCTGACCCGCTCACAGCGACATGCCCCTGCAGTCCTGACCAGCTCACAGCGACTTGGCCCCTCGGTCCTGACCCGCTCACAGCGACTTGGCCCCTCGGTCCTGACACGCTCACGGCGACTTGGCCCCTCGGTCCTGACCCGCTCACAGCGACTTGGCCCCTCGGTCCTGACCCGCTCACAGCTTCTTGCCCCTGCTGTCCTGACCCGCTCACAGCGACTTGGCCCCTCGGTCCTGACCCGCTCTCAGCGACTTGGCCCCTCGGTCCTGACCCGATCACATCGACTTGCCCCTGCAATCCTGACCTGCTCACAGCGACTTGGCCCCTCGGTCCTGACCCGCTCACAGCGACTTGGCCCCTCGGTCCTGACCCGCTCACAGCGACTTGCCCCTGCGATCCTGACCCGCTCACAGCGACTTGGCCCCTTGGTCCTGACCCGCTCACAGCGACTTGGCCCCTCGGTCCTGACCCGCTCACAGCGACTTGGCCCCTCGGTCCTGACCCGCTCACAGCGACTTGCCCCTGCAGTCCTGACCGGCTGACAGCGACACTGCCCCTGCAGTCCTGACCCGCTCACAGCGACTTGGCCCCTCGGTCCTGACCCGCTCACAGCGACATGCCCCTGCAGTCCTGACCCGCTCACAGCGACTTGGCCCTACAGTCCTGACCCGCTCACAGCGACTTGGCCCCTCGGTCCTGACCCGCTCACAGCGACTTGGCCCCTCGGTCCTGACCCGCTCACAACGACTTGGCCCCTCAGTCCTGACCCGCTCACAGCGACTTGCCCCTGCAGTCCTGACCCGCTCTCAGCGACTTGGCCCCTCGGTCCTGACCCGCTCACAGCTTCTTGCCCCTGCAGTCCTGACCCGCTCACAGCGACTTGGCCCCTCGGTCCTGACCCACTCACAGCGACTTGGCCCCTCGGTCCTGACCCGCTCACATCGACTTGCCCCTGCAGTCCTGACCCGCTCACAGCGACCTGGCCCCTCGGTCCTGACCCGCTCACAGCGACTTGCCCCTGCGATCCTGACCCGCTCACAGCGACTTGGCCCTTCGATCCTGACCCGCTCACAGCGACTTGGCCCCTCGGTCCTGACCCGCTCACAGCGACTTGGCCCCTCGGGCCTGACCCGCTCACAGCGACTTGCCACTGCAGTCCTGACCCGCTCACAGCGACACTGCCCCTGCAGTCCTGAACCGCTCACAGCGACTTGGCCCCTCGGTCCTGACCCACTCACAGCGACTTGGCCCCTCGGTCCTGACCCACTCACAGCGACTTGGCCCCTCGGTCCTGACCCGCTCACAGCGACTGGGCTCCTCGGTCCTGACCCGCTCACAGCGACTTGCCCCTGCAGTCCTGACCCGCTCTCAGCGACATGGCCCCTCGGTCCTGACCCGCTCACAGCGACTTGGCCCCTCGGTCCGGACCCGCTCACAGCGACTTGCCCCTGCAGTCCTGACCCGCTCACAGCTACTTGGCCCCTTGGTCCTGACCCGCTCACAGCGACTTGGCCCCTCGTTCCTGACCCGCTCACAGCGACTTTCCCCTGCAGTCCTGACCCGCTCACAGCCACTTGGCCCCTCGGTCCTGACCCGCTCACAGCGACTTGCCCCCTCGGTCCTGACCCGCTCACAGCGACTTGACCCCTCTGTCCTTACCCGCTCACGGCGACTTGCCCCTGCAGTCCTGACCCGCTCACAGCGACTTAGCCCCTCGGTCCTGACCCGCTCACAGCGACTTTGCCCCTCGGTCCTGACCCGCTCCCAGCGACTTGCCCCTGCGGTCCTGACCCGCTCACACCGACTTGGCCCATCGGTCCTGACCCGCTCACAGCGACTTGGCCCCTCGGTCCTGACCCGCTCACAGCGACTTGCCCCTGCAGTCCTGACCCGCTCACAGCGACTTGGCCCCTCGGTCCTGACCCGCTCACAGCGACGTGCCCCTGCAGTCCTGACCCACTCACAGCGACTTGGCCCCTCGGTCCTGACCCGCTCACAGCGACTTGGCCCCTCGGTCCTGACCCGCTCACAGCAACACTGCCCCTGCAGTCCTGACCCGCTCACAGCGACTTGGCCCCACGGTCCTGACCCGCTCACAGCGACTTGCCCCTGCAGTCCTGACCCGCTCACAGCGACTTGGCCCCTCGGTCCTGACCCGCTCACAGCGACTTGCCCCCTCGGTCCTCACCCGCTCACAGCGACTTCGCCGCTCGGTCCTTACCCGCTCACAGCGACTTGGCCCCTCGGTCCTGACCCGCTCTTAGCGACTTGCCCCTGCAGTCCTGACCCGCTCACAGCGACTTGGCCCCTCGGTCCTGACCCGCTCACAGCGACTTGTCCCCTCGGTCCTGACCCGCTCACAGCGACTTGGCCCCTCGGTCCTGACCCGCTCACAGCGACTTGCCCCTGCAGTCCTGACCCGCTCACAGCGACTTGGCCCCTCGGTCCTGACCCGCTCACAGCGACGTGCTCCTGCAGTCCTGACCCACTCATAGCGACTTGGCCCCTCGGTCCTGACCCGCTCACAGCAATTCTGCCCCTGCAGTCCTGACCCGCTCACAGCGACTTGGCCCCTCGGTCCTGACCCGCTCACAGCGACTTGCCCCTGCAGTCCTGACCCGCTCACAGCGACTTGGCCCCTCGGTCCTGACCCGCTCACAGCGACTTGGCCCCTCGGTCCTGACCCGCTCACAGCGACTTGCCCCTGCAGTCCTGACCCGCTCACAGCGACTTGGCCCCTCGGTCCTGACCCGCTCACAGCGACGTGCCCCTGCAGTCCTGACCCACTCACAGCGACTTGGCCCCTCGGTCCTGACCCGCTCACAGCGACTTGGCCCCTCGGTCCTGACCCGCTCACAGCAACACTGCCCCTGCAGTCCTGACCCGCTCACAGCGACTTGGCCCCTCGGTCCTGACCCGCTCACAGCGACTTTACCCCTGCAGTCCTCACCCGCTCACAGCGACTTGGCCCCTCGGTCCTGACCCGCTCACAGCGACTTGGCCCCTCGGTCCTGACCCGCTAACAGCGAAATGGCCCCTGCGGTCCTGACCCGCTCACAGCGACTTGCCCCTGCGGTCCTGACCCGCTCACAGCGACTTGGCCCCTCGGTCCTGACCCACTCACAGCGACTTGGCCCCTCGGTCCTGACCCGCTCACAGCGACTTGTCCCCTCGGTCCTGACCCGCTCACAGCGACTTGGCTCCTCGGTCCTGACCCGCTCACAGCGACTTGCCCCTGCAGTCCTGACCCGCTCTCAGCGACATGGCCCCTCGGTCCTGACCCGCTCACAGCGACTTGGCCCCTCGGTCCTGACCCGCTCACAGCGACTTGCCCCTGCAGTCCTGACCCGCTCACAGCTACTTGGCCCCTTGGTCCTGTCCCGCTCACAGCGACTTGGCCCCTCGTTCCTGACCCGCTCACAGCGACTTTCCCCTGCAGTCCTGACCCGCTCACAGCCACTTGGCCCCTCGGTCCTGACCCGCTCACAGCGACTTGCCCCCTCGGTCCTGACCCGCTCACAGCGACTTGGCGCCTCTGTCCTTACCCGCTCACGGCGACTTGCCCCTGCAGTCCTGACCCGCTCACAGCGACCTGGCCCCTCGGTCCTGACCCGCTCACAGCGACTTGCCCCTGCAGTCCTGACCCGCTCACAGCGACTTAGCCCCTCGGTCCTGACCCGCTCACAGCGACTTGGCCCCTCGGTCCTGACCCGCTCACAGCGACTTGACCCCTCGGTCCTGACCGGCTCTCAGCGACTTGGCCCCTCGGTCCTGACCCGCTCACAGCTTCTTGCCCCTGCAGTCCTGACCCGCTCACAGCGACTTGGCCCCTCGGTCCTGACCCGCTCTCCGCGACTTGGCCCCTCGGTCCTGACCCGCTCACATCGACTTGCCCCTGCAGTCCTGACCCGCTCACAGCGACCTGGCCCCTCGGTCCTGACCCGCTCACAGCGACTTGCCCTTGCGATCCTGACCCGCTCACAGCGACTTGGCCCCTTGGTCCTGACCCGCTCACAGCGACTTGGCCCCTCGTTCCTGACCCGCTCACAGCGACTTTCCCCTGCAGTCCTGACCCGCTCACAGCCACTTGGCCCCTCGGTCCTGACCCGCTCACAGCGACTTGCCCCCTCGGTCCTGACCCGCTCACAGCGACTTGGCGCCTCTGTCCTTACCCGCTCACGGCGACTTGCCCCTGCAGTCCTGACCCGCTCACAGCGACCTGGCCCCTCGGTCCTGACCCGCTCACAGCGACTTGCCCCTGCAGTCCTGACCCGCTCACAGCGACTTAGCCCCTCGGTCCTGACCCGCTCACAGCGACTTGGCCCCTCGGTCCTGACCCGCTCACAGCGACTTGACCCCTCGGTCCTGACCGGCTCTCAGCGACTTGGCCCCTCGGTCCTGACCCGCTCACAGCTTCTTGCCCCTGCAGTCCTGACCCGCTCACAGCGACTTGGCCCCTCGGTCCTGACCCGCTCTCCGCGACTTGGCCCCTCGGTCCTGACCCGCTCACATCGACTTGCCCCTGCAGTCCTGACCCGCTCACAGCGACCTGGCCCCTCGGTCCTGACCCGCTCACAGCGACTTGCCCTTGCGATCCTGACCCGCTCACAGCGACTTGGCCCGTCGGTCCTGACCCGCTCACAGCGACTTGGCCCCTCGGTCCTGACCCGCTCACAGCGACTTGGCCCCTCGGTCCTGACCCGCTCTCAGCGACTTGCCCCTGCAGTCCTGACCCGCTCACAGCGACTTGGCCCCTCTGTCCTGACCCGCTCACAGCGACTTGGCCCCTCGGTCCTGACCCGCTCACAGCGACTTGCCCCTGCAGTCCTGACCCGCTCACAGCGACTTGGCCCCTCGGTCCTGACCCGCTCACAGCGACTTGTCCCCTCGGTCCTGACGCGCTCACAGCGACTTGCCCCTGCGGTCCTGACCCAATCACAGCGACTTGGCCCCTCGGTCCTGACCCGCTCACAGCGACTTGGCCCCTCGGTCCTGACCCGCTCACAGCGACTTGGCCCCTCGGTCCTGACCCGCTCACAGCGACTCGTCTCCTCGGTCCTGACCCACTCACAGCGACTTGCCCCTGCAATCCTGACCCGCTCACAGCGACATGGCCCCTCCGTCCTGACCCGCTCACAGCGACTTGGCCCCTCGGTCCGGACCCGCTCACAGCGACTTGCCCCTGCAGTCCTTACCCGCTCACAGCTACTTGGCCCCTCGGTCCTGACCCGCTCACAGCGACTTGGCCCCTCGTTCCTGACCCGCTCACAGCGACTTGCCCCTGCATTCCTGACCCGCTCACAGCGACTTGGCCCCTCGGTCCTGACCCGCTCACAGCGACTTGCCCCCTCGGTCCTGACCCGCTCACAGCGACTTGGCCCCTCTGTCCTTACCCGCTCACGACGACTTGCCCCCTCGGTCCTGACCCGCTCACAGCGACCTGGCCCCTCGGTCCTTACCCGCTCACAGCGACTTGCCCCTGCAGTCCTGACCCGCTCACAGCGACTTGGCCCCTCGGTCCTGACCCGCTCACAGCGACTTGCCCCTGCAGTCCTGACCCGCTCACAGCGACTTGGCCCCTCGGTCCTGACCCGCTCACAGCGACTTGGCCCCTCGGTCCTGACCCGCTCACAGCGACTTGGCCCCTCGGTCCTGACCCGCTCACAGCTACTTGGCCCCTCGGTCCTGACCCGCTGACAGCGACTTGGCTCCTCGGTCCTGACCCGCTCACAGCGACTTGCCCCTGCAGTCCTGACCCGCTCACAGCGACATGGCCCCTCGGTCCTGACCCGCTCACAGCGACTTGGCCCCTCGGTCCGGACCCTCTCACAGCGACTTGCCCCTGCAGTCCTGACCCGCTCACAGCTACTTGGCCCCTCGGTCCTGACCCGCTCACAGCGACTTGGCCCCTCGTTCCTGACCCACTCACAGCGACTTGCCCCTGCAGTCCTGACCCGCTCACAGCGACTTGGCCCCTCGGTCCTGACCCGCTCACAGCGACTTGCCCCCTCGGTCCTGACCCGCTCACAGCGACTTGGCCCCTCTGTCCTTACCCGCTCACGGCGACTTGACCCCTCGGTCCTGACCGGCTCTCAGCGACTTGGCCCCTCGGTCCTAACCCGCTCACAGCTTCTAGCCCCTGCAGTCCTGACCCGCTCACAGCGACTTGGCACCTCGGTCCTGACCCGCTCTCCGCGACTTGGCCCCTCGGTCCTGACCCGCTCACATCGACTTGCCCCTGCAGTCCTGACCCGCTCACAGCGACTTGTCCCCTCGGTCCTGGCCCGCTCACAGCGACTTGCCCCTGCGATCCTGACCCGCTCACAGCGACTTGGCCCGTCGGTCCTGACCCGCTCACAGCGACTTGGCCCCTCGGTCCTGACCCGCTCACAGCGACTTGCCCCTGCAGTCCTGACCCGCTCACAGCGACTTGGCCCCTCGGTCCTAACCCGCTCACAGCTTCTTGCCCCTGCAGTCCTGACCCGCTCACAGCGACTTGTCACCTCGGTCCTGACCCGCTCTCCGCGACTTGTCCCCTCGGTCCTGGCCCGCTCACAGCGACTTGCCCCTGCGATCCTGACCCGCTCACAGCGACTTGGCCCGTCGGTCCTGACCCGCTCACAGCGACTTGGCCCCTCGGTCCTGACCCGCTCACAGCGACTTGGCCCCTCGGTCCTGACCCGCTCACAGTGACTTGCCCCTGCAGTCCTGACCCGCTCACAGCGACACTGCCCCTGCAGTCCTGAACCGCTCACAGCGACTTGGCCCCTCGGTCCTGACCCGCTCACAGCGACTTGCCCCTGCAGTCCTGACCCGCTCTCAGCGACTTGCCCCTTCAGTCCTGACCCGCTCACAGCGACTTGGCCCCTCGGTCCTGACCCGCTCACAGCGACTTGGCCCCTCGGTCCTGACCCGCTCACAGCGACTTGCCCCTGCGATCCTGACCCGCTCACAGCGACTTGGCCCCTTGGTCCTGACCCGCTCACAGCGACTTGGCCCCTCGGTCCTGACCCGCTCACAGCGACTTGGCCCCTCGGTCCTGACCCGCTCACAGCGACTTGCCCCTGCAGTCCTGACCGGCTGACAGCGACACTGCCCCTGCAGTCCTGACCCGCTCACAGCGACTTGGCCCCTCGGTCCTGACCCGCTCACAGCGACATGCCCCTGCAGTCCTGACCCGCTCACAGCGACTTGGCCCTACAGTCCTGACCCGCTCACAGCGACTTGGCCCCTCGGTCCTGACCCGCTCACAGCGACTTGGCCCCTCGGTCCTGACCCGCTCACAACGACTTGGCCCCTCAGTCCTGACCCGCTCACAGCGACTTGCCCCTGCAGTCCTGACCCGCTCTCAGCGACTTGGCCCCTCGGTCCTGACCCGCTCACAGCTTCTTGCCCCTGCAGTCCTGACCCGCTCACAGCGACTTGGCCCCTCGGTCCTGACCCACTCACAGCGACTTGGCCCCTCGGTCCTGACCCGCTCACATCGACTTGCCCCTGCAGTCCTGACCCGCTCACAGCGACCTGGCCCCTCGGTCCTGACCCGCTCACAGCGACTTGCCCCTGCGATCCTGACCCGCTCACAGCGACTTGGCCCTTCGATCCTGACCCGCTCACAGCGACTTGGCCCCTCGGTCCTGACCCGCTCACAGCGACTTGGCCCCTCGGGCCTGACCCGCTCACAGCGACTTGCCACTGCAGTCCTGACCCGCTCACAGCGACACTGCCCCTGCAGTCCTGAACCGCTCACAGCGACTTGGCCCCTCGGTCCTGACCCACTCACAGCGACTTGGCCCCTCGGTCCTGACCCACTCACAGCGACTTGGCCCCTCGGTCCTGACCCGCTCACAGCGACTGGGCTCCTCGGTCCTGACCCGCTCACAGCGACTTGCCCCTGCAGTCCTGACCCGCTCTCAGCGACATGGCCCCTCGGTCCTGACCCGCTCACAGCGACTTGGCCCCTCGGTCCGGACCCGCTCACAGCGACTTGCCCCTGCAGTCCTGACCCGCTCACAGCTACTTGGCCCCTTGGTCCTGACCCGCTCACAGCGACTTGGCCCCTCGTTCCTGACCCGCTCACAGCGACTTTCCCCTGCAGTCCTGACCCGCTCACAGCCACTTGGCCCCTCGGTCCTGACCCGCTCACAGCGACTTGCCCCCTCGGTCCTGACCCGCTCACAGCGACTTGACCCCTCTGTCCTTACCCGCTCACGGCGACTTGCCCCTGCAGTCCTGACCCGCTCACAGCGACTTAGCCCCTCGGTCCTGACCCGCTCACAGCGACTTTGCCCCTCGGTCCTGACCCGCTCCCAGCGACTTGCCCCTGCGGTCCTGACCCGCTCACACCGACTTGGCCCATCGGTCCTGACCCGCTCACAGCGACTTGGCCCCTCGGTCCTGACCCGCTCACAGCGACTTGCCCCTGCAGTCCTGACCCGCTCACAGCGACTTGGCCCCTCGGTCCTGACCCGCTCACAGCGACGTGCCCCTGCAGTCCTGACCCACTCACAGCGACTTGGCCCCTCGGTCCTGACCCGCTCACAGCGACTTGGCCCCTCGGTCCTGACCCGCTCACAGCAACACTGCCCCTGCAGTCCTGACCCGCTCACAGCGACTTGGCCCCACGGTCCTGACCCGCTCACAGCGACTTGCCCCTGCAGTCCTGACCCGCTCACAGCGACTTGGCCCCTCGGTCCTGACCCGCTCACAGCGACTTGCCCCCTCGGTCCTCACCCGCTCACAGCGACTTCGCCGCTCGGTCCTTACCCGCTCACAGCGACTTGGCCCCTCGGTCCTGACCCGCTCTTAGCGACTTGCCCCTGCAGTCCTGACCCGCTCACAGCGACTTGGCCCCTCGGTCCTGACCCGCTCACAGCGACTTGTCCCCTCGGTCCTGACCCGCTCACAGCGACTTGGCCCCTCGGTCCTGACCCGCTCACAGCGACTTGCCCCTGCAGTCCTGACCCGCTCACAGCGACTTGGCCCCTCGGTCCTGACCCGCTCACAGCGACGTGCTCCTGCAGTCCTGACCCACTCATAGCGACTTGGCCCCTCGGTCCTGACCCGCTCACAGCAATTCTGCCCCTGCAGTCCTGACCCGCTCACAGCGACTTGGCCCCTCGGTCCTGACCCGCTCACAGCGACTTGCCCCTGCAGTCCTGACCCGCTCACAGCGACTTGGCCCCTCGGTCCTGACCCGCTCACAGCGACTTGGCCCCTCGGTCCTGACCCGCTCACAGCGACTTGCCCCTGCAGTCCTGACCCGCTCACAGCGACTTGGCCCCTCGGTCCTGACCCGCTCACAGCGACGTGCCCCTGCAGTCCTGACCCACTCACAGCGACTTGGCCCCTCGGTCCTGACCCGCTCACAGCGACTTGGCCCCTCGGTCCTGACCCGCTCACAGCAACACTGCCCCTGCAGTCCTGACCCGCTCACAGCGACTTGGCCCCTCGGTCCTGACCCGCTCACAGCGACTTTACCCCTGCAGTCCTCACCCGCTCACAGCGACTTGGCCCCTCGGTCCTGACCCGCTCACAGCGACTTGGCCCCTCGGTCCTGACCCGCTAACAGCGAAATGGCCCCTGCGGTCCTGACCCGCTCACAGCGACTTGCCCCTGCGGTCCTGACCCGCTCACAGCGACTTGGCCCCTCGGTCCTGACCCACTCACAGCGACTTGGCCCCTCGGTCCTGACCCGCTCACAGCGACTTGTCCCCTCGGTCCTGACCCGCTCACAGCGACTTGGCTCCTCGGTCCTGACCCGCTCACAGCGACTTGCCCCTGCAGTCCTGACCCGCTCTCAGCGACATGGCCCCTCGGTCCTGACCCGCTCACAGCGACTTGGCCCCTCGGTCCTGACCCGCTCACAGCGACTTGCCCCTGCAGTCCTGACCCGCTCACAGCTACTTGGCCCCTTGGTCCTGTCCCGCTCACAGCGACTTGGCCCCTCGTTCCTGACCCGCTCACAGCGACTTTCCCCTGCAGTCCTGACCCGCTCACAGCCACTTGGCCCCTCGGTCCTGACCCGCTCACAGCGACTTGCCCCCTCGGTCCTGACCCGCTCACAGCGACTTGGCGCCTCTGTCCTTACCCGCTCACGGCGACTTGCCCCTGCAGTCCTGACCCGCTCACAGCGACCTGGCCCCTCGGTCCTGACCCGCTCACAGCGACTTGCCCCTGCAGTCCTGACCCGCTCACAGCGACTTAGCCCCTCGGTCCTGACCCGCTCACAGCGACTTGGCCCCTCGGTCCTGACCCGCTCACAGCGACTTGACCCCTCGGTCCTGACCGGCTCTCAGCGACTTGGCCCCTCGGTCCTGACCCGCTCACAGCTTCTTGCCCCTGCAGTCCTGACCCGCTCACAGCGACTTGGCCCCTCGGTCCTGACCCGCTCTCCGCGACTTGGCCCCTCGGTCCTGACCCGCTCACATCGACTTGCCCCTGCAGTCCTGACCCGCTCACAGCGACCTGGCCCCTCGGTCCTGACCCGCTCACAGCGACTTGCCCTTGCGATCCTGACCCGCTCACAGCGACTTGGCCCCTTGGTCCTGACCCGCTCACAGCGACTTGGCCCCTCGTTCCTGACCCGCTCACAGCGACTTTCCCCTGCAGTCCTGACCCGCTCACAGCCACTTGGCCCCTCGGTCCTGACCCGCTCACAGCGACTTGCCCCCTCGGTCCTGACCCGCTCACAGCGACTTGGCGCCTCTGTCCTTACCCGCTCACGGCGACTTGCCCCTGCAGTCCTGACCCGCTCACAGCGACCTGGCCCCTCGGTCCTGACCCGCTCACAGCGACTTGCCCCTGCAGTCCTGACCCGCTCACAGCGACTTAGCCCCTCGGTCCTGACCCGCTCACAGCGACTTGGCCCCTCGGTCCTGACCCGCTCACAGCGACTTGACCCCTCGGTCCTGACCGGCTCTCAGCGACTTGGCCCCTCGGTCCTGACCCGCTCACAGCTTCTTGCCCCTGCAGTCCTGACCCGCTCACAGCGACTTGGCCCCTCGGTCCTGACCCGCTCTCCGCGACTTGGCCCCTCGGTCCTGACCCGCTCACATCGACTTGCCCCTGCAGTCCTGACCCGCTCACAGCGACCTGGCCCCTCGGTCCTGACCCGCTCACAGCGACTTGCCCTTGCGATCCTGACCCGCTCACAGCGACTTGGCCCGTCGGTCCTGACCCGCTCACAGCGACTTGGCCCCTCGGTCCTGACCCGCTCACAGCGACTTGGCCCCTCGGTCCTGACCCGCTCTCAGCGACTTGCCCCTGCAGTCCTGACCCGCTCACAGCGACTTGGCCCCTCTGTCCTGACCCGCTCACAGCGACTTGGCCCCTCGGTCCTGACCCGCTCACAG
The DNA here is from genome assembly GCF_030684315.1 of Stegostoma tigrinum. Classification (NCBI taxonomy): domain Eukaryota; kingdom Metazoa; phylum Chordata; class Chondrichthyes; order Orectolobiformes; family Stegostomatidae; genus Stegostoma; species Stegostoma tigrinum. Next base: position 941,932 of record NW_026728043.1, on the reverse strand, counting down.
CGACTTGCCCCTGCAGTCCTGACCCGCTCACAGCGACTTGGCCCCTCGGTCCTGACCCGCTCACAGCGACTTGTCCCCTCGGTCCTGACGCGCTCACAGCGACTTGCCCCTGCGGTCCTGACCCAATCACAGCGACTTGGCCCCTCGGTCCTGACCCGCTCACAGCGACTTGGCCCCTCGGTCCTGACCCGCTCACAGCGACTTGGCCCCTCGGTCCTGACCCGCTCACAGCGACTCGTCTCCTCGGTCCTGACCCACTCACAGCGACTTGCCCCTGCAATCCTGACCCGCTCACAGCGACATGGCCCCTCCGTCCTGACCCGCTCACAGCGACTTGGCCCCTCGGTCCGGACCCGCTCACAGCGACTTGCCCCTGCAGTCCTTACCCGCTCACAGCTACTTGGCCCCTCGGTCCTGACCCGCTCACAGCGACTTGGCCCCTCGTTCCTGACCCGCTCACAGCGACTTGCCCCTGCATTCCTGACCCGCTCACAGCGACTTGGCCCCTCGGTCCTGACCCGCTCACAGCGACTTGCCCCCTCGGTCCTGACCCGCTCACAGCGACTTGGCCCCTCTGTCCTTACCCGCTCACGACGACTTGCCCCCTCGGTCCTGACCCGCTCACAGCGACCTGGCCCCTCGGTCCTTACCCGCTCACAGCGACTTGCCCCTGCAGTCCTGACCCGCTCACAGCGACTTGGCCCCTCGGTCCTGACCCGCTCACAGCGACTTGCCCCTGCAGTCCTGACCCGCTCACAGCGACTTGGCCCCTCGGTCCTGACCCGCTCACAGCGACTTGGCCCCTCGGTCCTGACCCGCTCACAGCGACTTGGCCCCTCGGTCCTGACCCGCTCACAGCTACTTGGCCCCTCGGTCCTGACCCGCTGACAGCGACTTGGCTCCTCGGTCCTGACCCGCTCACAGCGACTTGCCCCTGCAGTCCTGACCCGCTCACAGCGACATGGCCCCTCGGTCCTGACCCGCTCACAGCGACTTGGCCCCTCGGTCCGGACCCTCTCACAGCGACTTGCCCCTGCAGTCCTGACCCGCTCACAGCTACTTGGCCCCTCGGTCCTGACCCGCTCACAGCGACTTGGCCCCTCGTTCCTGACCCACTCACAGCGACTTGCCCCTGCAGTCCTGACCCGCTCACAGCGACTTGGCCCCTCGGTCCTGACCCGCTCACAGCGACTTGCCCCCTCGGTCCTGACCCGCTCACAGCGACTTGGCCCCTCTGTCCTTACCCGCTCACGGCGACTTGACCCCTCGGTCCTGACCGGCTCTCAGCGACTTGGCCCCTCGGTCCTAACCCGCTCACAGCTTCTAGCCCCTGCAGTCCTGACCCGCTCACAGCGACTTGGCACCTCGGTCCTGACCCGCTCTCCGCGACTTGGCCCCTCGGTCCTGACCCGCTCACATCGACTTGCCCCTGCAGTCCTGACCCGCTCACAGCGACTTGTCCCCTCGGTCCTGGCCCGCTCACAGCGACTTGCCCCTGCGATCCTGACCCGCTCACAGCGACTTGGCCCGTCGGTCCTGACCCGCTCACAGCGACTTGGCCCCTCGGTCCTGACCCGCTCACAGCGACTTGCCCCTGCAGTCCTGACCCGCTCACAGCGACTTGGCCCCTCGGTCCTAACCCGCTCACAGCTTCTTGCCCCTGCAGTCCTGACCCGCTCACAGCGACTTGTCACCTCGGTCCTGACCCGCTCTCCGCGACTTGTCCCCTCGGTCCTGGCCCGCTCACAGCGACTTGCCCCTGCGATCCTGACCCGCTCACAGCGACTTGGCCCGTCGGTCCTGACCCGCTCACAGCGACTTGGCCCCTCGGTCCTGACCCGCTCACAGCGACTTGGCCCCTCGGTCCTGACCCGCTCACAGTGACTTGCCCCTGCAGTCCTGACCCGCTCACAGCGACACTGCCCCTGCAGTCCTGAACCGCTCACAGCGACTTGGCCCCTCGGTCCTGACCCGCTCACAGCGACTTGCCCCTGCAGTCCTGACCCGCTCTCAGCGACTTGCCCCTTCAGTCCTGACCCGCTCACAGCGACTTGGCCCCTCGGTCCTGACCCGCTCACAGCACCTTCCCCCTCGGTCCTGACCCGCTCACAGCGACTTGGCCCCTCGGTCCTTACCCGCTCACGGCGACTTGCCCCTGCAGTCCTGACCCGCTCACAGCGACTTGCCTTTGCAGTCCTGACCAGCTCACAGCGACTTGGCCCCTCGGCCCTGTCCCGCTCACAGCGACTTGGCCCCTCGGTCCTGACCCGCTCACAGCGACTTGGCCCCTCGGTCCTGACCCGCTCACAGCTTCTTGCCCCTGCAGTCCTGACCCGCTCACAGCGACTTGGCCCATCGGTCCTGACCCGCTCACAGCGACTTGCCCCTGCAGTCCAGACCCGCTCACAGCGACTTAGCCCCTCGGTCCTGACCCGCTCACAGCGACTTTGCCCCTCGGTCCTGACCCGCTCCCAGCGACTTGCCCCTGCGGTCCTGACCCGCTCACAGCGACTTGGCCCCTCGGTCCTGACCCGCTCACAGCGACTTGGCCCCTCGATCCTGACCCGCTCACAGCGACTTGCCCCTGCAGTCCTGACCCGCTCACAGCGACTTGGCCCCTCGGTCCTGACCCGCTCACAGCGACGTGCCCCTGCAGTCCTGCCCCACTCACAGCGACTTGGCCCCTCGGTCCTGACCAGCTCACAGCGACTTGGCCCCTCGGTTCTGACCCGCTCACAGCAACACTGCCCCTGCAGTCCTGACCCGCTCACAGCGACTTGGCCCCTCGGTCCTGACCCGCTCACAGCGACTTGCCCCTGCAGTCCTGACCCGCTCACAGCGACTTGGCCCCTCGGTCCTGACCCGCTCACAGCGACTTGGCCCCTCGGTCCTGACCCGCTCACAGCGACTTTACCTCTGCAGTCCTGACCCGCTCACAGCGACTTGGCCCCTCGGTCCTGACCCGCTCACAGCGACTTGCCCCTGCAGTCCTGACCCGCTCACAGCGACTTGGCCCCTCGGTCCTGACCCGCTAACAGCGAAATGGCCCCTGCGGTCCTGACCCGCTCACAGCGACTTGCCCCTGCGGTCCTGACCCGCTCACAGCGACTTGGCCCCTCGGTCCTGACCCACTCACAGCGACTTGGCCCCTCGGTCCTGACCCGCTCACAGCGACTTGGCCCCTCGGTCCTGACCCGCTCACAGCGACTTGGCTCCTCGGTCCTGACCCGCTCACAGCGACTTGCCCCTGCAGTCCTGACCCGCTCTCAGCGACATGGCCCCTCGGTCCTGGCCCGCTCACAGCGACTTGGCCCCTCGGTCCGGACCCGCTCACAGCGACTTGCCCCTGCAGTCCTGACCCGCTCACAGCTACTTGGCCCCTTGGTCCTGACCCGCTCACAGCGACTTGGCCACTCGTTCCTGACCCGCTCACAGCGACTTTCCCCTGCAGTCCTGACCCGCTCACAGCCACTTGGCCCCTCGGTCCTGACCCGCTCACAGCGACTTGCCCCCTCGGTCCTGACCCGCTCACAGCGACTTGGCACATCTGTCCTTACCCGCTCACGGCGACTTGCCCCTGCAGTCCTGACCCGCTCACAGCGACCTGGCCCCTCGGTCCTGTCCCGCTCACAGCGACTTGCCCCTGCAGTCCTGACCCGCTCACAGCGACTTAGCCCCTCGGTCCTGACCCGCTCACAGCGACTTTGCCCCTCGCTCCTGACCCGCTCCCAGCGACTTGCCCCTGCGGTCCTGACCCGCTCACACCGACTTGGCCCCTCGGTCCTGACCCGCTCACAGCGACTTGGCCCCTCGGTCCTGACCCGCTCACAGCGAATTGCCCCTGCAGTCCTGACCCGCTCACAGCGACTTGGCCCCTCGGTCCTGACCCGCTCACAGCGACATGCCCCTGCAGTCCTGACCCACTCACAGCGACTTGGCCCCTCGGTCCTGACCCGCTCACAGCGACTTGGCCCCTCGGTCCTGACCCGCTCACAGCAACACTGCCCCTGCAGTCCTGACCCGCTCACAGCGACTTGGCCCCTCGGTCCTGACCCGCTCACAGCGACTTGGCCCCTCGGTCCTGACCTGCTCACAGCGACTTGCCCCTGCAGTCCTGACCCGCTCACAGCGACTTGGGTCCTCGGTCCTGACCCGCTCTTAGCGACTTTCCCCTGCAGTCCTGACCCGCTCACAGCGACTTGGCCCCTCGGTCCTGACCCGCTCACAGCGACTTGTCCCCTCGGTCCTGACCCGCTCACAGCGACTTGCCCCTGCGGTCCTGACCCAATCACAGCGACTTGGCCCCTCGGTCCTGACCCGCTCACAGCGACTTGGCCCCTCGGTCCTGACCCGCTCACAGCGACTTGGCCCCTCGGTCCTGACCCGCTCACAGCGACTTGTCTCCTCGGTCCTGACCCGCTCACAGCGACTTGCCCCTGCAGTCCTGACCCGCTCACAGCGACATGGCCCCTCCGTCCTGACCCGCTCATAGCGACTTGGCCCCTCGGTCCGGACCCGCTCACAGCGACTTGCCCCTGCAGTCCTGACCCGCTCACAGCTACTTGGCCCCTCGGTCCTGACCCGCTCACAGCGACTTGCCCCTGCATTCCTGACCCGCTCACAGCGACTTGGCCCCTCGGTCCTGACCCGCTCACAGCGACATGCCCCCTCGGTCCTGACCCACTCACAGCGACTTGGCCCCTCTGTCCTTACCCGCTCACGGCGACTTGCCCCTGCAGTCCTGACCCGCTCACAGCGACCTGGCCCCTCGGTCCTGACCCGTTCACAGCGACATGCCCCTGCAGTCCTGACCAGCTCACAGCGACTTGGCCCCTCGGTCCTGACCCGCTCACAGCGACTTGGCCCCTCGGTCCTGACCCGCTCACGGCGACTTGGCCCCTCGGTCCTGACCCGCTCACAGCTTCTTGCCCCTGCAGTCCTGACCCGCTCACAGCGACTTGGCCCCTCGGTCCTGACCCGCTCTCAGCGACTTGGCCCCTCGGTCCTGACCCGATCACATCGACTTGCCCCTGCAATCCTGACCTGCTCACAGCGACTTGGCCGCTCGGTCCTGACCCGCTCACAGCGACTTGGCCCCTCGGTCCTGACCCGCTCACAGCGACTTGCCCCTGCGATCCTGACCCGCTCACAGCGACTTGGCCCCTTGGTCCTGACCCGCTCACAGCGACTTGGCCCCTCGGTCCTGACCCGCTCACAGCGACTTGGCCCCTCGGTCCTGACCCGCTCACAGCGACTTGCCCCTGCAGTCCTGACCCGCTCACAGCGACACTGCCCCTGCAGTCCTGACCCGCTCACAGCGACTTGGCCCCTCGGTCCTGACCCGCTCACAGCGACTTGCCCCTGCAGTCCTGACCCGCTGTCAGCGACTTGCCCCTACAGTCCTGACCCGCTCACAGCGACTTGGCCCCTCGGTCCTGACCCGCTCACAGCGACTTGGCCCCTCGGTCCTGACCCGCTCACAGCGACTTGGCCCCTCAGTCCTGACCCGCTCACATCGACTTGCCCCTGCAGTCCTGACCCGCTCACAGCGACCTGGCCCCTCGGTCCTGACCCGCTCACAGCGACTTGCCCCTGCAGTCCTGACCAGCTCACAGCGACTTGGCCCCTCGGTCCTGACCCGCTCACAGCGACTTGGCCCCTCGGTCCTGACCCGCTGACAGCGACTTGGCCCCTCGGTCCTGACCCGCTCACAGCGACTTGGCTCCTCGGTCCTGACCCGCTCACAGCGACTTGCCCCTGCAGTCCTGACCCGCTCACAGCGACATGGCCCCTCGGTCCTGACCCGCTCACATCGACTTGCCCCTGCAGTCCTGACCCGCTCACAGCGACTTGTCCCCTCGGTCCTGGCCCGCTCACAGCGACTTGCCCCTGCGATCCTGACCCGCTCACAGCGACTTGGCCCGTCGGTCCTGACCCGCTCACAGCGACTTGGCCCCTCGGTCCTGACCCGCTCACAGCGACTTGGCCCCTCGGTCCTGACCCGCTCACAGTGACTTGCCCCTGCAGTCCTGACCCGCTCACAGCGACACTGCCCCTGCAGTCCTGAACCGCTCACAGCGACTTGGCCCCTCGGTCCTGACCCGCTCACAGCGACTTGCCCCTGCAGTCCTGACCCGCTCACAGCTACTTGGCCCCTCGGTCCTGACCCGCTCACAGCACCTTCCCCCTCGGTCCTGACCCGCTCACAGCGACTTGGCCCCTCGGTCCTTACCCGCTCACGGCGACTAGCCCCTGCAGTCCTGACCCGCTCACAGCGACTTGCCTTTGCAGTCCTGACCCGCTCACAGCGACTTGGCCCCTCGGTCCTGACCCGCTCACAGCGACTTGGCCCCTCGGTCCTGACCCGCTCTCAGCGACTTGCCCCTGCAGTCCTGACCCGCTCACAGCGACTTGGCCCCTCTGTCCTGACCCGCTCACAGCGACTTGGCCCCTCGGTCCTGACCCGCTCACAGCGACTTGCCCCTGCAGTCCTGACCCGCTCACAGCGACTTGGCCCCTCGGTCCTGACCCGCTCACAGCGACTTGTCCCCTCGGTCCTGACGCGCTCACAGCGACTTGCCCCTGCGGTCCTGACCCAATCACAGCGACTTGGCCCCTCGGTCCTGACCCGCTCACAGCGACTTGGCCCCTCGGTCCTGACCCGCTCACAGCGACTTGGCCCCTCGGTCCTGACCCGCTCACAGCGACTCGTCTCCTCGGTCCTGACCCACTCACAGCGACTTGCCCCTGCAATCCTGACCCGCTCACAGCGACATGGCCCCTCCGTCCTGACCCGCTCACAGCGACTTGGCCCCTCGGTCCGGACCCGCTCACAGCGACTTGCCCCTGCAGTCCTTACCCGCTCACAGCTACTTGGCCCCTCGGTCCTGACCCGCTCACAGCGACTTGGCCCCTCGTTCCTGACCCGCTCACAGCGACTTGCCCCTGCATTCCTGACCCGCTCACAGCGACTTGGCCCCTCGGTCCTGACCCGCTCACAGCGACTTGCCCCCTCGGTCCTGACCCGCTCACAGCGACTTGGCCCCTCTGTCCTTACCCGCTCACGACGACTTGCCCCCTCGGTCCTGACCCGCTCACAGCGACCTGGCCCCTCGGTCCTTACCCGCTCACAGCGACTTGCCCCTGCAGTCCTGACCCGCTCACAGCGACTTGGCCCCTCGGTCCTGACCCGCTCACAGCGACTTGCCCCTGCAGTCCTGACCCGCTCACAGCGACTTGGCCCCTCGGTCCTGACCCGCTCACAGCGACTTGGCCCCTCGGTCCTGACCCGCTCACAGCTACTTGGCCCCTCGGTCCTGACCCGCTGACAGCGACTTGGCTCCTCGGTCCTGACCCGCTCACAGCGACTTGCCCCTGCAGTCCTGACCCGCTCACAGCGACATGGCCCCTCGGTCCTGACCCGCTCACAGCGACTTGGCCCCTCGGTCCGGACCCTCTCACAGCGACTTGCCCCTGCAGTCCTGACCCGCTCACAGCTACTTGGCCCCTCGGTCCTGACCCGCTCACAGCGACTTGGCCCCTCGTTCCTGACCCACTCACAGCGACTTGCCCCTGCAGTCCTGACCCGCTCACAGCGACTTGGCCCCTCGGTCCTGACCCGCTCACAGCGACTTGCCCCCTCGGTCCTGACCCGCTCACAGCGACTTGGCCCCTCTGTCCTTACCCGCTCACGGCGACTTGACCCCTCGGTCCTGACCGGCTCTCAGCGACTTGGCCCCTCGGTCCTAACCCGCTCACAGCTTCTTGCCCCTGCAGTCCTGACCCGCTCACAGCGACTTGGCACCTCGGTCCTGACCCGCTCTCCGCGACTTGGCCCCTCGGTCCTGACCCGCTCACATCGACTTGCCCCTGCAGTCCTGACCCGCTCACAGCGACTTGTCCCCTCGGTCCTGGCCCGCTCACAGCGACTTGCCCCTGCGATCCTGACCCGCTCACAGCGACTTGGCCCGTCGGTCCTGACCCGCTCACAGCGACTTGGCCCCTCGGTCCTGACCCGCTCACAGCGACTTGCCCCTGCAGTCCTGACCCGCTCACAGCGACTTGGCCCCTCGGTCCTAACCCGCTCACAGCTTCTTGCCCCTGCAGTCCTGACCCGCTCACAGCGACTTGGCACCTCGGTCCTGACCCGCTCTCCGCGACTTGTCCCCTCGGTCCTGGCCCGCTCACAGCGACTTGCCCCTGCGATCCTGACCCGCTCACAGCGACTTGGCCCGTCGGTCCTGACCCGCTCACAGCGACTTGGCCCCTCGGTCCTGACCCGCTCACAGCGACTTGGCCCCTCGGTCCTGACCCGCTCACAGTGACTTGCCCCTGCAGTCCTGACCCGCTCACAGCGACACTGCCCCTGCAGTCCTGAACCGCTCACAGCGACTTGGCCCCTCGGTCCTGACCCGCTCACAGCGACTTGCCCCTGCAGTCCTGACCCGCTCTCAGCGACTTGCCCCTTCAGTCCTGACCCGCTCACAGCGACTTGGCCCCTCGGTCCTGACCCGCTCACAGCACCTTCCCCCTCGGTCCTGACCCGCTCACAGCGACTTGGCCCCTCGGTCCTTACCCGCTCACGGCGACTTGCCCCTGCAGTCCTGACCCGCTCACAGCGACTTGCCTTTGCAGTCCTGACCAGCTCACAGCGACTTGGCCCCTCGGCCCTGTCCCGCTCACAGCGACTTGGCCCCTCGGTCCTGACCCGCTCACAGCGACTTGGCCCCTCGGTCCTGACCCGCTCACAGCTTCTTGCCCCTGCAGTCCTGACCCGCTCACAGCGACTTGGCCCATCGGTCCTGACCCGCTCACAGCGACTTGCCCCTGCAGTCCAGACCCGCTCACAGCGACTTAGCCCCTCGGTCCTGACCCGCTCACAGCGACTTTGCCCCTCGGTCCTGACCCGCTCCCAGCGACTTGCCCCTGCGGTCCTGACCCGCTCACAGCGACTTGGCCCCTCGGTCCTGACCCGCTCACAGCGACTTGGCCCCTCGATCCTGACCCGCTCACAGCGACTTGCCCCTGCAGTCCTGACCCGCTCACAGCGACTTGGCCCCTCGGTCCTGACCCGCTCACAGCGACGTGCCCCTGCAGTCCTGCCCCACTCACAGCGACTTGGCCCCTCGGTCCTGACCAGCTCACAGCGACTTGGCCCCTCGGTTCTGACCCGCTCACAGCAACACTGCCCCTGCAGTCCTGACCCGCTCACAGCGACTTGGCCCCTCGGTCCTGACCCGCTCACAGCGACTTGCCCCTGCAGTCCTGACCCGCTCACAGCGACTTGGCCCCTCGGTCCTGACCCGCTCACAGCGACTTGGCCCCTCGGTCCTGACCCGCTCACAGCGACTTTACCTCTGCAGTCCTGACCCGCTCACAGCGACTTGGCCCCTCGGTCCTGACCCGCTCACAGCGACTTGCCCCTGCAGTCCTGACCCGCTCACAGCGACTTGGCCCCTCGGTCCTGACCCGCTAACAGCGAAATGGCCCCTGCGGTCCTGACCCGCTCACAGCGACTTGCCCCTGCGGTCCTGACCCGCTCACAGCGACTTGGCCCCTCGGTCCTGACCCACTCACAGCGACTTGGCCCCTCGGTCCTGACCCGCTCACAGCGACTTGGCCCCTCGGTCCTGACCCGCTCACAGCGACTTGGCTCCTCGGTCCTGACCCGCTCACAGCGACTTGCCCCTGCAGTCCTGACCCGCTCTCAGCGACATGGCCCCTCGGTCCTGGCCCGCTCACAGCGACTTGGCCCCTCGGTCCGGACCCGCTCACAGCGACTTGCCCCTGCAGTCCTGACCCGCTCACAGCTACTTGGCCCCTTGGTCCTGACCCGCTCACAGCGACTTGGCCACTCGTTCCTGACCCGCTCACAGCGACTTTCCCCTGCAGTCCTGACCCGCTCACAGCCACTTGGCCCCTCGGTCCTGACCCGCTCACAGCGACTTGCCCCCTCGGTCCTGACCCGCTCACAGCGACTTGGCACATCTGTCCTTACCCGCTCACGGCGACTTGCCCCTGCAGTCCTGACCCGCTCACAGCGACCTGGCCCCTCGGTCCTGTCCCGCTCACAGCGACTTGCCCCTGCAGTCCTGACCCGCTCACAGCGACTTAGCCCCTCGGTCCTGACCCGCTCACAGCGACTTTGCCCCTCGCTCCTGACCCGCTCCCAGCGACTTGCCCCTGCGGTCCTGACCCGCTCACACCGACTTGGCCCCTCGGTCCTGACCCGCTCACAGCGACTTGGCCCCTCGGTCCTGACCCGCTCACAGCGAATTGCCCCTGCAGTCCTGACCCGCTCACAGCGACTTGGCCCCTCGGTCCTGACCCGCTCACAGCGACATGCCCCTGCAGTCCTGACCCACTCACAGCGACTTGGCCCCTCGGTCCTGACCCGCTCACAGCGACTTGGCCCCTCGGTCCTGACCCGCTCACAGCAACACTGCCCCTGCAGTCCTGACCCGCTCACAGCGACTTGGCCCCTCGGTCCTGACCCGCTCACAGCGACTTGGCCCCTCGGTCCTGACCTGCTCACAGCGACTTGCCCCTGCAGTCCTGACCCGCTCACAGCGACTTGGGTCCTCGGTCCTGACCCGCTCTTAGCGACTTTCCCCTGCAGTCCTGACCCGCTCACAGCGACTTGGCCCCTCGGTCCTGACCCGCTCACAGCGACTTGTCCCCTCGGTCCTGACCCGCTCACAGCGACTTGCCCCTGCGGTCCTGACCCAATCACAGCGACTTGGCCCCTCGGTCCTGACCCGCTCACAGCGACTTGGCCCCTCGGTCCTGACCCGCTCACAGCGACTTGGCCCCTCGGTCCTGACCCGCTCACAGCGACTTGTCTCCTCGGTCCTGACCCGCTCACAGCGACTTGCCCCTGCAGTCCTGACCCGCTCACAGCGACATGGCCCCTCCGTCCTGACCCGCTCATAGCGACTTGGCCCCTCGGTCCGGACCCGCTCACAGCGACTTGCCCCTGCAGTCCTGACCCGCTCACAGCTACTTGGCCCCTCGGTCCTGACCCGCTCACAGCGACTTGCCCCTGCATTCCTGACCCGCTCACAGCGACTTGGCCCCTCGGTCCTGACCCGCTCACAGCGACATGCCCCCTCGGTCCTGACCCACTCACAGCGACTTGGCCCCTCTGTCCTTACCCGCTCACGGCGACTTGCCCCTGCAGTCCTGACCCGCTCACAGCGACCTGGCCCCTCGGTCCTGACCCGTTCACAGCGACATGCCCCTGCAGTCCTGACCAGCTCACAGCGACTTGGCCCCTCGGTCCTGACCCGCTCACAGCGACTTGGCCCCTCGGTCCTGACCCGCTCACGGCGACTTGGCCCCTCGGTCCTGACCCGCTCACAGCTTCTTGCCCCTGCAGTCCTGACCCGCTCACAGCGACTTGGCCCCTCGGTCCTGACCCGCTCTCAGCGACTTGGCCCCTCGGTCCTGACCCGATCACATCGACTTGCCCCTGCAATCCTGACCTGCTCACAGCGACTTGGCCGCTCGGTCCTGACCCGCTCACAGCGACTTGGCCCCTCGGTCCTGACCCGCTCACAGCGACTTGCCCCTGCGATCCTGACCCGCTCACAGCGACTTGGCCCCTTGGTCCTGACCCGCTCACAGCGACTTGGCCCCTCGGTCCTGACCCGCTCACAGCGACTTGGCCCCTCGGTCCTGACCCGCTCACAGCGACTTGCCCCTGCAGTCCTGACCCGCTCACAGCGACACTGCCCCTGCAGTCCTGACCCGCTCACAGCGACTTGGCCCCTCGGTCCTGACCCGCTCACAGCGACTTGCCCCTGCAGTCCTGACCCGCTGTCAGCGACTTGCCCCTACAGTCCTGACCCGCTCACAGCGACTTGGCCCCTCGGTCCTGACCCGCTCACAGCGACTTGGCCCCTCGGTCCTGACCCGCTCACAGCGACTTGGCCCCTCAGTCCTGACCCGCTCACATCGACTTGCCCCTGCAGTCCTGACCCGCTCACAGCGACCTGGCCCCTCGGTCCTGACCCGCTCACAGCGACTTGCCCCTGCAGTCCTGACCAGCTCACAGCGACTTGGCCCCTCGGTCCTGACCCGCTCACAGCGACTTGGCCCCTCGGTCCTGACCCGCTGACAGCGACTTGGCCCCTCGGTCCTGACCCGCTCACAGCGACTTGGCTCCTCGGTCCTGACCCGCTCACAGCGACTTGCCCCTGCAGTCCTGACCCGCTCACAGCGACATGGCCCCTCGGTCCTGACCCGCTCACATCGACTTGCCCCTGCAGTCCTGACCCGCTCACAGCGACTTGTCCCCTCGGTCCTGGCCCGCTCACAGCGACTTGCCCCTGCGATCCTGACCCGCTCACAGCGACTTGGCCCGTCGGTCCTGACCCGCTCACAGCGACTTGGCCCCTCGGTCCTGACCCGCTCACAGCGACTTGGCCCCTCGGTCCTGACCCGCTCACAGTGACTTGCCCCTGCAGTCCTGACCCGCTCACAGCGACACTGCCCCTGCAGTCCTGAACCGCTCACAGCGACTTGGCCCCTCGGTCCTGACCCGCTCACAGCGACTTGCCCCTGCAGTCCTGACCCGCTCACAGCTACTTGGCCCCTCGGTCCTGACCCGCTCACAGCACCTTCCCCCTCGGTCCTGACCCGCTCACAGCGACTTGGCCCCTCGGTCCTTACCCGCTCACGGCGACTAGCCCCTGCAGTCCTGACCCGCTCACAGCGACTTGCCTTTGCAGTCCTGACCAGCTCACAGCGACTTGGCCCCTCGGCCCTGTCCCGCTCACAGCGACTTGGCCCCTCGGTCCTGACCCGCTCACAGCGACTTGGCCCCTCGGTCCTGACCCGCTCACAGCTTCTTGCCCCTGCAGTCCTGACCCGCTCACAGCGACTTGGCCCATCGGTCCTGACCCGCTCACAGCGACTTGCCCCTGCAGTCCAGACCCGCTCACAGCGACTTAGCCCCTCGGTCCTGACCCGCTCACAGCGACTTTGCCCCTCGGTCCTGACCCGCTCCCAGCGACTTGCCCCTGCGGTCCTGACCCGCTCACAGCGACTTGGCCCCTCGGTCCTGACCCGCTCACAGCGACTTGGCCCCTCGGTCCTGACCCGCTCACAGCGACTTGCCCCTGCAGTCCTGACCCGCTCACAGCGACTTGGCCCCTCGGTCCTGACCCGCTCACAGCCACGTGCCCCTGCAGTCCTGACCCACTCACAGCGACTTGGCCCCTCAGTCCTGACCCGCTCACAGCAACACTGCCCCTGCAGTCCTGACCCGCTCACAGCGACTTGGCCCCTCGGTCCTGACCCGCTCACAGCGACTTGCCCCTGCGATCCTGACCCGCTCACAGCGACTTTGCCCCTCGGTCCTGACCCGCTCCCAGCGACTTGCCCCTGCGGTCCTGACCCGCTCACAGCGACTTGGCCCCTCGGTCCTAACCCGCTCACAGCTTCTTGCCCCTGCAGTCCTGACCCGCTCACAGCGACTTGGCACCTCGGTCCTGACCCGCTCTCCGCGACTTGGCCCCTCGGTCCTGACCCGCTCACATCGACTTGCCCCTGCAGTCCTGACCCGCTCACAGCGACTTGTCCCCTCGGTCCTGGCCCGCTCACAGCGACTTGCCCCTGCGATCCTGACCCGCTCACAGCGACTTGGCCCGTCGGTCCTGACCCGCTCACAGCGACATTGCCCCTCGGTCCTGACCCGCTCACAGCGACCTGGCCCCTCGGTCCTGACCCGCTCAAAGTGACTTGTCCCTGCAGTCCTGACCCGCTCACAGCGACACTGCCCCTGCAGTCCTGAACCGCTCACAGCGACTTGGCCCCTCGGTCCTGACCCGCTCACAGCGACTTGCCCCTGCAGTCCTGACCCGCTCTCAGCGACTTGCCCCTTCAGTCCTGACCCGCTCACAGCGACTTGGCCCCTCGGTCCTGACCCGCTCACAGCACCTTCCCCCTCGGTCCTGACCCGCTCACAGCGACTTGGCCCCTCGGTCCTTACCCACTCACGGCGACTTGCCCCTGCAGTCCTGACCCGCTCACAGCGACTTGCCTTTGCAGTCCTGACCAGCTCACAGCGACTTGGCCCCTCGGCCCAGTCCCGCTCACAGCGACTTGGCCCCTCGGTCCTGACCCGCTCACAGCGACTTGGCCCCTCGGTCCTGACCCGCTCACAGCTTCTTGCCCCTGCAGTCCTGACCCGCTCACAGCGACTTGGCCCATCGGTCCTGACCCGCTCACAGCGACTTGCCCCTGCAGTCCAGACCCGCTCACAGCGACTTAGCCCCTCGGTCCTGACCCGCTCACAGCTTCTTGCCCCTGCAGTCCTGACCCGCTCACAGCGACTTGGCCCATCGGTCCTGACCCGCTCACAGCGACTTGCCCCTGCAGTCCAGACCCGCTCACAGCGACTTAGCCCCTCGGTCCTGACCCGCTCACAGCGACTTTGCCCCTCGGTCCTGACCCGCTCCCAGCGACTTGCCCCTGCGGTCCTGACCCGCTCACAGCGACTTGGCCCCTCGGTCCTGACCCGCTCACAGCGACTTGGCCCCTCGGTCCTGACCCGCTCACAGCGACTTGCCCCTGCAGTCCTGACCCGCTCACAGCGACTTGGCCCCTCGGTCCTGACCCGCTCACAGCCACGTGCCCCTGCAGTCCTGACCCACTCACAGCGACTTGGCCCCTCGGTCCTGACCCGCTCACAGCAACACTGCCCCTGCAGTCCTGACCCGCTCACAGCGACTTGGCCCCTCGGTCCTGACCCGTTCACAGCGACTTGCCCCTGCAGTCCTGACCCGCTCACAGCGACTTGGCCCCTCGGTCCTGACCCGCTCACAGCGACTTGGCCCCTCGGTCCTGACCCGCTCACAGCGACTTGCCCCTGCAGTCCTGACCCGCTCACAGCGACTTGGCCCCTCGGTCCTGACCCGCTCACAGCGACGTGCCCCTGCAGTCCTGCCCCACTCACAGCGACTTGGCCCCTCGGTCCTGACCAGCTCACAGCGACTTGGCCCCTCGGTCCTGACCCGCTCACAGCAACACTGCCCCTGCAGTCCTGACCCGCTCACAGCGACTTGGCCCCTCGGTCCTGACCCGCTCACAGCGACTTGCCCCTGCAGTCCTGACCCGCTCACAGCGACTTGGCCCCTCGGTCCTGACCCGCTCACAGCGACTTGGCCCCTCGGTCCTGACCCGCTCACAGCGACTTTACCCCTGCAGTCCTGACCCGCTCACAGCGACTTGGCCCCTCGGTCCTGACCCGCTCACAGCGACTTGCCCCTGCAGTCCTGACCTGCTCACAGCGACTTGGCCCCTCGGTCCTGACCTGCTAACAGCGAATTGGCCCCTGCGGTCCTGACCCGCTCACAGCGACTTGCCCCTGCGGTCCTGACCCGCTCACAGCGACTTGGCCCCTCGGTCCTGACCCACTCACAGCGACTTGGCCCCTCGGTCCTGACCCGCTCACAGCGACTTGGCCCCTCGGTCCTGACCCGCTCACAGCGACTTGGCTCCTCGGTCCTGACCCGCTCACAGCGACTTGCCCCTGCAGTCCTGACCCGCTCTCAGCGACATGGCCCCTCGGTCCTGGCCCGCTCACAGCGACTTGGCCCCTCGGTCCGGACCCGCTCACAGCGACTTGCCCCTGCAGTCCTGACCCGCTCACAGCTACTTGGCCCCTTGGTCCTGACCCGCTCACAGCGACTTGGCCCCTCGTTCCTGACCCGCTCACAGCGACTTTCCCCTGCAGTCCTGACCCGCTCACAGCCACTTGGCCCCTCGGTCCTGACCCGCTCACAGCGACTTGCCCCCTCGATCCTGACCCGCTCACAGCGACTTGGCACATCTGTCCTTAGCCGCTCACGGCGACTTGCCCCTGCGGTCCTGACCCGCTCACAGCGACTTGGCCCCTCGGTCCTGACCCGCTCACAGCGACTTGGCCCCTCGTTCCTGACCCGCTCACAGCGACTTGGCCCATCGGTCCTCACCCGCTCACAGCGACTTGCCCCCTCGGTCCTCACCCGCTCACAGCGACTTCGCCCCTCGGTCCTTAACCGCTCACGGCGACTTGCCCCTGCAGTCCTGACCCGCTCACAGCGACTTGGCCCCTCGGTCCTGACCCGCTCACAGCGACTTGGCCCCTGCGGTCCTGAACCGCTCACAGCGACTTGCCCGTGCGGTCCTGACCCGCTCACAGCGACTTGGCCCCTCGGTCCTGACCCGCTCACAGCGACTTGGCCCCTCGGTCCTGACCCGCTCACAGCGACTTGGCTCCTCGGTCCTGACCCGCTCACAGCGACTTGGCTCCTCGGTCCTGACCCGCTCACAGCGACTTGTCCCTGCAGTCCTGACCCACTCACAGCGACTTGGCCCCTCGGTCCTGACGCGCTCACAACGACTTGGCCCCTCGGTCCGGACCCGCTCACAGCGACTTGCCCCTGCAGTCCTGACCCGCTCACAGCTACTTGGCCCCTCCGTCCTGACCCGCTCACAGCGACTTGGCCCCTCGTTCCTGACCCGCTCACAGCGACTTGCCCCTGCAGTCCTGACCCGCTCACAGCCACTTGGCCCCTCGGTCCTGACCCGCTCACAGCGACTTGACCCCTCGGTCCTGACCCGCACACAGCGACTTGGCCCCTCTGTCCTTAGCCGCTCACGGCGACTTGCCCCTGCAGTCCTGACCCGCTCACAGCGACCTGGCCCCTCGGTCCTGACCCGCTCACAGCGACTTGCCCCTGCAGTCCTGACCAGCTCACAGCGACTTGGCCCCTCGGTCCTGACCCGCTCACAGCGACTTGGCCCCTCGGTCCTGACCCGCTCACAGCGACTTGGCCCCTCGGTCCTGACCCGCTCTCAGCGACTTGGCCCCTCGGTCCTGACCCGCTCACATCGACTTGCCCCTGCAGTCCTGACCCGCTCGCAGCGACTTCGCCCCTCGGTCCTGACCCGCTCACAGCGACTTGGCCCCTCGGTCCTGACCCGCTCTCAGCGACTTGGCCCCTCGGTCCTGACCCGCTCACAGCGACTTGCCCCTGCTATCCTGACCCGCTCACAGCGACTTGGCCCCTCGGTCCTGACCCGCTCACAGCGACTTGGCCCCTCGGTCCTGACCCGCTCACAGCGACACTGCCCCTGCAGTCCTGAACCTCTCACAGCGATTTGGCCCCTCGGTCCTGACCCGCTCACAGCGACTTGCCCCTGCAGTCCTGAACCTCTCACAGCGACTTGGCCCCTCGGTCCTGACCCGCTCACAGTGACTTGGCCCCTCGGTCCTCACCCGCTCACAGCGCCTTCCTCCTCGGTCCCGACCCGCTCACAGCGACTTGGCCCCTCGGTCCTTACCCGCTCACGGCGACTTGCCCCTTCAGTCCTGACCCGCTCACAGCGACTTGCCCCTGCAGTCCTGACCAGCTCACCGCGACTTGGCCCCTCGGCCCTGTCCCGCTCACAGCGACTTGGCCCCTCGGTCCTGACCCGCTCACAGCGACTTGGCCCCTCGGTCCTGACCCGCTCACGGCTTCTTGCCCCTGCAGTCCTGACCCGCTCACAGCGACTTGGCCCCTCGGTCCTGACCCGCTCACAGCGACTTGCCCCTGCAGTCCTGACCCGCTCACAGCGACTTAGCCCCTCGGTCCTGACCCGCTCACAGCGACTTTGCCCCTCGGTCCTGACCCGCTCCCAGCGACTTGTCCCTGCGGTCCTGTCCCGCTCACAGCGACTTGGCCCCTCGGTCCTGACCCGCTCACAGCGACTTGGCCCCTCGGTCCTGACCCGCTCACAGCGACTTGCCCCTGCAGTCCTGACCCGCTCACAGCGACTTGGCCCCTCGGTCCTGACCCGCTCACAGCGACGTGCCCCTGCAGTCCTGACCCACTCACAGCGACTTGGCCCCTCGGTCCTGACCCGCTCACAGCGACTTGGCCCCTCTGTCCTGACCCGCTCACAGCAACACTGCCCCTGCAGTCCTGACCCGCTCACAGCGACTTGGCCCCTCGGTCCTGACCCGCTCACAGCGACTTGCCCCTGCAGTCCTGACCCGCTCACAGCGACTTGGCCCCTCGGTCCTGACCCGCTCACAGCGACTTGGCCCCTCGGTCCTGACCCGCTCACAGCGACTTGCCCCTGCAGTCCTGACCCGCTCACAGCGACGTGGCCCCTCGGTCCTGACCCGCTCACAGCGACTTGCCCCTGCAGTCCTGACCAGCTCACAGCGACTTGGCCCCTCGGTCCTGACCCGCTCACAGCGACTTGACCCCTCGGTCCTCACCCGCTCACAGCGACTTGGCCCCTCTGTCCTTAGCCGCTCACGGCGACTTGCCCCTGCAGTCCTGACCCGCTCACAGCGACCTGGCCCCTGCAGTCCTGACCCGCTCACAGCGTCTTGGCCGCTCGGTCCTGACCCGCTCACAGCGACTTGGCCCCTCGGTCCTGACCCACTCACAGCGACTTGGCCCCTCGGTCCTGACCCGCTCACAGCGACTTGGCCCCTCGGTCCTGACCCGCTCACAGCGACTTGGCCCCTCGTTCCTGACCCGCTCACAGCGACTTGTCTCCTCGGTCCTGACCCGCTCACAGCGACTTGCCCCTGCAGGCCTGACCGGCTCACAGCGACATGGCCCCTCGGTCGTGACCCGCTCACAGCGACTTGGCCCCTCGGTCCGGACCCGCTCACAGCGACTTGCCCCTGCAGTCCTCACCCGCTCACAGCTACTTGGCCCCTCGGTCCTGACCCGCTCACAGCGACTTGGCCCCTCGTTCCTGACCCGCTCACAGCGACTTGCCCCTGCAGTCCTGACCCGCTCACAGCGACTTGGCCCCTCGGTCCTGACCCGCTCACAGCGACTTGCCCCCTCGGTCCTGACCCGCTCACAGCGACTTGGCCCCTCTTCCTTACCCGCTCACGGCGACTTGCCCCTGCAGTCCTGACCCGCTCACAGCGACCTGGCCCCTCGGTCCTGACCCGCTCACAGCGACTTGCCCCTGCAGTCCTGACCAGCTCACAGCGACTTGGCCCCTCGGTCCTGACCCGCTCACAGCGACTTGGCCCCTCGGTCCTGACCCGCTCACAGCGACTTGACCCCTCGGACCTGACCCGCTCACAGCGACTTGGCCCTTCGATCCTGACCCGCTCACAGCTTCTTGCCCCTGCAGTCCTGACCCGCTCACAGCGACTTGGCCCCTCGGTCCTGACCCGCTCTCAGCGACTTGGCCCCTCGGTCCTGACCCGCTCACATCGACTTGCCCCTGCAGTCCTGACCCGCTCACAGCGACTTGGACCCTCGGTCCTGACCCGCTCACAGCGACTTGCCCCTGCGATCCTGACCCACTCACAGCGACTTGGCCCCTCGGTCCTGACCCGCTCACAGCGACATGGCCCCTCGGTCCTGACCCGCTCACAGCGACTTGGCCCCTCGGTCCTGACCGGCTCACAGCGACTTGCCCCTGCAGTCCTGACCCGCTCAAAGCGACACTGCCCCTGCAGTCTTGACCCGCTCACAGCGACTTGGCCCCTCGGTCCTGACCCGCTCACAGCAACGTGCCCCTGCAGTCCTGACCCGCTGTCAGCGACTTGCCCCTACAGTCCTGACCCGCTCACAGCGACTTGGCCCCTCGGTCCTGACCCGCTCACAGCGACTTGGCCCCTCGGTCCTGACCTGCTCACAGCGACTTGGCCCCTCGGTCCTGACCCGCTCAGAGCTTCTTTCCCCTGCAGTCCTGACCCGCTCACAACGACTTGGCCCCTCGGTCCTGACCCGCTCACAGCGACTTGGCCCCTCGGTCCTGACCCGCTCACAGCGACTTGGCCCCTCGGTCCTGACCCGCTCACAGCGACTTGGCCCCTCGGGCCTGACCCGCTCACAGCGACTTGGCCCCTCTGTCCTTACCTGCTCACGGCGACCTGCCCCTGCAGTCCTGACCCGCTCACACCGACCTGGCCCCTCGGTCCTGACCCGCTCACAGCGACTTGCCCCTGCAGTCCTGACCAGCTCACAGCGACTTGGCCCCTCGGTCCTGACCCGCTCACAGCGACTTGGCCCCTCGGTCCTGACCCGCTCACAGCTTCTTGCCCCTGCAGTCCTGACCCGCTCACAGCGACTTGGCCCCTCGGTCCTGATCCGCTCTCAGCGACTTGGCCCCTCGGTCCTGACCCGCTCACAGCGACTTGCCCCTGCAGTCCTGACCCGCTCACAGCGACTTGGCCCCTCGGTCCTGACCCGCTCACAGCGACTTGGCCCCTCGGTCCTGACCCGCTCACAGCGACTTGCCCCTGCGATCCTGACCCGCTCACAGCGACTTG
Organism: Stegostoma tigrinum; assembly: GCF_030684315.1. NCBI lineage: Eukaryota > Metazoa > Chordata > Chondrichthyes > Orectolobiformes > Stegostomatidae > Stegostoma > Stegostoma tigrinum. The sequence goes on along the minus strand of NW_026728043.1, from coordinate 921,645 downwards.
GCCCCTCGGTCCTGACCCGCTCACAGCGACTTGGCCCCTCGGTCCTGACCCGCTCACAGCGACGTGCCCCTGCAGTCCTGACCCACTCACAGCGACTTGGCCCCTCGGTCCTGACCCGCTCACAGCAACACTGCCCCTGCAGTCCTGACCCGCTCACAGCGACTTGGCCCCTCGGTCCTGACCCGCTCACAGCGACTTGCCCCTGCAGTCCTGACCCGCTCACAGCGACTTCGCCCCTCGGTCCTGACCCGCTCACAGCGACTTGGCCCCTCGGTCCTGACCCGCTCACAGCGACTTGCCCCTGCAGTCCTGACCCGCTCACAGCGACTTGGCCCCTCGTTCCTGACCCGCTCACAGCGACTTGCCCCTGCAGTCCTGACCCGCTCACAGCGACTTGGCCCCTCGGTCCTGACCCGCTCACAGCGACTTGGCTCCTCGGTCCTGACCCGCTCACAGCGACTTGCCCCTGCAGTCCTGACCCGCTCACAGCGACATGGCCCCTCGGTCCTGACCCGCTCACAGCGACTTGGCCCCTCGGTCCGGACCCTCTCACAGCGACTTGCCCCTGCAGTCCTGACCCGCTCACAGCTACTTGGCCCATCGGTCCTGACCCGCTCACAGCTACTTGGCCCCTCGTTCCTGACCCACTCACAGCGACTTGCCCCTGCAGTCCTGACCCGCTCACAGCGACTTGGCCCCTCGGTCCTGACCCGCTCACAGCGACTTGCCCCCTCGGTCCTGACCCGCTCACAGCGACTTGGCCCCTCTGTCCTTACCCGCTCACGGCGACTTGACCCCTCGGTCCTGACCGGCTCTCAGCGACTTGGCCCCTCGGTCCTAACCCGCTCACAGCTTCTTGCCCCTGCAGTCCTGACCCGCTCACAGCGACTTGGCACCTCGGTCCTGACCCGCTCTCCGCGACTTGGCCCCTCGGTCCTGACCCGCTCACATCGACTTGCCCCTGCAGTCCTGACCCGCTCACAGCGACTTGTCCCCTCTGTCCTGGCCCGCTCACAGCGACTTGCCCCTGCGATCCTGACCCGCTCACAGCGACTTGGCCCGTCGGTCCTGACCCGCTCACAGCGACTTGGCCCCTCGGTCCTGACCCGCTCACAGCGACTTGCCCCTGCAGTCCTGACCCGCTCACAGCGACTTGGCCCCTCGGTCAAAACCCGCTCACAGCTTCTTGCCCCTGCAGTCCTGACCCGCTCACAGCGACTTGGCACCTCGGTCCTGACCCGCTCTCCGCGACTTGGCCCCTCGGTCCTGACCCGCTCACATCGACTTGCCCCTGCAGTCCTGACCCGCTCACAGCGACTTGTCCCCTCGGTCCTGGCCCGCTCACAGCGACTTGCCCCTGCGATCCTGACCCGCTCACAGCGACTTGGCCCGTCGGTCCTGACCCGCTCACAGCGACTTGGCCCCTCGGTCCTGACCCGCTCACAGCGACTTGGCCCCTCGGTCCTGACCCGCTCACAGTGACTTGCCCCTGCAGTCCTGACCCGCTCACAGCGACACTGCCCCTGCAGTCCTGAACCGCTCACAGCGACTTGGCCCCTCGGTCCTGACCCGCTCACAGCGACTTGCCCCTGCAGTCCTGACCCGCTCTCAGCGACTTGCCCCTTCAGTCCTGACCCGCTCACAGCGACTTGGCCCCTCGGTCCTGACCCGCTCACAGCACCTTCCCCCTCGGTCCTGACCCGCTCACAGCGACTTGGCCCCTCGGTCCTTACCCGCTCACGGCGACTTGCCCCTGCAGTCCTGACCCGCTCACAGCGACTTGCCTTTGCAGTCCTGACCAGCTCACAGCGACTTGGCCCCTCGACCCTGTCCCGCTCACAGCGACTTGGCCCCTCGGTCCTGACCCGCTCACAGCGACTTGGCCCCTCGGTCCTGACCCGCTCACAGCTTCTTGCCCCTGCAGTCCTGACCCGCTCACAGCGACTTGGCCCATCGGTCCTGACCCGCTCACAGCGACATGCCCCTGCAGTCCAGACCCGCTCACAGCGACTTAGCCCCTCGGTCCTGACCCGCTCACAGCGACTTTGCCCCTCGGTCCTGACCCGTTCCCAGCGACTTGCCCCTGCGGTCCTGACCCGCTCACAGCGACTTGGCCCCTCGGTCCTGACCCGCTCACAGCGACTTGGCCCCTCGGTCCTGACCCGCTCACAGCGACTTGCCCCTGCAGTCCTGACCCGCTCACAGCGACTTGGCCCCTCGGTCCTGACCCGCTCACAGCGACGTGCCCCTGCAGTCCTGCCCCACTCACAGCGACTTGGCCCCTCGGTCCTGACCAGCTCACAGCGACTTGGCCCCTCGGTCCTGACCCGCTCACAGCAACACTGCCCCTGCAGTCCTGACCCGCTCACAGCGACTTGGCCCCCCGGTCCTGACCCGCTCACAGCGACTTGCCCCTGCAGTCCTGACCCGCTCACAGCGACTTGGCCCCTCGGTCCTGACCCGCTCACAGCGACTTGGCCCCTCGGTCCTGACCCGCTCACAGCGACTTTACCCCTGCAGTCCTGACCCGCTCACAGCGACTTGGCCCCTCGGTCCTGACCCGCTCACAGCGACTTGCCCCTGCAGTCCTGACCCGCTCACAGCGACTTGGCCCCTCGGTCCTGACCCGCTAACAGCGAATTGGCCCCTGCGGTCCTGACCCGCTCACAGCGACTTGCCCCTGCGGTCCTGACCCGCTCACAGCGACTTGGCCCCTCGGTCCTGACCCACTCACAGCGACTTGGCCCCTCGGTCCTGACCCGCTCACAGCGACTTGGCCCCTCGGTCCTGACCCGCTCACAGCGACTTGGCTCCTCGGTCCTGACCCGCTCACAGCGACTTGCCCCTGCAGTCCTGACCCGCTCTCAGCGACATGGCCCCTCGGTCCTGGCCCGCTCACAGCGACTTGGCCCCTCGGTCCGGACCCGCTCACAGCGACTTGCCCCTGCAGTCCTGACCCGCTCACAGCTACTTGGCCCCTTGGTCCTGACCCGCTCACAGCGACTTGGCCCCTCGTTCCTGACCCGCTCACAGCGACTTTCCCCTGCAGTCCTGACCCGCTCACAGCTACTTGGCCCCTCGGTCCTGACCCGCTCACAGCGACTTGCCCCCTCGGTCCTGACCCGCTCACAGCGACTTGGCACATCTGTCCTTACCCGCTCACGGCGACTTGCCCCTGCAGTCCTGACCCGCTCACAGCGACCTGGCCCCTCGGTCCTGTCCCGCTCACAGCGACTTGCCCCTGCAGTCCTGACCCGCTCACAGCGACTTAGCCCCTCGGTCCTGACCCGCTCACAGCGAATTTGCCCCTCGCTCCTGACCCGCTCCCAGCGACTTGCCCCTGCGGTCCTGACCCGCTCAACACCGACTTGGCCCCTCGGTCCTGACCCGCTCACAGCGACTTGGCCCCTCGGTCCTGACCCGCTCACAGCGAATTGCCCCTGCAGTCCTGACCCGCTCACAGCGACTTGGCCCCTCGGTCCTGACCCGCTCACAGCGACGTGCCCCTGCAGTCCTGACCCACTCACAGCGACTTGGCCCCTCGGTCCTGACCCGCTCACAGCGACTTGGCCCCTCGGTCCTGACCCGCTCACAGCAACACTGCCCCTGCAGTCCTGACCCGCTCACAGCGACTTCGCCCCTCGGTCCTGACCCGCTCACAGCGACTTGCCCCTGCAGTCCTGACCCGCTCACAGCGACTTGGCCCCTCGGTCCTGACCCGCTCACAGCGACTTGGCCCCTCGGTCCTGACCTGCTCACAGCGACTTGCCCCTGCAGTCCTGACCCGCTCACAGCGACTTGGCCCCTCGGTCCTGACCCGCTCTTAGCGACTTGCCCCTGCAGTCCTGACCCGCTCACAGCGACTTGGCCCCTCGGTCCTGACCCGCTCACAGCGACTTGTCCCCTCGGTCCTGACCCGCTCACAGCGACTTGCCCCTGCGGTCCTGACCCAATCACAGCGACTTGGCCCCTCGGTCCTGACCCGCTCACAGCGACTTGGCCCCTCGGTCCTGACCCGCTCACAGCGACTTGGCCCCTCGGTCCTGACCCGCTCACAGCGACTTGTCTCCTCGGTCCTGACCCACTCACAGCGACTTGCCCCTGCAGTCCTGACCCGCTCACAGCGACATGGCCCCTCCGTCCTGACCCGCTCACAGCGACTTGGCCCCTCGGTCCAGACCCGCTCACAGCGACTTGCCCCTGCAGTCCTGACCCGCTCACAGATACTTGGCCCCTCGGTCCTGACCCGCTCACAGCGACTTGGCCCCTCGTTCCTGACCCGCTCACAGCGACTTGCCCCTGCATTCCTGACCCGCTCACAGCGACTTGGCCCCTCGGTCCTGACCCGCTCACAGCGACATGCCCCCTCGGTCCTGACCCGCTCACAGCGACTTGGCCCCTCTGTCCTTACCCGCTCACGGCGACTTGCCCCTGCAGTCCTGACCCGCTCACAGCGACCTGGCCCCTCGGTCCTGACCCGTTCACAGCGACATGCCCCTGCAGTCCTGACCAGCTCACAGCGACTTGGCCCCTCGGTCCTGACCCGCTCACAGCGACTTGGCCCCTCGGTCCTGACCCGCTCACGGCGACTTGGCCCCTCGGTCCTGACCCGCTCACAGCTTCTTGCCCCTGCAGTCCTGACCCGCTCACAGCGACTTGGCCCCTCGGTCCTGACCCGCTCTCAGCGACTTGGCCCCTCGGTCCTGACCCGATCACATCGACTTGCCCCTGCAATCCTGACCTGCTCACAGCGACTTGGCCCCTCGGTCCTGACCCGCTCACAGCGACTTGGCCCCTCGGTCCTGACCCGCTCACAGCGACTTGCCCCTGCGATCCTGACCCGCTCACAGCGACTTGGCCCCTTGGTCCTGACCCGCTCACAGCGACTTGGCCCGTCGGTCCTGACCCGCTCACAGCGACTTGGCCCATCGGTCCTGACCCGCTCACAGCGACTTGCCCCTGCAGTCCTGACCCGCTCACAGCGACACTGCCCCTGCAGTCCTGACCCGCTCACAGCGACTTGGCCCCTCGGTCCTGACCCGCTCACAGCGACTTGCCCCTGCAGTCCTGACCCGCTGTCAGCGACTTGCCCCTACAGTCCTGACCCGCTCACAGCGACTTGGCCCCTCGGTCCTGACCCGCTCACAGCGACTTGGCCCCTCGGTCCTGACCCGCTCACAGCGACTTGGCCCCTCAGTCCTGACCCGCTCACAGCGACTTGCCCCTGCAGTCCTGACCCGCTCACAGCGACTTGGCCCCTCGGTCCTGACCCGCTCACAGCTTCTTGCCCCTGCAGTCCTGACCCGTTCACAGCGACTTGGCCCCTCGGTCCTGACCCACTCACAGCGACTTGGCCCCTCGGTCCTGACCCGCTCACAGCGACTTCGCCCCTCGGTCCTGACCCGCTCACAGCGACTTGGCTCCTCGGTTCTGACCCGCTCACAGCGACTTGCCCCTACAGTCCTGACCCGCTCTCAGCGACATGGCCCCTCGGTCCTGACCCGCACACAGCGACTTGGCCCCTGCAGTCCTGACCCGCTCACAGCGACTTGGCCCCTCGGTCCTGACCCGCTCACAGCGACTTGCCCCCTCGGTCCTGACCCGCTCACAGCGACTTGGCCCCTCTGTCCTTACCCGCTCACGGCGACTTGCCCCTGCAGTCCTGACCCGCTTACAGCGACCTGGCCCCTCGGTCCTGACCCGCTCACAGCGACTTGCCCCTGCAGTCCTGACCAGCTCACAGCGACTTGGCCCCTCGGTCCTGACCCGCTCACAGCGACTTGGCCCCTCGGTCCTGACCCGCTCACAGCGACTTGGCCCCTCGGTCCTGACCCGCTCACAGCGACTTGGCTCCTCGGTCCTGACCCGCTCACAGCGACTTGCCCCTGCAGTCCTGACCCGCTCACAGCGACATGGCCCCTCGGTCCTGACCCGCTCACAGCGACTTGGCCCCTCGGTCCGGACCCTCTCACAGCGACTTGCCCCTGCAGTCCTGACCCGCTCACAGCTACTTGGCCCCTCGGTCCTGACCCGCTCACAGCGACTTGGCCCCTCGTTCCTGACCCACTCACAGCGACTTGCCCCTGCAGTCCTGACCCACTCACAGCGACTTGGCCCCTCGGTCCTGACCCGCTCACAGCGACTTGCCCCCTCGGTCCTGACCCGCTCACAGCGACTTGCCCCTGCAGTCCTGACCCGCTCACAGCGACATGGCCCCTCGGTCCTGACCCGCTCACAGCGACTTGGCCCCTCGGTCCGGACCCTCTCACAGCGACTTGCCCCTGCAGTCCTGACCCGCTCACAGCTACTTGGCCCATCGGTCCTGACCCGCTCACAGCTACTTGGCCCCTCGTTCCTGACCCACTCACAGCGACTTGCCCCTGCAGTCCTGACCCGCTCACAGCGACTTGGCCCCTCGGTCCTGACCCGCTCACAGCGACTTGCCCCCTCGGTCCTGACCCGCTCACAGCGACTTGGCCCCTCTGTCCTTACCCGCTCACGGCGACTTGACCCCTCGGTCCTGACCGGCTCTCAGCGACTTGGCCCCTCGGTCCTAACCCGCTCACAGCTTCTTGCCCCTGCAGTCCTGACCCGCTCACAGCGACTTGGCACCTCGGTCCTGACCCGCTCTCCGCGACTTGGCCCCTCGGTCCTGACCCGCTCACATCGACTTGCCCCTGCAGTCCTGACCCGCTCACAGCGACTTGTCCCCTCTGTCCTGGCCCGCTCACAGCGACTTGCCCCTGCGATCCTGACCCGCTCACAGCGACTTGGCCCGTCGGTCCTGACCCGCTCACAGCGACTTGGCCCCTCGGTCCTGACCCGCTCACAGCGACTTGCCCCTGCAGTCCTGACCCGCTCACAGCGACTTGGCCCCTCGGTCAAAACCCGCTCACAGCTTCTTGCCCCTGCAGTCCTGACCCGCTCACAGCGACTTGGCACCTCGGTCCTGACCCGCTCTCCGCGACTTGGCCCCTCGGTCCTGACCCGCTCACATCGACTTGCCCCTGCAGTCCTGACCCGCTCACAGCGACTTGTCCCCTCGGTCCTGGCCCGCTCACAGCGACTTGCCCCTGCGATCCTGACCCGCTCACAGCGACTTGGCCCGTCGGTCCTGACCCGCTCACAGCGACTTGGCCCCTCGGTCCTGACCCGCTCACAGCGACTTGGCCCCTCGGTCCTGACCCGCTCACAGTGACTTGCCCCTGCAGTCCTGACCCGCTCACAGCGACACTGCCCCTGCAGTCCTGAACCGCTCACAGCGACTTGGCCCCTCGGTCCTGACCCGCTCACAGCGACTTGCCCCTGCAGTCCTGACCCGCTCTCAGCGACTTGCCCCTTCAGTCCTGACCCGCTCACAGCGACTTGGCCCCTCGGTCCTGACCCGCTCACAGCACCTTCCCCCTCGGTCCTGACCCGCTCACAGCGACTTGGCCCCTCGGTCCTTACCCGCTCACGGCGACTTGCCCCTGCAGTCCTGACCCGCTCACAGCGACTTGCCTTTGCAGTCCTGACCAGCTCACAGCGACTTGGCCCCTCGACCCTGTCCCGCTCACAGCGACTTGGCCCCTCGGTCCTGACCCGCTCACAGCGACTTGGCCCCTCGGTCCTGACCCGCTCACAGCTTCTTGCCCCTGCAGTCCTGACCCGCTCACAGCGACTTGGCCCATCGGTCCTGACCCGCTCACAGCGACATGCCCCTGCAGTCCAGACCCGCTCACAGCGACTTAGCCCCTCGGTCCTGACCCGCTCACAGCGACTTTGCCCCTCGGTCCTGACCCGTTCCCAGCGACTTGCCCCTGCGGTCCTGACCCGCTCACAGCGACTTGGCCCCTCGGTCCTGACCCGCTCACAGCGACTTGGCCCCTCGGTCCTGACCCGCTCACAGCGACTTGCCCCTGCAGTCCTGACCCGCTCACAGCGACTTGGCCCCTCGGTCCTGACCCGCTCACAGCGACGTGCCCCTGCAGTCCTGCCCCACTCACAGCGACTTGGCCCCTCGGTCCTGACCAGCTCACAGCGACTTGGCCCCTCGGTCCTGACCCGCTCACAGCAACACTGCCCCTGCAGTCCTGACCCGCTCACAGCGACTTGGCCCCCCGGTCCTGACCCGCTCACAGCGACTTGCCCCTGCAGTCCTGACCCGCTCACAGCGACTTGGCCCCTCGGTCCTGACCCGCTCACAGCGACTTGGCCCCTCGGTCCTGACCCGCTCACAGCGACTTTACCCCTGCAGTCCTGACCCGCTCACAGCGACTTGGCCCCTCGGTCCTGACCCGCTCACAGCGACTTGCCCCTGCAGTCCTGACCCGCTCACAGCGACTTGGCCCCTCGGTCCTGACCCGCTAACAGCGAATTGGCCCCTGCGGTCCTGACCCGCTCACAGCGACTTGCCCCTGCGGTCCTGACCCGCTCACAGCGACTTGGCCCCTCGGTCCTGACCCACTCACAGCGACTTGGCCCCTCGGTCCTGACCCGCTCACAGCGACTTGGCCCCTCGGTCCTGACCCGCTCACAGCGACTTGGCTCCTCGGTCCTGACCCGCTCACAGCGACTTGCCCCTGCAGTCCTGACCCGCTCTCAGCGACATGGCCCCTCGGTCCTGGCCCGCTCACAGCGACTTGGCCCCTCGGTCCGGACCCGCTCACAGCGACTTGCCCCTGCAGTCCTGACCCGCTCACAGCTACTTGGCCCCTTGGTCCTGACCCGCTCACAGCGACTTGGCCCCTCGTTCCTGACCCGCTCACAGCGACTTTCCCCTGCAGTCCTGACCCGCTCACAGCCACTTGGCCCCTCGGTCCTGACCCGCTCACAGCGACTTGCCCCCTCGGTCCTGACCCGCTCACAGCGACTTGGCACATCTGTCCTTACCCGCTCACGGCGACTTGCCCCTGCAGTCCTGACCCGCTCACAGCGACCTGGCCCCTCGGTCCTGTCCCGCTCACAGCGACTTGCCCCTGCAGTCCTGACCCGCTCACAGCGACTTAGCCCCTCGGTCCTGACCCGCTCACAGCGAATTTGCCCCTCGCTCCTGACCCGCTCCCAGCGACTTGCCCCTGCGGTCCTGACCCGCTCAACACCGACTTGGCCCCTCGGTCCTGACCCGCTCACAGCGACTTGGCCCCTCGGTCCTGACCCGCTCACAGCGAATTGCCCCTGCAGTCCTGACCCGCTCACAGCGACTTGGCCCCTCGGTCCTGACCCGCTCACAGCGACGTGCCCCTGCAGTCCTGACCCACTCACAGCGACTTGGCCCCTCGGTCCTGACCCGCTCACAGCGACTTGGCCCCTCGGTCCTGACCCGCTCACAGCAACACTGCCCCTGCAGTCCTGACCCGCTCACAGCGACTTCGCCCCTCGGTCCTGACCCGCTCACAGCGACTTGCCCCTGCAGTCCTGACCCGCTCACAGCGACTTGGCCCCTCGGTCCTGACCCGCTCACAGCGACTTGGCCCCTCGGTCCTGACCTGCTCACAGCGACTTGCCCCTGCAGTCCTGACCCGCTCACAGCGACTTGGCCCCTCGGTCCTGACCCGCTCTTAGCGACTTGCCCCTGCAGTCCTGACCCGCTCACAGCGACTTGGCCCCTCGGTCCTGACCCGCTCACAGCGACTTGTCCCCTCGGTCCTGACCCGCTCACAGCGACTTGCCCCTGCGGTCCTGACCCAATCACAGCGACTTGGCCCCTCGGTCCTGACCCGCTCACAGCGACTTGGCCCCTCGGTCCTGACCCGCTCACAGCGACTTGGCCCCTCGGTCCTGACCCGCTCACAGCGACTTGTCTCCTCGGTCCTGACCCACTCACAGCGACTTGCCCCTGCAGTCCTGACCCGCTCACAGCGACATGGCCCCTCCGTCCTGACCCGCTCACAGCGACTTGGCCCCTCGGTCCAGACCCGCTCACAGCGACTTGCCCCTGCAGTCCTGACCCGCTCACAGATACTTGGCCCCTCGGTCCTGACCCGCTCACAGCGACTTGGCCCCTCGTTCCTGACCCGCTCACAGCGACTTGCCCCTGCATTCCTGACCCGCTCACAGCGACTTGGCCCCTCGGTCCTGACCCGCTCACAGCGACATGCCCCCTCGGTCCTGACCCGCTCACAGCGACTTGGCCCCTCTGTCCTTACCCGCTCACGGCGACTTGCCCCTGCAGTCCTGACCCGCTCACAGCGACCTGGCCCCTCGGTCCTGACCCGTTCACAGCGACATGCCCCTGCAGTCCTGACCAGCTCACAGCGACTTGGCCCCTCGGTCCTGACCCGCTCACAGCGACTTGGCCCCTCGGTCCTGACCCGCTCACGGCGACTTGGCCCCTCGGTCCTGACCCGCTCACAGCTTCTTGCCCCTGCAGTCCTGACCCGCTCACAGCGACTTGGCCCCTCGGTCCTGACCCGCTCCCAGCGACTTGGCCCCTCGGTCCTGACCCGATCACATCGACTTGCCCCTGCAATCCTGACCTGCTCACAGCGACTTGGCCCCTCGGTCCTGACCCGCTCACAGCGACTTGGCCCCTCGGTCCTGACCCGCTCACAGCGACTTGCCCCTGCGATCCTGACCCGCTCACAGCGACTTGGCCCCTTGGTCCTGACCCGCTCACAGCGACTTGGCCCGTCGGTCCTGACCCGCTCACAGCGACTTGGCCCATCGGTCCTGACCCGCTCACAGCGACTTGCCCCTGCAGTCCTGACCCGCTCACAGCGACACTGCCCCTGCAGTCCTGACCCGCTCACAGCGACTTGGCCCCTCGGTCCTGACCCGCTCACAGCGACTTGCCCCTGCAGTCCTGACCCGCTGTCAGCGACTTGCCCCTACAGTCCTGACCCGCTCACAGCGACTTGGCCCCTCGGTCCTGACCCGCTCACAGCGACTTGGCCCCTCGGTCCTGACCCGCTCACAGCGACTTGGCCCCTCAGTCCTGACCCGCTCACAGCGACTTGCCCCTGCAGTCCTGACCCGCTCACAGCGACTTGGCCCCTCGGTCCTGACCCGCTCACAGCTTCTTGCCCCTGCAGTCCTGACCCGTTCACAGCGACTTGGCCCCTCGGTCCTGACCCACTCACAGCGACTTGGCCCCTCGGTCCTGACCCGCTCACAGCGACTTCGCCCCTCGGTCCTGACCCGCTCACAGCGACTTGGCTCCTCGGTTCTGACCCGCTCACAGCGACTTGCCCCTACAGTCCTGACCCGCTCTCAGCGACATGGCCCCTCGGTCCTGACCCGCACACAGCGACTTGGCCCCTGCAGTCCTGACCCGCTCACAGCGACTTGGCCCCTCGGTCCTGACCCGCTCACAGCGACTTGCCCCCTCGGTCCTGACCCGCTCACAGCGACTTGGCCCCTCTGTCCTTACCCGCTCACGGCGACTTGCCCCTGCAGTCCTGACCCGCTTACAGCGACCTGGCCCCTCGGTCCTGACCCGCTCACAGCGACTTGCCCCTGCAGTCCTGACCAGCTCACAGCGACTTGGCCCCTCGGTCCTGACCCGCTCACAGCGACTTGGCCCCTCGGTCCTGACCCGCTCACAGCGACTTGGCCCCTCGGTCCTGACCCGCTCACAGCGACTTGGCTCCTCGGTCCTGACCCGCTCACAGCGACTTGCCCCTGCAGTCCTGACCCGCTCACAGCGACATGGCCCCTCGGTCCTGACCCGCTCACAGCGACTTGGCCCCTCGGTCCGGACCCTCTCACAGCGACTTGCCCCTGCAGTCCTGACCCGCTCACAGCTACTTGGCCCCTCGGTCCTGACCCGCTCACAGCGACTTGGCCCCTCGTTCCTGACCCACTCACAGCGACTTGCCCCTGCAGTCCTGACCCACTCACAGCGACTTGGCCCCTCGGTCCTGACCCGCTCACAGCGACTTGCCCCCTCGGTCCTGACCCGCTCACAGCGACTTGGCCCCTCTGTCCTTACCCGCTCACGGCGACTTGACCCCTCGGTCCTGACCGGCTCTCAGCGACTTGGCCCCTCGGTCCTAACCCGCTCACAGCTTCTTGCCCCTGCAGTCCTGACCCGCTCACAGCGACTTGGCACCTCGGTCCTGACCCGCTCTCCGCGACTTGCCCCTGCAGTCCTGACCCGCTCACATCGACTTGCCCCTGCAGTCCTGACCCGCTCACAGCGACTTGTCCCCTCGGTCCTGGCCCGCTCACAGCGACTTGCCCCTGCGATCCTGACCCGCTCACAGCGACTTGGCCCGTCGGTCCTGACCCGCTCACAGCGACTTGGCCCCTCGGTCCTGACCCGCTCACAGCGACTTGGCCCCTCGGTCCTGACCCGCTCACAGTAACTTGCCCCTTCATTCCTGACCCGCTCACAGCGACACTGCCCCTGCAGTCCTGAATCGCTCACAGCGACTTGGCCCCTCGGTCCTGACCCGCTCGCAGCGACTTGCCCCTGCAGTCCTGACCCGCTCACAGCTACTTGGCCCCTCGGTCCTGACCCGCTCACAGCACCTTCCCCCTCGGTCCTGACCCGCTCACAGCGACTTGGCCCCTCGGTCCTTACCCGCTCACGGCGAGTAGCCCCTGCAGTCCTGACCCGCTCACAGCGACTTGCCTTTGCACTCCTGACCAGCTCACAGCGACTTGGCCCCTCGGCCCTGTCCCGCTCACAGCGACTTGGCCCCTCGGTCCTGACCCGCTCACAGCGACTTGGCCCCTCGGTCCTGACCCGCTCACAGCTTCTTGCCCCTGCAGTCCTGACCCGCTCACAGCGACTTGGCCCATCGGTCCTGACCCGCTCACAGCGACTTGCCCCTGCAGTCCTGACCCGCTCACAGCGACTTGGTCCCTCGGTCCTGACCCGCTCACAGTGACTTGGCCCCTCGGTCCTGACCCGCTCACAGCGACTTGGCCCCTCGGTCCTGACCCGCTCACAGCGACTTGGCCCCTCGGTCCTGACCCGCTCACAGCGACATTGCCCCTCGGTCCTGACCCGCTCACAGCGACTTGGCCCCTCGGTCCTGACCCGCTCAAAGTGACTTGCCCCTGCAGTCCTGACCCGCTCACAGCGACACTGCCCCTGCAGTCCTGAACCGCTCACAGCGACTTGGCCCCTCGGTCCTGACCCGCTCACAGCGACTTGCCCCTGCAGTCCTGACCCGCTCTCAGCGACTTGCCCCTTCAGTCCTGACCCGCTCACAGCGACTTGGCCCCTCGGTCCTGACCCGCTCACAGCACCTTCCCCCTCGGTCCTGACCCGCTCACAGCGACTTGGCCCCTCGGTCCTTACCCGCTCACGGCGACTTGCCCCTGCAGTCCTGACCCGCTCACAGCGACTTGCCTTTGCAGTCCTGACCAGCTCACAGCGACTTGGCCCCTCGGCCCAGTCCCGCTCACAGCGACTTGGCCCCTCGGTCCTGACCCGCTCACAGCGACTTGGCCCCTCGGTCCTGACCCGCTCACAGCTTCTTGCCCCTGCAGTCCTGACCCGCTCACAGCGACTTGGCCCATCGGTCCTGACCCGCTCACAGCGACTTGCCCCTGCAGTCCAGACCCGCTCACAGCGACTTAGCCCCTCGGTCCTGACCCGCTCACAGCGACTTTGCCCCTCGGTCCTGACCCGCTCCCAGTGACTTGCCCCTGCGGTCCTGACCCGCTCACAGCGACTTGGCCCCTCGGTCCTGACCCGCTCACAGCGACTTGGCCCCTCGGTCCTGACCCGCTCACAGCGACTTGCCCCTGCAGTCCTGACCCGCTCACAGCGACTTGGCCCCTCGGTCCTGACCCGCTCACAGCCACGTGCCCCTGCAGTCCTGACCCACTCACAGCGACTTGGCCCCTCGGTCCTGACCCGCTCACAGCAACACTGCCCCTGCAGTCCTGACCCGCTCACGGCGACTTGGCCCCTCGGTCCTGACCCGCTCACAGCTTCTTGCCCCTGCAGTCCTGACCCGCTCACAGCGACTTGGCCCCTCGGTCCTGACCTGCTCTCAGCGACTTGGCCCCTCGGTCCTGACCCGATCACATCGACTTGCCCCTGCAATCCTGACCTGCTCACAGCGACTTGGCCCCTCGGTCCTGACCCGCTCACAGCGACTTGGCCCCTCGGTCCTGACCCGCTCACAGCGACTTGCCCCTGCGATCCTGACCCGCTGTCAGCGACTTGCCCCTGCAGTCCTGACCCGCTCACAGCGACTTGGCCCCTCGGTCCTGACCCGCTCACAGCTTCTTGCCCCTGCAGTCCTGACCCGTTCACAGCGACTTGGCCCCTCGGTCCTGACCCACTCACAGCGACTTGGCCCCTCGGTCCTGACCCGCTCACAGCGACTTGGCCCCTCGGTCCTGACCCGCTCACAGCGACTTGGCTCCTCGGTTCTGACCCGCTCACAGCGACTTGCCCCTACAGTCCTGACCCGCTCTCAGCGACATGGCCCCTCGGTCCTGACCCGCTCACAGCGAATTGGCCCCTGCAGTCCTGACCCGCTCACAGCGACTTGGCCCCTCGGTCCTGACCCGCTCACAGCGACTTGCCCCCTCGGTCCTGACCCGCTCACAGCGACTTGGCCCCTCTGTCCTTACCCGCTCACGGCGACTTGCCCCTGCAGTCCTGACCCGCTTACAGCGACCTGGCCCCTCGGTCCTGACCCGCTCACAGCGACTTGCCCCTGCAGTCCTGACCAGCTCACAGCGACTTGGCCCCTCGGTCCTGACCCGCTCACAGCGACTTGGCCCCTCGGTCCTGACCCGCTCACAGCGACTTGGCCCCTCGGTCCTGACCCGCTCACAGCGACTTGGCTCCTCGGTCCTGACCCGCTCACAGCGACTTGCCCCTGCAGTCCTGACCCGCTCACAGCGACATGGCCCCTCGGTCCTGACCCGCTCACAGCGACTTGGCCCCTCGGTCCGGACCCTCTCACAGCGACTTGCCCCTGCAGTCCTGACCCGCTCACAGCTACTTGGCCCCTCGGTCCTGACCCGCTCACAGCGACTTGGCCCCTCGTTCCTGACCCACTCACAGCGACTTACCCCTGCAGTCCTGACCCGCTCACAGCGACTTGGCCCCTCGGTCCTGACCCGCTCACAGCGACTTGCCCCCTCGGTCCTGACCCGCTCACAGCGACTTGGCCCCTCTGTCCTTACCCGCTCACGGCGACTTGACCCCTCGGTCCTGACCGGCTCTCAGCGACTTGGCCCCTCGGTCCTAACCCGCTCACAGCTTCTTGCCCCTGCAGTCCTGACCCGCTCACAGCGACTTGGCACCTCGGTCCTGACCCGCTCTCCGCGACTTGCCCCTGCAGTCCTGACCCGCTCACATCGACTTGCCCCTGCAGTCCTGACCCGCTCACAGCGACTTGTCCCCTCGGTCCTGGCCCGCTCACAGCGACTTGGCCCCTCTGTCCTTACCCGCTCACGGCGACTTGACCCCTCGGTCCTGACCGGCTCTCAGCGACTTGGCCCCTCGGTCCTAACCCGCTCACAGCTTCTTGCCCCTGCAGTCCTGACCCGCTCACAGCGACTTGGCACCTCGGTCCTGACCCGCTCTCCGCGACTTGCCCCTGCAGTCCTGACCCGCTCACAACGACTTGCCCCTGCAGTCCTGACCCGCTCACAGCGACTTGTCCCCTCGGTCCTGGCCCGCTCACAGCGACTTGCCCCTGCGATCCTGACCCGCTCACAGCGACTTGGCCCGTCGGTCCTGACCCGCTCACAGCGACTTGGCCCCTCGGTCCTGACCCGCTCACAGCGACTTGGCCCCTCGGTCCTGACCCGCTCACAGTGACTTGCCCCTTCATTCCTGACCCGCTCACAGCGACACTGCCCCTGCAGTCCTGAACCGCTCACAGCGACTTGGCCCCTCGGTCCTGACCCGCTCACAGCGACTTGCCCCTGCAGTCCTGACCCGCTCACAGCTACTTGGCCCCTCGGTCCTGACCCGCTCACAGCACCTTCCCCCTCGGTCCTGACCCGCTCACAGCGACTTGGCCCCTCGGTCCTTACCCGCTCACGGCGACTAGCCCCTGCAGTCCTGACCCGCTCACAGCGACTTGCCTTTGCAGTCCTGACCAGCTCACAGCGACTTGGCCCCTCGGTCCTGACCCGCTCACAGCGACTTGGCCCCTCGGTCCTGACCCGCTCACAGCTTCTTGCCCCTGCAGTCCTGACCCGCTCACAGCGACTTGGCCCATCGGTCCTGACCCGCTCACAGCGACTTGCCCCTGCAGTCCAGACCCGCTCACAGCGACTTAGCCCCTCGGTCCTGACCCGCTCACAGCGACTTTGCCCCTCGGTCCTGACCCGCTCCCAGCGACTTGCCCCTGCGGTCCTGACCCGCTCACAGCGACTTGGCCCCTCGGTCCTGACCCGCTCACAGCGACTTGGCCCCTCGGTCCTGACCCGCTCACAGCGACTTGCCCCTGCAGTCCTGACCCGCTCACAGCGACTTGGCCCCTCGGTCCTGACCCGCTCACAGCCACGTGCCCCTGCAGTCCTGACCCACTCACAGCGACTTGGCCCCTCAGTCCTGACCCGCTCACAGCAACACTGCCCCTGCAGTCCTGACCCGCTGACAGCGACTTGGCCCCTCGGTCCTGACCCGCTCACAGCGACTTGCCCCTGCGATCCTGACCCGCTCACAGCGACTTTGCCCCTCGGTCCTGACCCGCTCCCAGCGACTTGCCCCTGCGGTCCTGACCCGCTCACAGCGACTTGGCCCCTCGGTCCTAACCCGCTCACAGCTTCTTGCCCCTGCAGTCCTGACCCGCTCACAGCGACTTGGCACCTCGGTCCTGACCCGCTCTCCGCGACTTGGCCCCTCGGTCCTGACCCGCTCACATCGACTTGCCCCTGCAGTCCTGACCCACTCACAGCGACTTGTCCCCTCGGTCCTGGCCCGCTCACAGCGACTTGCCCCTGCGATCCTGACCCGCTCACAGCGACTTGGCCCGTCGGTCCTGACCCGCTCACAGCGACATTGCCCCTCGGTCCTGACCCGCTCACAGCGACTTGGCCCCTCGGTCCTGACCCGCTCAAAGTGACTTGCCCCTGCAGTCCTGACCCGCTCACAGCGACACTGCCCCTGCAGTCCTGAACCGCTCACAGCGACTTGGCCCCTCGGTCCTGACCCGCTCACAGCGACTTGCCCCTGCAGTCCTGACCCGCTATCAGCGACTTGCCCCTTCAGTCCTGACCCGCTCACAGCGACTTGGCCCCTCGGTCCTGACCCGCTCACAGCACCTTCCCCCTCGGTCCTGACCCGCTCACAGCGACTTGGCCCCTCGGTCCTTACCCGCTCACGGCGACTTGCCCCTGCAGTCCTGACCCGCTCACAGCGACTTGCCTTTGCAGTCCTGACCAGCTCACAGCGACTTGGCCCCTCGGCCCAGTCCCGCTCACAGCGACTTGGCCCCTCGGTCCTGACCCGCTCACAGCGACTTGGCCCCTCGGTCCTGACCCGCTCACAGCTTCTTGCCCCTGCAGTCCTGACCCGCTCACAGCGACTTGGCCCATCGGTCCTGACCCGCTCACAGCGACTTGCCCCTGCAGTCCAGACCCGCTCACAGCGACTTAGCCCCTCGGTCCTGACCCGCTCACAGCGACTTTGCCCCTCGGTCCTGACCCGCTCCCAGCGACTTGCCCCTGCGGTCCTGACCCGCTCACAGCGACTTGGCCCCTCGGTCCTGACCCGCTCACAGCGACTTGGCCCCTCGGTCCTGACCCGCTCACAGCGACTTGCCCCTGCAGTCCTGACCCGCTCACAGCGACTTGGCCCCTCGGTCCTGACCCGCTCACAGCCACGTGCCCCTGCAGTCCTGACCCACTCACAGCGACTTGGCCCCTCGGTCCTGACCCGCTCACAGCAACACTGCCCCTGCAGTCCTGACCCGCTCACAGCGACTTGGCCCCTCGGTCCTGACCCGTTCACAGCGACTTGCCCCTGCAGTCCTGACCCGCTCACAGCGACTTGGCCCCTCGGTCCTGACCCGCTCACAGCGACTTGGCCCCTCGGTCCTGACCCGCTCACAGCGACTTGCCCCTGCAGTCCTGACCCGCTCACAGCGACTTGGCCCCTCGGTCCTGACCCGCTCACAGCGACGTGCCCCTGCAGTCCTGCCCCACTCACAGCGACTTGGCACCTCGGTCCTGACCAGCTCACAGCGACTTGGCCCCTCGGTCCTGACCCGCTCACAGCAACACTGCCCCTGCAGTCCTGACCCGCTCACAGCGACTTGGCCCCTCGGTCCTGACCCGCTCACAGCGACTTGCCCCTGCAGTCCTGACCCGCTCACAGCGACTTGGCCCCTCGGTCCTGACCCGCTCACAGCGACTTGGCCCCTCGGTCCTGACCCGCTCACAGCGACTTTACCCCTGCAGTCCTGACCCGCTCACAGCGACTTGGCCCCTCGGTCCTGACCCGCTCACAGCGACTTGCCGCTGCAGTCCTGACCTGCTCACAGCGACTTGGCCCCTCGGTCCTGACCTGCTAACAGCGAATTGGCCCCTGCGGTCCTGACCCGCTCACAGCGACTTGCCCCTGCGGTCCTGACCCGCTCACAGCGACTTGGCCCCTCGGTCCTGACCCGCTCACAGCGACTTGGCCCCTCGGTCCTGACCCGCTCACAGCGACTTGGCCCCTCGGTCCTGACCCGCTCACAGCGACTTGGCTCCTCCGTCCTGACCCGCTCACAGCGACTTGTCTCCTCGGTCCTGACCCACTCACAGCGACTTGCCCCTGCAGTCCTGACCCGCTCACAGCGACATGGCCCCTCCGTCCTGACCCGCTCACAGCGACTTGGCCCCTCGGTCCAGACCCGCTCACAGCGACTTGCCCCTGCAGTCCTGACCCGCTCACAGATACTTGGCCCCTCGGTCCTGACCCGCTCACAGCGACTTGGCCCCTCGTTCCTGACCCGCTCACAGCGACTTGCCCCTGCATTCCTGACCCGCTCACAGCGACTTGGCCCCTCGGTCCTGACCCGCTCACAGCGACATGCCCCCTCGGTCCTGACCCGCTCACAGCGACTTGGCCCCTCTGTCCTTACCCGCTCACAGCTTCTTGCCCCTGCAGTCCTGACCCGCTCACAGCGACTTGGCACCTCGGTCCTGACCCGCTCTCCGCGACTTGGCCCCTCGGTCCTGACCCGCTCACATCGACTTGCCCCTGCAGTCCTGACCCGCTCACAGCGACTTGTCCACTCTGTCCTGGCCCGCTCACAGCGACTTGCCCCTGCGATCCTGACCCGCTCACAGCGACTTGGCCCGTCGGTCCTGACCCGCTCACAGCGACTTGGCCCCTCGGTCCTGACCCGCTCACAGCGACTTGCCCCTGCAGTCCTGACCCGCTCACAGCGACTTGGCCCCTCGGTCAAAACCCGCTCACAGCTTCTTGCCCCTGCAGTCCTGACCCGCTCACAGCGACTTGGCACCTCGGTCCTGACCCGCTCTCCGCGACTTGGCCCCTCGGTCCTGACCCGCTCACATCGACTTGCCCCTGCAGTCCTGACCCGCTCACAGCGACTTGTCCCCTCGGTCCTGGCCCGCTCACAGCGACTTGCCCCTGCGATCCTGACCCGCTCACAGCGACTTGGCCCGTCGGTCCTGACCCGCTCACAGCGACTTGGCCCCTCGGTCCTGACCCGCTCACAGCGACTTGGCCCCTCGGTCCTGACCCGCTCACAGTGACTTGCCCCTGCAGTCCTGACCCGCTCACAGCGACACTGCCCCTGCAGTCCTGAACCGCTCACAGCGACTTGGCCCCTCGGTCCTGACCCGCTCACAGCGACTTGCCCCTGCAGTCCTGACCCGCTCTCAGCGACTTGCCCCTTCAGTCCTGACCCGCTCACAGCGACTTGGCCCCTCGGTCCTGACCCGCTCACAGCACCTTCCCCCTCGGTCCTGACCCGCTCACAGCGACTTGGCCCCTCGGTCCTTACCCGCTCACGGCGACTTGCCCCTGCAGTCCTGACCCGCTCACAGCGACTTGCCTTTGCAGTCCTGACCAGCTCACAGCGACTTGGCCCCTCGGCCCTGTCCCGCTCACAGCGACTTGGCCCCTCGGTCCTGACCCGCTCACAGCGACTTGGCCCCTCGGTCCTGACCCGCTCACAGCTTCTTGCCCCTGCAGTCCTGACCCGCTCACAGCGACTTGGCCCATCGGTCCTGACCCGCTCACAGCGACATGCCCCTGCAGTCCAGACCCGCTCACAGCAACTTAGCCCCTCGGTCCTGACCCGCTCACAGCGACTTTGCCCCTCGGTCCTGACCCGTTCCCAGCGACTTGCCCCTGCGGTCCTGACCCGCTCACAGCGACTTGGCCCCTCGGTCCTGACCCGCTCACAGCGACTTGGCCCCTCGGTCCTGACCCGCTCACAGCGACTTGCCCCTGCAGTCCTGACCCGCTCACAGCGACTTGGCCCCTCGGTCCTGACCCGCTCACAGCGACGTGCCCCTGCAGTCCTGCCCCACTCACAGCGACTTGGCCCCTCGGTCCTGACCAGCTCACAGCGACTTGGCCCCTCGGTCCTGACCCGCTCACAGCAACACTGCCCCTGCAGTCCTGACCCGCTCACAGCGACTTGGCCCCCCGGTCCTGACCCGCTCACAGCGACTTGCCCCTGCAGTCCTGACCCGCTCACAGCGACTTGGCCCCTCGGTCCTGACCCGCTCACAGCGACTTGGCCCCTCGGTCCTGACCCGCTCACAGCGACTTTACCCCTGCAGTCCTGACCCGCTCACAGCGACTTGGCCCCTCGGTCCTGACCCGCTCACAGCGACTTGCCCCTGCAGTCCTGACCCGCTCACAGCGACTTGGCCCCTCGGTCCTGACCCGCTAACAGCGAATTGGCCCCTGCGGTCCTGACCCGCTCACAGCGACTTGCCCCTGCGGTCCTGACCCGCTCACAGCGACTTGGCCCCTCGGTCCTGACCCACTCACAGCGACTTGGCCCCTCGGTCCTGACCCGCTCACAGCGACTTGGCCCCTCGGTCCTGACCCGCTCACAGCGACTTGGCTCCTCGGTCCTGACCCGCTCACAGCGACTTGCCCCTGCAGTCCTGACCCGCTCTCAGCGACATGGCCCCTCGGTCCTGGCCCGCTCACAGCGACTTGGCCCCTCGGTCCGGACCCGCTCACAGCGACTTGCCCCTGCAGTCCTGACCCGCTCACAGCTACTTGGCCCCTTGGTCCTGACCCGCTCACAGCGACTTGGCCCCTCGTTCCTGACCCGCTCACAGCGACTTTCCCCTGCAGTCCTGACCCGCTCACAGCCACTTGGCCCCTCGGTCCTGACCCGCTCACAGCGACTTGCCCCCTCGGTCCTGACCCGCTCACAGCGACTTGGCACATCTGTCCTTACCCGCTCACGGCGACTTGCCCCTGCAGTCCTGACCCGCTCACAGCGACCTGGCCCCTCGGTCCTGTCCCGCTCACAGCGACTTGCCCCTGCAGTCCTGACCCGCTCACAGCGACTTAGCCCCTCGGTCCTGACCCGCTCACAGCGAATTTGCCCCTCGCTCCTGACCCGCTCCCAGCGACTTGCCCCTGCGGTCCTGACCCGCTCAACACCGACTTGGCCCCTCGGTCCTGACCCGCTCACAGCGACTTGGCCCCTCGGTCCTGACCCGCTCACAGCGAATTGCCCCTGCAGTCCTGACCCGCTCACAGCGACTTGGCCCCTCGGTCCTGACCCGCTCACAGCGACGTGCCCCTGCAGTCCTGACCCACTCACAGCGACTTGGCCCCTCGGTCCTGACCCGCTCACAGCGACTTGGCCCCTCGGTCCTGACCCGCTCACAGCAACACTGCCCCTGCAGTCCTGACCCGCTCACAGCGACTTCGCCCCTCGGTCCTGACCCGCTCACAGCGACTTGCCCCTGCAGTCCTGACCCGCTCACAGCGACTTGGCCCCTCGGTCCTGACCCGCTCACAGCGACTTGGCCCCTCGGTCCTGACCTGCTCACAGCGACTTGCCCCTGCAGTCCTGACCCGCTCACAGCGACTTGGCCCCTCGGTCCTGACCCGCTCTTAGCGACTTGCCCCTGCAGTCCTGACCCGCTCACAGCGACTTGGCCCCTCGGTCCTGACCCGCTCACAGCGACTTGTCCCCTCGGTCCTGACCCGCTCACAGCGACTTGCCCCTGCGGTCCTGACCCAATCACAGCGACTTGGCCCCTCGGTCCTGACCCGCTCACAGCGACTTGGCCCCTCGGTCCTGACCCGCTCACAGCGACTTGGCCCCTCGGTCCTGACCCGCTCACAGCGACTTGTCTCCTCGGTCCTGACCCACTCACAGCGACTTGCCCCTGCAGTCCTGACCCGCTCACAGCGACATGGCCCCTCCGTCCTGACCCGCTCACAGCGACTTGGCCCCTCGGTCCAGACCCGCTCACAGCGACTTGCCCCTGCAGTCCTGACCCGCTCACAGATACTTGGCCCCTCGGTCCTGACCCGCTCACAGCGACTTGGCCCCTCGTTCCTGACCCGCTCACAGCGACTTGCCCCTGCATTCCTGACCCGCTCACAGCGACTTGGCCCCTCGGTCCTGACCCGCTCACAGCGACATGCCCCCTCGGTCCTGACCCGCTCACAGCGACTTGGCCCCTCTGTCCTTACCCGCTCACGGCGACTTGCCCCTGCAGTCCTGACCCGCTCACAGCGACCTGGCCCCTCGGTCCTGACCCGTTCACAGCGACATGCCCCTGCAGTCCTGACCAGCTCACAGCGACTTGGCCCCTCGGTCCTGACCCGCTCACAGCGACTTGGCCCCTCGGTCCTGACCCGCTCACGGCGACTTGGCCCCTCGGTCCTGACCCGCTCACAGCTTCTTGCCCCTGCAGTCCTGACCCGCTCACAGCGACTTGGCCCCTCGGTCCTGACCCGCTCTCAGCGACTTGGCCCCTCGGTCCTGACCCGATCACATCGACTTGCCCCTGCAATCCTGACCTGCTCACAGCGACTTGGCCCCTCGGTCCTGACCCGCTCACAGCGACTTGGCCCCTCGGTCCTGACCCGCTCACAGCGACTTGCCCCTGCGATCCTGACCCGCTCACAGCGACTTGGCCCCTTGGTCCTGACCCGCTCACAGCGACTTGGCCCGTCGGTCCTGACCCGCTCACAGCGACTTGGCCCATCGGTCCTGACCCGCTCACAGCGACTTGCCCCTGCAGTCCTGACCCGCTCACAGCGACACTGCCCCTGCAGTCCTGACCCGCTCACAGCGACTTGGCCCCTCGGTCCTGACCCGCTCACAGCGACTTGCCCCTGCAGTCCTGACCCGCTGTCAGCGACTTGCCCCTACAGTCCTGACCCGCTCACAGCGACTTGGCCCCTCGGTCCTGACCCGCTCACAGCGACTTGGCCCCTCGGTCCTGACCCGCTCACAGCGACTTGGCCCCTCAGTCCTGACCCGCTCACAGCGACTTGCCCCTGCAGTCCTGACCCGCTCACAGCGACTTGGCCCCTCGGTCCTGACCCGCTCACAGCTTCTTGCCCCTGCAGTCCTGACCCGTTCACAGCGACTTGGCCCCTCGGTCCTGACCCACTCACAGCGACTTGGCCCCTCGGTCCTGACCCGCTCACAGCGACTTCGCCCCTCGGTCCTGACCCGCTCACAGCGACTTGGCTCCTCGGTTCTGACCCGCTCACAGCGACTTGCCCCTACAGTCCTGACCCGCTCTCAGCGACATGGCCCCTCGGTCCTGACCCGCACACAGCGACTTGGCCCCTGCAGTCCTGACCCGCTCACAGCGACTTGGCCCCTCGGTCCTGACCCGCTCACAGCGACTTGCCCCCTCGGTCCTGACCCGCTCACAGCGACTTGGCCCCTCTGTCCTTACCCGCTCACGGCGACTTGCCCCTGCAGTCCTGACCCGCTTACAGCGACCTGGCCCCTCGGTCCTGACCCGCTCACAGCGACTTGCCCCTGCAGTCCTGACCAGCTCACAGCGACTTGGCCCCTCGGTCCTGACCCGCTCACAGCGACTTGGCCCCTCGGTCCTGACCCGCTCACAGCGACTTGGCCCCTCGGTCCTGACCCGCTCACAGCGACTTGGCTCCTCGGTCCTGACCCGCTCACAGCGACTTGCCCCTGCAGTCCTGACCCGCTCACAGCGACATGGCCCCTCGGTCCTGACCCGCTCACAGCGACTTGGCCCCTCGGTCCGGACCCTCTCACAGCGACTTGCCCCTGCAGTCCTGACCCGCTCACAGCTACTTGGCCCCTCGGTCCTGACCCGCTCACAGCGACTTGGCCCCTCGTTCCTGACCCACTCACAGCGACTTGCCCCTGCAGTCCTGACCCACTCACAGCGACTTGGCCCCTCGGTCCTGACCCGCTCACAGCGACTTGCCCCCTCGGTCCTGACCCGCTCACAGCGACTTGGCCCCTCTGTCCTTACCCGCTCACGGCGACTTGACCCCTCGGTCCTGACCGGCTCTCAGCGACTTGGCCCCTCGGTCCTAACCCGCTCACAGCTTCTTGCCCCTGCAGTCCTGACCCGCTCACAGCGACTTGGCACCTCGGTCCTGACCCGCTCTCCGCGACTTGCCCCTGCAGTCCTGACCCGCTCACATCGACTTGCCCCTGCAGTCCTGACCCGCTCACAGCGACTTGTCCCCTCGGTCCTGGCCCGCTCACAGCGACTTGCCCCTGCGATCCTGACCCGCTCACAGCGACTTGGCCCGTCGGTCCTGACCCGCTCACAGCGACTTGGCCCCTCGGTCCTGACCCGCTCACAGCGACTTGGCCCCTCGGTCCTGACCCGCTCACAGTAACTTGCCCCTTCATTCCTGACCCGCTCACAGCGACACTGCCCCTGCAGTCCTGAATCGCTCACAGCGACTTGGCCCCTCGGTCCTGACCCGCTCGCAGCGACTTGCCCCTGCAGTCCTGACCCGCTCACAGCTACTTGGCCCCTCGGTCCTGACCCGCTCACAGCACCTTCCCCCTCGGTCCTGACCCGCTCACAGCGACTTGGCCCCTCGGTCCTGACCCGCTCACAGCGACTTGGCCCCTCGGTCCTGACCCGCTCACGGCGACTTGGCCCCTCGGTCCTGACCCGCTCACAGCTTCTTGCCCCTGCAGTCCTGACCCGCTCACAGCGACTTGGCCCCTCGGTCCTGACCCGCTCTCAGCGACTTGGCCCCTCGGTCCTGACCCGATCACATCGACTTGCCCCTGCAATCCTGACCTGCTCACAGCGACTTGGCCCCTCGGTCCTGACCCGCTCACAGCGACTTGGCCCCTCGGTCCTGACCCGCTCACAGCGACTTGCCCCTGCGATCCTGACCCGCTCACAGCGACTTGGCCCCTTGGTCCTGACCCGCTCACAGCGACTTGGCCCGTCGGTCCTGACCCGCTCACAGCGACTTGGCCCATCGGTCCTGACCCGCTCACAGCGACTTGCCCCTGCAGTCCTGACCCGCTCACAGCGACACTGCCCCTGCAGTCCTGACCCGCTCACAGCGACTTGGCCCCTCGGTCCTGACCCGCTCACAGCGACTTGCCCCTGCAGTCCTGACCCGCTGTCAGCGACTTGCCCCTACAGTCCTGACCCGCTCACAGCGACTTGGCCCCTCGGTCCTGACCCGCTCACAGCGACTTGCCCCTGCAGTCCTGACCCGCTGTCAGCGACTTGCCCCTACAGTCCTGACCCGCTCACAGCGACTTGGCCCCTCGGTCCTGACCCGCTCACAGCGACTTGCCCCTACAGTCCTGACCCGCTCACAGCGACTTGGCCCCTCGGTCCTGACCCGCTCACGGCGACTAGCCCCTGCAGTCCTGACCCGCTCACAGCGACTTGCCTTTGCACTCCTGACCAGCTCACAGCGACTTGGCCCCTCGGCCCTGTCCCGCTCACAGCGACTTGGCCCCTCGGTCCTGACCCGCTCACAGCGACTTGGCCCCTCGGTCCTGACCCGCTCACAGCTTCTTGCCCCTGCAGTCCTGACCCGCTCACAGCGACTTGGCCCATCGGTCCTGACCCGCTCACAGCGACTTGCCCCTGCAGTCCAGACCCGCTCACAGCGACTTAGCCCCTCGGTCCTGACCCGCTCACAGCGACTTTGCCCCTCGGTCCTGACCCGCTCCCAGCGACTTGCCCCTGCGGTCCTGACCCGCTCACAGCGACTTGGCCCCTCGGTCCTGACCCGCTCACAGCGACTTGGCCCCTCGGTCCTGACCCGCTCACAGCGACTTGCCCCTGCAGTACTGACCCGCTCACAGCGACTTGGCCCCTCGGTCCTGACCCGCTCACAGCCACGTGCCCCTGCAGTCCTGACCCACTCACAGCGACTTGGCCCCTCAGTCCTGACCCGCTCACAGCAACACTGCCCCTGCAGTCCTGACCCGCTGACAGCGACTTGGCCCCTCGGTCCTGACCCGCTCACAGCGACTTGCCCCTGCGATCCTGACCCGCTCACAGCGACTTTGCCCCTCGGTCCTGACCCGCTCCCAGCGACTTGCCCCTGCGGTCCTGACCCGCTCACAGCGACTTGGCCCCTCGGTCCTAACCCGCTCACAGCTTCTTGCCCCTGCAGTCCTGACCCGCTCACAGCGACTTGGCACCTCGGTCCTGACCCGCTCTCCGCGACTTGGCCCCTCGGTCCTGACCCGCTCACATCGACTTGCCCCTGCAGTCCTGACCCGCTCACAGCGACTTGTCCCCTCGGTCCTGGCCCGCTCACAGCGACTTGCCCCTGCGATCCTGACCCGCTCACAGCGACTTGGCCCGTCGGTCCTGACCCGCTCACAGCGACATTGCCCCTCGGTCCTGACCCGCTCACAGCGACTTGGCCCCTCGGTCCTGACCCGCTCAAAGTGACTTGCCCCTGCAGTCCTGACCCGCTCACAGCGACACTGCCCCTGCAGTCCTGAACCGCTCACAGCGACTTGGCCCCTCGGTCCTGACCCGCTCACAGCGACTTGCCCCTGCAGTCCTGACCCGCTCTCAGCGACTTGCCCCTTCAGTCCTGACCCGCTCACAGCGACTTGGCCCCTCGGTCCTGACCCGCTCACAGCACCTTCCCCCTCGGTCCTGACCCGCTCACAGCGACTTGGCCCCTCGGTCCTTACCCGCTCACGGCGACTTGCCCCTGCAGTCCTGACCCGCTCACAGCGACTTGCCTTTGCAGTCCTGACCAGCTCACAGCGACTTGGCCCCTCGGCCCAGTCCCGCTCACAGCGACTTGGCCCCTCGGTCCTGACCCGCTCACAGCGACTTGGCCCCTCGGTCCTGACCCGCTCACAGCTTCTTGCCCCTGCAGTCCTGACCCGCTCACAGCGACTTGGCCCATCGGTCCTGACCCGCTCACAGCGACTTGCCCCTGCAGTCCAGACCCGCTCACAGCGACTTAGCCCCTCGGTCCTGACCCGCTCACAGCGACTTTGCCCCTCGGTCCTGACCCGCTCCCAGCGACTTGCCCCTGCGGTCCTGACCCGCTCACAGCGACTTGGCCCCTCGGTCCTGACCCGCTCACAGCGACTTGGCCCCTCGGTCCTGACCCGCTCACAGCGACTTGCCCCTGCAGTCCTGACCCGCTCACAGCGACTTGGCCCCTCGGTCCTGACCCGCTCACAGCCACGTGCCCCTGCAGTCCTGACCCACTCACAGCGACTTGGCCCCTCGGTCCTGACCCGCTCACAGCAACACTGCCCCTGCAGTCCTGACCCGCTCACGGCGACTTGGCCCCTCGGTCCTGACCCGCTCACAGCTTCTTGCCCCTGCAGTCCTGACCCGCTCACAGCGACTTGGCCCCTCGGTCCTGACCTGCTCTCAGCGACTTGGCCCCTCGGTCCTGACCCGATCACATCGACTTGCCCCTGCAATCCTGACCTGCTCACAGCGACTTGGCCCCTCGGTCCTGACCCGCTCACAGCGACTTGGCCCCTCGGTCCTGACCCGCTCACAGCGACTTGCCCCTGCGATCCTGACCCGCTCACAGCGACTTGGCCCCTTGGTCCTGACCCGCTCACAGCGACTTGGCCCCTCGGTCCTGACCCGCTCACAGCGACTTGGCCCCTCGGTCCTGACCCGCTCACAGCGACTTGCCCCTGCAGTCCTGACCCGCTCACAGCGACACTGCCCCTGCAGTCCTGACCTGCTCACAGCGACTTGGCCCCTCGGTCCTGACCCGCTCACAGCGACTTGCCCCTGCAGTCCTGACCCGCTGTCAGCGACTTGCCCCTGCAGTCCTGACCCGCTCACAGCGACTTGGCCCCTCGGTCCTGACCCGCTCACAGCTTCTTGCCCCTGCAGTCCTGACCCGTTCACAGCGACTTGGCCCCTCGGTCCTGACCCACTCACAGCGACTTGGCCCCTCGGTCCTGACCCGCTCACAGCGACTTGGCCCCTCGGTCCTGACCCGCTCACAGCGACTTGGCTCCTCGGTTCTGACCCGCTCACAGCGACTTGCCCCTACAGTCCTGACCCGCTCTCAGCGACATGGCCCCTCGGTCCTGACCCGCTCACAGCGAATTGGCCCCTGCAGTCCTGACCCGCTCACAGCGACTTGGCCCCTCGGTCCTGACCCGCTCACAGCGACTTGCCCCCTCGGTCCTGACCCGCTCACAGCGACTTGGCCCCTCTGTCCTTACCCGCTCACGGCGACTTGCCCCTGCAGTCCTGACCCGCTTACAGCGACCTGGCCCCTCGGTCCTGACCCGCTCACAGCGACTTGCCCCTGCAGTCCTGACCAGCTCACAGCGACTTGGCCCCTCGGTCCTGACCCGCTCACAGCGACTTGGCCCCTCGGTCCTGACCCGCTCACAGCGACTTGGCCCCTCGGTCCTGACCCGCTCACAGCGACTTGGCTCCTCGGTCCTGACCCGCTCACAGCGACTTGCCCCTGCAGTCCTGACCCGCTCACAGCGACATGGCCCCTCGGTCCTGACCCGCTCACAGCGACTTGGCCCCTCGGTCCGGACCCTCTCACAGCGACTTGCCCCTGCAGTCCTGACCCGCTCACAGCTACTTGGCCCCTCGGTCCTGACCCGCTCACAACGACTTGGCCCCTCGTTCCTGACCCACTCACAGCGACTTACCCCTGCAGTCCTGACCCGCTCACAGCGACTTGGCCCCTCGGTCCTGACCCGCTCACAGCGACTTGCCCCCTCGGTCCTGACCCGCTCACAGCGACTTGGCCCCTCTGTCCTTACCCGCTCACGGCGACTTGACCCCTCGGTCCTGACCGGCTCTCAGCGACTTGGCCCCTCGGTCCTAACCCGCTCACAGCTTCTTGCCCCTGCAGTCCTGACCCGCTCACAGCGACTTGGCACCTCGGTCCTGACCCGCTCTCCGCGACTTGCCCCTGCAGTCCTGACCCGCTCACATCGACTTGCCCCTGCAGTCCTGACCCGCTCACAGCGACTTGTCCCCTCGGTCCTGGCCCGCTCACAGCGACTTGGCCCCTCTGTCCTTACCCGCTCACGGCGACTTGACCCCTCGGTCCTGACCGGCTCTCAGCGACTTGGCCCCTCGGTCCTAACCCGCTCACAGCTTCTTGCCCCTGCAGTCCTGACCCGCTCACAGCGACTTGGCACCTCGGTCCTGACCCGCTCTCCGCGACTTGCCCCTGCAGTCCTGACCCGCTCACAACGACTTGCCCCTGCAGTCCTGACCCGCTCACAGCGACTTGTCCCCTCGGTCCTGGCCCGCTCACAGCGACTTGCCCCTGCGATCCTGACCCGCTCACAGCGACTTGGCCCGTCGGTCCTGACCCGCTCACAGCGACTTGGCCCCTCGGTCCTGACCCGCTCACAGCGACTTGGCCCCTCGGTCCTGACCCGCTCACAGTGACTTGCCCCTTCATTCCTGACCCGCTCACAGCGACACTGCCCCTGCAGTCCTGAACCGCTCACAGCGACTTGGCCCCTCGGTCCTGACCCGCTCACAGCGACTTGCCCCTGCAGTCCTGACCCGCTCACAGCTACTTGGCCCCTCGGTCCTGACCCGCTCACAGCACCTTCCCCCTCGGTCCTGACCCGCTCACAGCGACTTGGCCCCTCGGTCCTTACCCGCTCACGGCGACTAGCCCCTGCAGTCCTGACCCGCTCACAGCGACTTGCCTTTGCAGTCCTGACCAGCTCACAGCGACTTGGCCCCTCGGTCCTGACCCGCTCACAGCGACTTGGCCCCTCGGTCCTGACCCGCTCACAGCTTCTTGCCCCTGCAGTCCTGACCCGCTCACAGCGACTTGGCCCATCGGTCCTGACCCGCTCACAGCGACTTGCCCCTGCAGTCCAGACCCGCTCACAGCGACTTAGCCCCTCGGTCCTGACCCGCTCACAGCGACTTTGCCCCTCGGTCCTGACCCGCTCCCAGCGACTTGCCCCTGCGGTCCTGACCCGCTCACAGCGACTTGGCCCCTCGGTCCTGACCCGCTCACAGCGACTTGGCCCCTCGGTCCTGACCCGCTCACAGCGACTTGCCCCTGCAGTCCTGACCCGCTCACAGCGACTTGGCCCCTCGGTCCTGACCCGCTCACAGCCACGTGCCCCTGCAGTCCTGACCCACTCACAGCGACTTGGCCCCTCAGTCCTGACCCGCTCACAGCAACACTGCCCCTGCAGTCCTGACCCGCTGACAGCGACTTGGCCCCTCGGTCCTGACCCGCTCACAGCGACTTGCCCCTGCGATCCTGACCCGCTCACAGCGACTTTGCCCCTCGGTCCTGACCCGCTCCCAGCGACTTGCCCCTGCGGTCCTGACCCGCTCACAGCGACTTGGCCCCTCGGTCCTAACCCGCTCACAGCTTCTTGCCCCTGCAGTCCTGACCCGCTCACAGCGACTTGGCACCTCGGTCCTGACCCGCTCTCCGCGACTTGGCCCCTCGGTCCTGACCCGCTCACATCGACTTGCCCCTGCAGTCCTGACCCACTCACAGCGACTTGTCCCCTCGGTCCTGGCCCGCTCACAGCGACTTGCCCCTGCGATCCTGACCCGCTCACAGCGACTTGGCCCGTCGGTCCTGACCCGCTCACAGCGACATTGCCCCTCGGTCCTGACCCGCTCACAGCGACTTGGCCCCTCGGTCCTGACCCGCTCAAAGTGACTTGCCCCTGCAGTCCTGACCCGCTCACAGCGACACTGCCCCTGCAGTCCTGAACCGCTCACAGCGACTTGGCCCCTCGGTCCTGACCCGCTCACAGCGACTTGCCCCTGCAGTCCTGACCCGCTCTCAGCGACTTGCCCCTTCAGTCCTGACCCGCTCACAGCGACTTGGCCCCTCGGTCCTGACCCGCTCACAGCACCTTCCCCCTCGGTCCTGACCCGCTCACAGCGACTTGGCCCCTCGGTCCTTACCCGCTCACGGCGACTTGCCCCTGCAGTCCTGACCCGCTCACAGCGACTTGCCTTTGCAGTCCTGACCAGCTCACAGCGACTTGGCCCCTCGGCCCAGTCCCGCTCACAGCGACTTGGCCCCTCGGTCCTGACCCGCTCACAGCGACTTGGCCCCTCGGTCCTGACCCGCTCACAGCTTCTTGCCCCTGCAGTCCTGACCCGCTCACAGCGACTTGGCCCATCGGTCCTGACCCGCTCACAGCGACTTGCCCCTGCAGTCCAGACCCGCTCACAGCGACTTAGCCCCTCGGTCCTGACCCGCTCACAGCGACTTTGCCCCTCGGTCCTGACCCGCTCCCAGCGACTTGCCCCTGCGGTCCTGACCCGCTCACAGCGACTTGGCCC
This sequence comes from Stegostoma tigrinum, assembly GCF_030684315.1. Lineage (NCBI taxonomy): Eukaryota > Metazoa > Chordata > Chondrichthyes > Orectolobiformes > Stegostomatidae > Stegostoma > Stegostoma tigrinum. Next base: position 890,025 of record NW_026728043.1, on the reverse strand, counting down.
CTCGGTCCTGACCCGCTCACAGCGACTTGGCCCCTCGGTCCTGACCCGCTCACAGCGACTTGCCCCTGCAGTCCTGACCCGCTCACAGCGACTTGGCCCCTCGGTCCTGACCCGCTCACAGCCACGTGCCCCTGCAGTCCTGACCCACTCACAGCGACTTGGCCCCTCGGTCCTGACCCGCTCACAGCAACACTGCCCCTGCAGTCCTGACCCGCTCACAGCGACTTGGCCCCTCGGTCCTGACCCGTTCACAGCGACTTGCCCCTGCAGTCCTGACCCGCTCACAGCGACTTGGCCCCTCGGTCCTGACCCGCTCACAGCGACTTGGCCCCTCGGTCCTGACCCGCTCACAGCGACTTGCCCCTGCAGTCCTGACCCGCTCACAGCGACTTGGCCCCTCGGTCCTGACCCGCTCACAGCGACGTGCCCCTGCAGTCCTGCCCCACTCACAGCGACTTGGCACCTCGGTCCTGACCAGCTCACAGCGACTTGGCCCCTCGGTCCTGACCCGCTCACAGCAACACTGCCCCTGCAGTCCTGACCCGCTCACAGCGACTTGGCCCCTCGGTCCTGACCCGCTCACAGCGACTTGCCCCTGCAGTCCTGACCCGCTCACAGCGACTTGGCCCCTCGGTCCTGACCCGCTCACAGCGACTTGGCCCCTCGGTCCTGACCCGCTCACAGCGACTTTACCCCTGCAGTCCTGACCCGCTCACAGCGACTTGGCCCCTCGGTCCTGACCCGCTCACAGCGACTTGCCGCTGCAGTCCTGACCTGCTCACAGCGACTTGGCCCCTCGGTCCTGACCTGCTAACAGCGAATTGGCCCCTGCGGTCCTGACCCGCTCACAGCGACTTGCCCCTGCGGTCCTGACCCGCTCACAGCGACTTGGCCCCTCGGTCCTGACCCGCTCACAGCGACTTGGCCCCTCGGTCCTGACCCGCTCACAGCGACTTGGCCCCTCGGTCCTGACCCGCTCACAGCGACTTGGCTCCTCCGTCCTGACCCGCTCACAGCGACTTGTCTCCTCGGTCCTGACCCACTCACAGCGACTTGCCCCTGCAGTCCTGACCCGCTCACAGCGACATGGCCCCTCCGTCCTGACCCGCTCACAGCGACTTGGCCCCTCGGTCCAGACCCGCTCACAGCGACTTGCCCCTGCAGTCCTGACCCGCTCACAGATACTTGGCCCCTCGGTCCTGACCCGCTCACAGCGACTTGGCCCCTCGTTCCTGACCCGCTCACAGCGACTTGCCCCTGCATTCCTGACCCGCTCACAGCGACTTGGCCCCTCGGTCCTGACCCGCTCACAGCGACATGCCCCCTCGGTCCTGACCCGCTCACAGCGACTTGGCCCCTCTGTCCTTACCCGCTCACGGCGACTTGCCCCTGCAGTCCTGACCCGCTCACAGCGACCTGGCCCCTCGGTCCTGACCCGTTCACAGCGACATGCCCCTGCAGTCCTGACCAGCTCACAGCGACTTGGCCCCTCGGTCCTGACCCGCTCACAGCGACTTGGCCCCTCGGTGCTGACCCGCTGACGGCGACTTGGCCCCTCGGTCCTGACCCGCTCACAGCTTCTTGCCCCTGCAGTCCTGACCCGCTCACAGCGACTTGGCCCCTCGGTCCTGACCCGCTCTCAGCGACTTGGCCCCTCGGTCCTGACCCGATCACATCGACTTGCCCCTGCAATCCTGACCTGCTCACAGCGACTTGGCCCCTCGGTCCTGACCCGCTCACAGCGACTTGGCCCCTCGGTCCTGACCCGCTCACAGCGACTTGCCCCTGCGATCCTGACCCGCTCACAGCGACTTGGCCCCTTGGTCCTGACCCGCTCACAGCGACTTGGCCCGTCGGTCCTGACCCGCTCACAGCGACTTGGCCCATCGGTCCTGACCCGCTCACAGCGACTTGCCCCTGCAGTCCTGACCCGCTCACAGCGACACTGCCCCTGCAGTCCTGACCCGCTCACAGCGACTTGGCCCCTCGGTCCTGACCCGCTCACAGCGACTTGCCCCTGCAGTCCTGACCCGCTGTCAGCGACTTGCCCCTACAGTCCTGACCCGCTCACAGCGACTTGGCCCCTCGGTCCTGACCCGCTCACAGCGACTTGGCCCCTCGGTCCTGACCCGCTCACAGCGACTTGGCCCCTCAGTCCTGACCCGCTCACAGCGACTTGCCCCTGCAGTCCTGACCCGCTCACAGCGACTTGGCCCCTCGGTCCTGACCCGCTCACAGCTTCTTGCCCCTGCAGTCCTGACCCGTTCACAGCGACTTGGCCCCTCGGTCCTGACCCACTCACAGCGACTTGGCCCCTCGGTCCTGACCCGCTCACAGCGACTTCGCCCCTCGGTCCTGACCCGCTCACAGCGACTTGGCTCCTCGGTTCTGACCCGCTCACAGCGACTTGCCCCTACAGTCCTGACCCGCTCTCAGCGACATGGCCCCTCGGTCCTGACCCGCACACAGCGACTTGGCCCCTGCAGTCCTGACCCGCTCACAGCGACTTGGCCCCTCGGTCCTGACCCGCTCACAGCGACTTGCCCCCTCGGTCCTGACCCGCTCACAGCGACTTGGCCCCTCTGTCCTTACCCGCTCACGGCGACTTGCCCCTGCAGTCCTGACCCGCTTACAGCGACCTGGCCCCTCGGTCCTGACCCGCTCACAGCGACTTGCCCCTGCAGTCCTGACCAGCTCACAGCGACTTGGCCCCTCGGTCCTGACCCGCTCACAGCGACTTGGCCCCTCGGTCCTGACCCGCTCACAGCGACTTGGCCCCTCGCTCCTGACCCGCTCACAGCGACTTGGCTCCTCGGTCCTGACCCGCTCACAGCGACTTGCCCCTGCAGTCCTGACCCGCTCACAGCGACATGGCCCCTCGGTCCTGACCCGCTCACAGCGACTTGGCCCCTCGGTCCGGACCCTCTCACAGCGACTTGCCCCTGCAGTCCTGACCCGCTCACAGCTACTTGGCCCCTCGGTCCTGACCCGCTCACAGCGACTTGGCCCCTCGTTCCTGACCCACTCACAGCGACTTGCCCCTGCAGTCCTGACCCGCTCACAGCGACTTGGCCCCTCGGTCCTGACCCGCTCACAGCGACTTGCCCCCTCGGTCCTGACCCGCTCACAGCGACTTGGCCCCTCTGTCCTTACCCGCTCACGGCGACTTGACCCCTCGGTCCTGACCGGCTCTCAGCGACTTGGCCCCTCGGTCCTAACCCGCTCACAGCTTCTTGCCCCTGCAGTCCTGACCCGCTCACAGCGACTTGGCACCTCGGTCCTGACCCGCTCTCCGCGACTTGCCCCTGCAGTCCTGACCCGCTCACATCGACTTGCCCCTGCAGTCCTGACCCGCTCACAGCGACTTGTCCCCTCGGTCCTGGCCCGCTCACAGCGACTTGCCCCTGCGATCCTGACCCGCTCACAGCGACTTGGCCCGTCGGTCCTGACCCGCTCACAGCGACTTGGCCCCTCGGTCCTGACCCGCTCACAGCGACTTGGCCCCTCGGTCCTGACCCGCTCACAGTAACTTGCCCCTTCATTCCTGACCCGCTCACAGCGACACTGCCCCTGCAGTCCTGAATCGCTCACAGCGACTTGGCCCCTCGGTCCTGACCCGCTCGCAGCGACTTGCCCCTGCAGTCCTGACCCGCTCACAGCTACTTGGCCCCTCGGTCCTGACCCGCTCACAGCACCTTCCCCCTCGGTCCTGACCCGCTCACAGCGACTTGGCCCCTCGGTCCTTACCCGCTCACGGCGACTAGCCCCTGCAGTCCTGACCCGCTCACAGCGACTTGCCTTTGCACTCCTGACCAGCTCACAGCGACTTGGCCCCTCGGCCCTGTCCCGCTCACAGCGACTTGGCCCCTCGGTCCTGACCCGCTCACAGCGACTTGGCCCCTCGGTCCTGACCCGCTCACAGCTTCTTGCCCCTGCAGTCCTGACCCGCTCACAGCGACTTGGCCCATCGTTCCTGACCCGCTCACAGCGACTTGCCCCTGCAGTCCAGACCCGCTCACAGCGACTTAGCCCCTCGGTCCTGACCCGCTCACAGCGACTTTGCCCCTCGGTCCTGACCCGCTCCCAGCGACTTGCCCCTGCGGTCCTGACCCGCTCACAGCGACTTGGCCCCTCGGTCCTGACCCGCTCACAGCGACTTGGCCCCTCGGTCCTGACCCGCTCACAGCGACTTGCCCCTGCAGTCCTGACCCGCTCACAGCGACTTGGCCCCTCGGTCCTGACCCGCTCACAGCCACGTGCCCCTGCAGTCCTGACCCACTCACAGCGACTTGGCCCCTCAGTCCTGACCCGCTCACAGCAACACTGCCCCTGCAGTCCTGACCCGCTGACAGCGACTTGGCCCCTCGGTCCTGACCCGCTCACAGCGACTTGCCCCTGCGATCCTGACCCGCTCACAGCGACTTTGCCCCTCGGTCCTGACCCGCTCCCAGCGACTTGCCCCTGCGGTCCTGACCCGCTCACAGCGACTTGGCCCCTCGGTCCTAACCCGCTCACAGCTTCTTGCCCCTGCAGTCCTGACCCGCTCACAGCGACTTGGCACCTCGGTCCTGACCCGCTCTCCGCGACTTGGCCCCTCGGTCCTGACCCGCTCACATCGACTTGCCCCTGCAGTCCTGACCCGCTCACAGCGACTTGTCCCCTCGGTCCTGGCCCGCTCACAGCGACTTGCCCCTGCGATCCTGACCCGCTCACAGCGACTTGGCCCGTCGGTCCTGACCCGCTCACAGCGACATTGCCCCTCGGTCCTGACCCGCTCACAGCGACTTGGCCCCTCGGTCCTGACCCGCTCAAAGTGACTTGCCCCTGCAGTCCTGACCCGCTCACAGCGACACTGCCCCTGCAGTCCTGAACCGCTCACAGCGACTTGGCCCCTCGGTCCTGACCCGCTCACAGCGACTTGCCCCTGCAGTCCTGACCCGCTCTCAGCGACTTGCCCCTTCAGTCCTGACCCGCTCACAGCGACTTGGCCCCTCGGTCCTGACCCGCTCACAGCACCTTCCCCCTCGGTCCTGACCCGCTCACAGCGACTTGGCCCCTCGGTCCTTACCCGCTCACGGCGACTTGCCCCTGCAGTCCTGACCCGCTCACAGCGACTTGCCTTTGCAGTCCTGACCAGCTCACAGCGACTTGGCCCCTCGGCCCAGTCCCGCTCACAGCGACTTGGCCCCTCGGTCCTGACCCGCTCACAGCGACTTGGCCCCTCGGTCCTGACCCGCTCACAGCTTCTTGCCCCTGCAGTCCTGACCCGCTCACAGCGACTTGGCCCATCGGTCCTGACCCGCTCACAGCGACTTGCCCCTGCAGTCCAGACCCGCTCACAGCGACTTAGCCCCTCGGTCCTGACCCGCTCACAGCGACTTTGCCCCTCGGTCCTGACCCGCTCCCAGCGACTTGCCCCTGCGGTCCTGACCCGCTCACAGCGACTTGGCCCCTCGGTCCTGACCCGCTCACAGCGACTTGGCCCCTCGGTCCTGACCCGCTCACAGCGACTTGCCCCTGCAGTCCTGACCCGCTCACAGCGACTTGGCCCCTCGGTCCTGACCCGCTCACAGCCACGTGCCCCTGCAGTCCTGACCCACTCACAGCGACTTGGCCCCTCGGTCCTGACCCGCTCACAGCAACACTGCCCCTGCAGTCCTGACCCGCTCACGGCGACTTGGCCCCTCGGTCCTGACCCGCTCACAGCTTCTTGCCCCTGCAGTCCTGACCCGCTCACAGCGACTTGGCCCCTCGGTCCTGACCTGCTCTCAGCGACTTGGCCCCTCGGTCCTGACCCGATCACATCGACTTGCCCCTGCAATCCTGACCTGCTCACAGCGACTTGGCCCCTCGGTCCTGACCCGCTCACAGCGACTTGGCCCCTCGGTCCTGACCCGCTCACAGCGACTTGCCCCTGCGATCCTGACCCGCTCACAGCGACTTGGCCCCTTGGTCCTGACCCGCTCACAGCGACTTGGCCCCTCGGTCCTGACCCGCTCACAGCGACTTGGCCCCTCGGTCCTGACCCGCTCACAGCGACTTGCCCCTGCAGTCCTGACCCGCTCACAGCGACACTGCCCCTGCAGTCCTGACCTGCTCACAGCGACTTGGCCCCTCGGTCCTGACCCGCTCACAGCGACTTGCCCCTGCAGTCCTGACCCGCTGTCAGCGACTTGCCCCTGCAGTCCTGACCCGCTCACAGCGACTTGGCCCCTCGGTCCTGACCCGCTCACAGCTTCTTGCCCCTGCAGTCCTGACCCGTTCACAGCGACTTGGCCCCTCGGTCCTGACCCACTCACAGCGACTTGGCCCCTCGGTCCTGACCCGCTCACAGCGACTTCGCCCCTCGGTCCTGACCCGCTCACAGCGACTTGGCTCCTCGGTTCTGACCCGCTCACAGCGACTTGCCCCTACAGTCCTGACCCGCTCTCAGCGACATGGCCCCTCGGTCCTGACCCGCTCACAGCGAATTGGCCCCTGCAGTCCTGACCCGCTCACAGCGACTTGGCCCCTCGGTCCTGACCCGCTCACAGCGACTTGCCCCCTCGGTCCTGACCCGCTCACAGCGACTTGGCCCCTCTGCCCTTACCCGCTCACGGCGACTTGCCCCTGCAGTCCTGACCCGCTTACAGCGACCTGGCCCCTCGGTCCTGACCCGCTCACAGCGACTTGCCCCTGCAGTCCTGACCAGCTCACAGCGACTTGGCCCCTCGGTCCTGACCCGCTCACAGCGACTTGGCCCCTCGGTCCTGACCCGCTCACAGCGACTTGGCCCCTCGGTCCTGACCCGCTCACAGCGACTTGGCTCCTCGGTCCTGACCCGCTCACAGCGACTTGCCCCTGCAGTCCTGACCCGCTCACAGCGACATGGCCCCTCGGTCCTGACCCGCTCACAGCGACTTGGCCCCTCGGTCCGGACCCTCTCACAGCGACTTGCCCCTGCAGTCCTGACCCGCTCACAGCTACTTGGCCCCTCGGTCCTGACCCGCTCACAGCGACTTGGCCCCTCGTTCCTGACCCACTCACAGCGACTTGCCCCTGCAGTCCTGACCCGCTCACAGCGACTTGGCCCCTCGGTCCTGACCCGCTCACAGCGACTTGCCCCCTCGGTCCTGACCCGCTCACAGCGACTTGGCCCCTCTGTCCTTACCCGCTCACGGCGACTTGACCCCTCGGTCCTGACCGGCTCTCAGCGACTTGGCCCCTCGGTCCTAACCCGCTCACAGCTTCTTGCCCCTGCAGTCCTGACCCGCTCACAGCGACTTGGCACCTCGGTCCTGACCCGCTCTCCGCGACTTGCCCCTGCAGTCCTGACCCGCTCACATCGACTTGCCCCTGCAGTCCTGACCCGCTCACAGCGACTTGTCCCCTCGGTCCTGGCCCGCTCACAGCGACTTGGCCCCTCTGTCCTTACCCGCTCACGGCGACTTGACCCCTCGGTCCTGACCGGCTCTCAGCGACTTGGCCCCTCGGTCCTAACCCGCTCACAGCTTCTTGCCCCTGCAGTCCTGACCCGCTCACAGCGACTTGGCACCTCGGTCCTGACCCGCTCTCCGCGACTTGCCCCTGCAGTCCTGACCCGCTCACATCGACTTGCCCCTGCAGTCCTGACCCGCTCACAGCGACTTGTCCCCTCGGTCCTGGCCCGCTCACAGCGACTTGCCCCTGCGATCCTGACCCGCTCACAGCGACTTGGCCCGTCGGTCCTGACCCGCTCACAGCGACTTGGCCCCTCGGTCCTGACCCGCTCACAGCGACTTGGCCCCTCGGTCCTGACCCGCTCACAGTGACTTGCCCCTTCATTCCTGACCTGCTCACAGCGACACTGCCCCTGCAGTCCTGAACCGCTCACAGCGACTTGGCCCCTCGGTCCTGACCCGCTCACAGCGACTTGCCCCTGCAGTCCTGACCCGCTCACAGCTACTTGGCCCCTCGGTCCTGACCCGCTCACAGCACCTTCCCCCTCTGTCCTGACCCGCTCACAGCGACTTGGCCCCTCGGTCCTTACCCGCTCACGGCGACTAGCCCCTGCAGTCCTGACCCGCTCACAGCGACTTGCCTTTGCAGTCCTGACCAGCTCACAGCGACTTGGCCCCTCGGTCCTGACCCGCTCACAGCGACTTGGCCCCTCGGTCCTGACCCGCTCACAGCTTCTTGCCCCTGCAGTCCTGACCCGCTCACAGCGACTTGGCCCATCGGTCCTGACCCGCTCACAGCGACTTGCCCCTGCAGTCCAGACCCGCTCACAGCGACTTAGCCCCTCGGTCCTGACCCGCTCACAGCGACTTTGCCCCTCGGTCCTGACCCGCTCCCAGCGACTTGCCCCTGCGGTCCTGACCCGCTCACAGCGACTTGGCCCCTCGGTCCTGACCCGCTCACAGCGACTTGGCCCCTCGGTCCTGACCCGCTCACAGCGACTTGCCCCTGCAGTCCTGACCCGCTCACAGCGACTTGGCCCCTCGGTCCTGACCCGCTCACAGCCACGTGCCCCTGCAGTCCTGACCCACTCACAGCGACTTGGCCCCTCAGTCCTGACCCGCTCACAGCAACACTGCCCCTGCAGTCCTGACCCGCTGACAGCGACTTGGCCCCTCGGTCCTGACCCGCTCACAGCGACTTGCCCCTGCGATCCTGACCCGCTCACAGCGACTTTGCCCCTCGGTCCTGACCCGCTCCCAGCGACTTGCCCCTGCGGTCCTGACCCGCTCACAGCGACTTGGCCCCTCGGTCCTAACCCGCTCACAGCTTCTTGCCCCTGCAGTCCTGACCCGTTCACAGCGACTTGGCCCCTCGGTCCTGACCCACTCACAGCGACTTGGCCCCTCGGTCCTGACCCGCTCACAGCGACTTCGCCCCTCGGTCCTGACCCGCTCACAGCGACTTGGCTCCTCGGTTCTGACCCGCTCACAGCGACTTGCCCCTACAGTCCTGACCCGCTCTCAGCGACATGGCCCCTCGGTCCTGACCCGCACACAGCGACTTGGCCCCTGCAGTCCTGACCCGCTCACAGCGACTTGGCCCCTCGGTCCTGACCCGCTCACAGCGACTTGCCCCCTCGGTCCTGACCCGCTCACAGCGACTTGGCCCCTCTGTCCTTACCCGCTCACGGCGACTTGCCCCTGCAGTCCTGACCCGCTTACAGCGACCTGGCCCCTCGGTCCTGACCCGCTCACAGCGACTTGCCCCTGCAGTCCTGTTCAGCTCACAGCGACTTGGCCCCTCGGTCCTGACCCGCTCACAGCGACTTGGCCCCTCGGTCCTGACCCGCTCACAGCGACTTGGCCCCTCGGTCCTGACCCGCTCACAGCGACTTGGCTCCTCGGTCCTGACCCGCTCACAGCGACTTGCCCCTGCAGTCCTGACCCGCTCACAGCGACATGGCCCCTCGGTCCTGACCCGCTCACAGCGACTTGGCCCCTCGGTCCGGACCCTCTCACAGCGACTTGCCCCTGCAGTCCTGACCCGCTCACAGCTACTTGGCCCCTCGGTCCTGACCCGCTCACAGCGACTTGGCCCCTCGTTCCTGACCCACTCACAGCGACTTGCCCCTGCAGTCCTGACCCGCTCACAGCGACTTGGCCCCTCGGTCCTGACCCGCTCACAGCGACTTGCCCCCTCGGTCCTGACCCGCTCACAGCGACTTGGCCCCTCTGTCCTTACCCGCTCACGGCGACTTGACACCTCGGTCCTGACCGGCTCTCAGCGACTTGGCCCCTCGGTCCTAACCCGCTCACAGCTTCTTGCCCCTGCAGTCCTGACCCGCTCACAGCGACTTGGCACCTCGGTCCTGACCCGCTCTCCGCGACTTGCCCCTGCAGTCCTGACCCGCTCACATCGACTTGCCCCTGCAGTCCTGACCCGCTCACAGCGACTTGTCCCCTCGGTCCTGGCCCGCTCACAGCGACTTGCCCCTGCGATCCTGACCCGCTCACAGCGACTTGGCCCGTCGGTCCTGACCCGCTCACAGCGACTTGGCCCCTCGGTCCTGACCCGCTCACAGCGACTTGGCCCCTCGGTCCTGACCCGCTCACAGTAACTTGCCCCTTCATTCCTGACCCGCTCACAGCGACACTGCCCCTGCAGTCCTGAATCGCTCACAGCGACTTGGCCCCTCGGTCCTGACCCGCTCGCAGCGACTTGCCCCTGCAGTCCTGACCCGCTCACAGCTACTTGGCCCCTCGGTCCTGACCCGCTCACAGCACCTTCCCCCTCGGTCCTGACCCGCTCACAGCGACTTGGCCCCTCGGTCCTTACCCGCTCACGGCGACTAGCCCCTGCAGTCCTGACCCGCTCACAGCGACTTGCCTTTGCACTCCTGACCAGCTCACAGCGACTTGGCCCCTCGGCCCTGTCCCGCTCACAGCGACTTGGCCCCTCGGTCCTGACCCGCTCACAGCGACTTGGCCCCTCGGTCCTGACCCGCTCACAGCTTCTTGCCCCTGCAGTCCTGACCCGCTCACAGCGACTTGGCCCATCGGTCCTGACCCGCTCACAGCGACTTGCCCCTGCAGTCCAGACCCGCTCACAGCGACTTAGCCCCTCGGTCCTGACCCGCTCACAGCGACTTTGCCCCTCGGTCCTGACCCGCTCCCAGCGACTTGCCCCTGCGGTCCTGACCCGCTCACAGCGACTTGGCCCCTCGGTCCTGACCCGCTCACAGCGACTTGGCCCCTCGGTCCTGACCCGCTCACAGCGACTTGCCCCTGCAGTACTGACCCGCTCACAGCGACTTGGCCCCTCGGTCCTGACCCGCTCACAGCCACGTGCCCCTGCAGTCCTGACCCACTCACAGCGACTTGGCCCCTCAGTCCTGACCCGCTCACAGCAACACTGCCCCTGCAGTCCTGACCCGCTGACAGCGACTTGGCCCCTCGGTCCTGACCCGCTCACAGCGACTTGCCCCTGCGATCCTGACCCGCTCACAGCGACTTTGCCCCTCGGTCCTGACCCGCTCCCAGCGACTTGCCCCTGCGGTCCTGACCCGCTCACAGCGACTTGGCCCCTCGGTCCTAACCCGCTCACAGCTTCTTGCCCCTGCAGTCCTGACCCGCTCACAGCGACTTGGCACCTCGGTCCTGACCCGCTCTCCGCGACTTGGCCCCTCGGTCCTGACCCGCTCACATCGACTTGCCCCTGCAGTCCTGACCCGCTCACAGCGACTTGTCCCCTCGGTCCTGGCCCGCTCACAGCGACTTGCCCCTGCGATCCTGACCCGCTCACAGCGACTTGGCCCGTCGGTCCTGACCCGCTCACAGCGACATTGCCCCTCGGTCCTGACCCGCTCACAGCGACTTGGCCCCTCGGTCCTGACCCGCTCAAAGTGACTTGCCCCTGCAGTCCTGACCCGCTCACAGCGACACTGCCCCTGCAGTCCTGAACCGCTCACAGCGACTTGGCCCCTCGGTCCTGACCCGCTCACAGCGACTTGCCCCTGCAGTCCTGACCCGCTCTCAGCGACTTGCCCCTTCAGTCCTGACCCGCTCACAGCGACTTGGCCCCTCGGTCCTGACCCGCTCACAGCACCTTCCCCCTCGGTCCTGACCCGCTCACAGCGACTTGGCCCCTCGGTCCTTACCCGCTCACGGCGACTTGCCCCTGCAGTCCTGACCCGCTCACAGCGACTTGCCTTTGCAGTCCTGACCAGCTCACAGCGACTTGGCCCCTCGGCCCAGTCCCGCTCACAGCGACTTGGCCCCTCGGTCCTGACCCGCTCACAGCGACTTGGCCCCTCGGTCCTGACACGCTCACAGCTTCTTGCCCCTGCAGTCCTGACCCGCTCACAGCGACTTGGCCCATCGGTCCTGACCCGCTCACAGCGACTTGCCCCTGCAGTCCAGACCCGCTCACAGCGACTTAGCCCCTCGGTCCTGACCCGCTCACAGCGACTTTGCCCCTCGGTCCTGACCCGCTCCCAGCGACTTGCCCCTGCGGTCCTGACCCGCTCACAGCGACTTGGCCCCTCGGTCCTGACCCGCTCACAGCGACTTGGCCCCTCGGTCCTGACCCGCTCACAGCGACTTGCCCCTGCAGTCCTGACCAGCTCACAGCGACTTGGCCCCTCGGTCCTGACCCGCTCACAGCCACGTGCCCCTGCAGTCCTGACCCACTCACAGCGACTTGGCCCCTCGGTCCTGACCCGCTCACAGCAACACTGCCCCTGCAGTCCTGACCCGCTCACGGCGACTTTGCCCCTCGGTCCTGACCCGCTCACAGCTTCTTGCCCCTGCAGTCCTGACCCGCTCACAGCGACTTGGCCCCTCGGTCCTGACCTGCTCTCAGCGACTTGGCCCCTCGGTCCTGACCCGATCACATCGACTTGCCCCTGCAATCCTGACCTGCTCACAGCGACTTGGCCCCTCGGTCCTGACCCGCTCACAGCGACTTGGCCCCTCGGTCCTGACCCGCTCACAGCGACTTGCCCCTGCGATCCTGACCCGCTCACAGCGACTTGGCCCCTTGGTCCTGACCCGCTCACAGCGACTTGGCCCCTCGGTCCTGACCCGCTCACAGCGACTTGGCCCCTCGGTCCTGACCCGCTCACAGCGACTTGCCCCTGCAGTCCTGACCCGCTCACAGCGACACTGCCCCTGCATTCCTGACCTGCTCACAGCGACTTGGCCCCTCGGTCCTGACCCGCTCACAGCGACTTGCCCCTGCAGTCCTGACCCGCTGTCAGCGACTTGCCCCTGCAGTCCTGACCCGCTCACAGCGACTTGGCCCCTCGGTCCTGACCCGCTCACAGCTTCTTGCCCCTGCAGTCCTGACCCGTTCACAGCGACTTGGCCCCTCGGTCCTGACCCACTCACAGCGACTTGGCCCCTCGGTCCTGACCCGCTCACAGCGACTTGGCCCCTCGGTCCTGACCCGCTCACAGCGACTTGGCTCCTCGGTTCTGACCCGCTCACAGCGACTTGCCCCTACAGTCCTGACCCGCTCTCAGCGACATGGCCCCTCGGTCCTGACCCGCTCACAGCGAATTGGCCCCTGCAGTCCTGACCCGCTCACAGCGACTTGGCCCCTCGGTCCTGACCCGCTCACAGCGACTTGCCCCCTCGGTCCTGACCCGCTCACAGCGACTTGGCCCCTCTGTCCTTACCCGCTCACGGCGACTTGCCCCTGCAGTCCTGACCCGCTTACAGCGACCTGGCCCCTCGGTCCTGACCCGCTCACAGCGACTTGCCCCTGCAGTCCTGACCAGCTCACAGCGACTTGGCCCCTCGGTCCTGACCCGCTCACAGCGACTTGGCCCCTCGGTCCTGACCCGCTCACAGCGACTTGGTCCCTCGGTCCTGACCCGCTCACAGCGACTTGGCTCCTCGGTCCTGACCCGCTCACAGCGACTTGCCCCTGCAGTCCTGACCCGCTCACAGCGACATGGCCCCTCGGTCCTGACCCGCTCACAGCGACTTGGCCCCTCGGTCCGGACCCTCTCACAGCGACTTGCCCCTGCAGTCCTGACCCGCTCACAGCTACTTGGCCCCTCGGTCCTGACCCGCTCACAGCGACTTGGCCCCTCGTTCCTGACCCACTCACAGCGACTTGCCCCTGCAGTCCTGACCCGCTCACAGCGACTTGGCCCCTCGGTCCTGACCCGCTCACAGCGACTTGCCCCCTCGGTCCTGACCCGCTCACAGCGACTTGGCCCCTCTGTCCTTACCCGCTCACGGCGACTTGACCCCTCGGTCCTGACCGGCTCTCAGCGACTTGGCCCCTCGGTCCTAACCCGCTCACAGCTTCTTGCCCCTGCAGTCCTGACCCGCTCACAGCGACTTGGCACCTCGGTCCTGACCCGCTCTCCGCGACTTGCCCCTGCAGTCCTGACCCGCTCACATCGACTTGCCCCTGCAGTCCTGACCCGCTCACAGCGACTTGTCCCCTCGGTCCTGGCCCGCTCACAGCGACTTGGCCCCTCTGTCCTTACCCGCTCACGGCGACTTGACCCCTCGGTCCTGACCGGCTCTCAGCGACTTGGCCCCTCGGTCCTAACCCGCTCACAGCTTCTTGCCCCTGCAGTCCTGACCCGCTCACAGCGACTTGGCACCTCGGTCCTGACCCGCTCTCCGCGACTTGCCCCTGCAGTCCTGACCCGCTCACATCGACTTGCCCCTGCAGTCCTGACCCGCTCACAGCGACTTGTCCCCTCGGTCCTGGCCCGCTCACAGCGACTTGCCCCTGCGATCCTGACCCGCTCACAGCGACTTGGCCCGTCGGTCCTGACCCGCTCACAGCGACTTGGCCCCTCGGTCCTGACCCGCTCACAGCGACTTGGCCCCTCGGTCCTGACCCGCTCACAGTGACTTGCCCCTTCATTCCTGACCCGCTCACAGCGACACTGCCCCTGCAGTCCTGAACCGCTCACAGCGACTTGGCCCCTCGGTCCTGACCCGCTCACAGCGACTTGCCCCTGCAGTCCTGACCCGCTCACAGCTACTTGGCCCCTCGGTCCTGACCCGCTCACAGCACCTTCCCCCTCGGTCCTGACCCGCTCACAGCGACTTGGCCCCTCGGTCCTTACCCGCTCACGGCGACTAGCCCCTGCAGTCCTGACCCGCTCACAGCGACTTGTCTTTGCAGTCCTGACCAGCTCACAGCGACTTGGCCCCTCGGTCCTGACCCGCTCACAGCGACTTGGCCCCTCGGTCCTGACCCGCTCACAGCTTCTTGCCCCTGCAGTCCTGACCCGCTCACAGCGACTTGGCCCATCGGTCCTGACCCGCTCACAGCGACTTGCCCCTGCAGTCCAGACCCGCTCACAGCGACTTAGCCCCTCGGTCCTGACCCGCTCACATCGACTTTGCCCCTCGGTCCTGACCCGCTCCCAGCGACTTGCCCCTGCGGTCCTGACCCGCTCACAGCGACTTGGCCCCTCGGTCCTGACCCGCTCACAGCGACTTGGCCCCTCGGTCCTGACCCGCTCACAGCGACTTGCCCCTGCAGTCCTGACCCGCTCACAGCGACTTGGCCCCTCGGTCCTGACCCGCTCACAGCCACGTGCCCCTGCAGTCCTGACCCACTCACAGCGACTTGGCCCCTCAGTCCTGACCCGCTCACAGCAACACTGCCCCTGCAGTCCTGACCCGCTGACAGCGACTTGGCCCCTCGGTCCTGACCCGCTCACAGCGACTTGCCCCTGCGATCCTGACCCGCTCACAGCGACTTTGCCCCTCGGTCCTGACCCGCTCCCAGCGACTTGCCCCTGCGGTCCTGACCCGCTCACAGCGACTTGGCCCCTCGGTCCTAACCCGCTCACAGCTTCTTGCCCCTGCAGTCCTGACCCGCTCACAGCGACTTGGCACCTCGGTCCTGACCCGCTCTCCGCGACTTGGCCCCTCGGTCCTGACCCGCTCACATCGACTTGCCCCTGCAGTCCTGACCCACTCACAGCGACTTGTCCCCTCGGTCCTGGCCCGCTCACAGCGACTTGCCCCTGCGATCCTGACCCGCTCACAGCGACTTGGCCCGTCGGTCCTGACCCGCTCACAGCGACATTGCCCCTCGGTCCTGACCCGCTCACAGCGACTTGGCCCCTCGGTCCTGACCCGCTCAAAGTGACTTGCCCCTGCAGTCCTGACCCGCTCACAGCGACACTGCCCCTGCAGTCCTGAACCGCTCACAGCGACTTGGCCCCTCGGTCCTGACCCGCTCACAGCGACTTGCCCCTGCAGTCCTGACCCGCTCTCAGCGACTTGCCCCTTCAGTCCTGACCCGCTCACAGCGACTTGGCCCCTCGGTCCTGACCCGCTCACAGCACCTTCCCCCTCGGTCCTGACCCGCTCACAGCGACTTGGCCCCTCGGTCCTTACCCGCTCACGGCGACTTGCCCCTGCAGTCCTGACCCGCTCACAGCGACTTGCCTTTGCAGTCCTGACCAGCTCACAGCGACTTGGCCCCTCGGCCCAGTCCCGCTCACAGCGACTTGGCCCCTCGGTCCTGACCCGCTCACAGCGACTTGGCCCCTCGGTCCTGACCCGCTCACAGCTTCTTGCCCCTGCAGTCCTGACCCGCTCACAGCGACTTGGCCCATCGGTCCTGACCCGCTCACAGCGACTTGCCCCTGCAGTCCAGACCCGCTCACAGCGACTTAGCCCCTCGGTCCTGACCCGCTCACAGCGACTTTGCCCCTCGGTCCTGACCCGCTCCCAGCGACTTGCCCCTGCGGTCCTGACCCGCTCACAGCGACTTGGCCCCTCGGTCCTGACCCGCTCACAGCGACTTGGCCCCTCGGTCCTGACCCGCTCACAGCGACTTGCCCCTGCAGTCCTGACCCGCTCACAGCGACTTGGCCCCTCGGTCCTGACCCGCTCACAGCCACGTGCCCCTGCAGTCCTGACCCACTCACAGCGACTTGGCCCCTCGGTCCTGACCCGCTCACAGCAACACTGCCCCTGCAGTCCTGACCCGCTCACAGCGACTTGGCCCCTCGGTCCTGACCCGTTCACAGCGACTTGCCCCTGCAGTCCTGACCCGCTCACAGCGACTTGGCCCCTCGGTCCTGACCCGCTCACAGCGACTTGGCCCCTCGGTCCTGACCCGCTCACAGCGACTTGCCCCTGCAGTCCTGACCCGCTCACAGCGACTTGGCCCCTCGGTCCTGACCCGCTCACAGCGACGTGCCCCTGCAGTCCTGCCCCACTCACAGCGACTTGGCACCTCGGTCCTGACCAGCTCACAGCGACTTGGCCCCTCGGTCCTGACCCGCTCACAGCAACACTGCCCCTGCAGTCCTGACCCGCTCACAGCGACTTGGCCCCTCGGTCCTGACCCGCTCACAGCGACTTGCCCCTGCAGTCCTGACCCGCTCACAGCGACTTGGCCCCTCGGTCCTGACCCGCTCACAGCGACTTGGCCCCTCGGTCCTGACCCGCTCACAGCGACTTTACCCCTGCAGTCCTGACCCGCTCACAGCGACTTGGCCCCTCGGTCCTGACCCGCTCACAGCGACTTGCCGCTGCAGTCCTGACCTGCTCACAGCGACTTGGCCCCTCGGTCCTGACCTGCTAACAGCGAATTGGCCCCTGCGGTCCTGACCCGCTCACAGCGACTTGCCCCTGCGGTCCTGACCCGCTCACAGCGACTTGGCCCCTCGGTCCTGACCCGCTCACAGCGACTTGGCCCCTCGGTCCTGACCCGCTCACAGCGACTTGGCCCCTCGGTCCTGACCCGCTCACAGCGACTTGGCTCCTCCGTCCTGACCCGCTCACAGCGACTTGCCCCTGCAGTCCTGACCCGCTCTCAGCGACATGGCCCCTCGGTCCTGGCCCGCTCACAGCGACTTGGCCCCTCGGTCCGGACCCGCTCACAGCGACTTGCCCCTGCAGTCCTGACCCGCTCACAGCTACTTGGCCCCTTGGTCCTGACCCGCTCACAGCGACATGGCCCCTCGTTCCTGACCCGCTCACAGCGACTTTCCCCTGCAGTCCTGACCCGCTCACAGCCACTTGGCCCCTCGGTCCTGACCCGCTCACAGCGACTTGCCCCCTCGGTCCTGACCCGCTCACAGCGACTTGGCACATCTGTCCTTACCCGCTCACGGCGACTTGCCCCTGCAGTCCTGACCCGCTCACAGCGACCTGGCCCCTCGGTCCTGTCCCGCTCACAGCGACTTGCCCCTGCAGTCCTGACCCGCTCACAGCGACTTAGCCCCTCGGTCCTGAGCCGCTCACAGCGACTTTGCCCCTCGCTCCTGACCCGCTCCCAGCGACTTGCCCCTGCGGTCCTGACCCGCTCACACCGACTTGGCCCCTCGGTCCTGACCCGCTCACAGCGACTTGGCCCCTCGGTCCTGACCCGCTCACAGCGACTTGCCCCTGCAGTCCTGACCCGCTCACAGCGACTTGGCCCCTCGGTCCTGACCCGCTCACAGCGACGTGCCCCTGCAGTCCTGACCCACTCACAGCGACTTGGCCCCTCGGTCCTGACCCGCTCACAGCGACTTGGCCCCTCGGTCCTGACCCGCTCACAGCAACACTGCCCCTGCAGTCCTGACCCGCTCACAGCGACTTGGCCCCTCGGTCCTGACCCGCTCACAGCGACTTGCCCCTGCAGTCCTGACCCGCTCACAGCGACTTGGCCCCTCGGTCCTGACCCGCTCACAGCGACTTGGCCCCTCGGTCCTGACCTGCTCACAGCGACTTGCCCCTGCAGTCCTGACCCGCTCACAGCGACTTGGCCCCTCGGTCCTGACCCGCTCTTAGCGACTTGCCCCTGCAGTCCTGACCCGCTCACAGCGACTTGGCCCCTCGGTCCTGACCCGCTCACAGCGACTTGTCCCCTCGGTCCTGACCCGCTCACAGCGACTTGCCCCTGCGGTCCTGACCCAATCACAGCGACTTGGCCCCTCGGTCCTGACCCGCTCACAGCGACTTGGCCCCTCGGTCCTGACCCGCTCACAGCGACTTGGCCCCTCGGTCCTGACCCGCTCACAGCGACTTGTCTCCTCGGAACTGACCCACTCACAGCGACTTGCCCCTGCAGTCCTGACCCGCTCACAGCGACATGGCCCCTCCGTCCTGGCCCGCTCACAGCGACTTGGCCCCTCGGTCCGGACCCGCTCACAGCGACTTGCCCCTGCAGTCCTGACCCGCTCACAGCTACTTGGCCCCTCGGTCCTGACCCGCTCACAGCGACTTGGCCCCTCGTTCCTGACCCGCTCACAGCGACTTGCCCCTGCATTCCTGACCCGCTCACAGCGACTTGGCCCCTCGGTCCTGACCCGCTCACAGCGACATGCCCCCTCGGTCCTGACCCGCTCACAGCGACTTGGCCCCTCTGTCCTTACCCGCTCACGGCGACTTGCCCCTGCAGTCCTGACCCGCTCACAGCGACCTGGCCCCTCGGTCCTGACCCGTTCACAGCGACATGCCCCTGCAGTCCTGACCAGCTCACAGCGACTTGGCCCCTCGGTCCTGACCCGCTCACAACGACTTGGCCCCTCGGTCCTGACCCGCTCACGGCGACTTGGCCCCTCGGTCCTGACCCGCTCACAGCTTCTTGCCCCTGCAGTCCTGACCCGCTCACAGCGACTTGGCCCCTCGGTCCTGACCCGCTCTCAGCGACTTGGCCCCTCGGTCCTGACCCGATCACATCGACTTGCCCCTGCAATCCTGACCTGCTCACAGCGACTTGGCCCCTCGGTCCTGACCCGCTCACAGCGACTTGGCCCCTCGGTCCTGACCCGCTCACAGCGACTTGCCCCTGCGATCCTGACCCGCTCACAGCGACTTGGCCCCTTGGTCCTGACCCGCTCACAGCGACTTGGCCCCTCGGTCCTGACCCGCTCACAGCGACTTGGCCCCTCGGTCCTGACCCGCACACAGCGACTTGCCCCTGCAGTCCTGACCCGCTCACAGCGACACTGCCCCTGCAGTCCTGACCCGCTCACAGCGACTTGGCCCCTCGGTCCTGACCCGCTCACAGCGACTTGCCCCTGCAGTCCTGACCCGCTGTCAGCGACTTGCCCCTACAGTCCTGACCCGCTCACAGCGACTTGGCCACTCGGTCCTGACCCGCTCACAGCGACTTGGCCCCTCGGTCCTGACCCGCTCACAGCGACTTGGCCCCTCAGTCCTGACCCGCTCACAGCGACTTGCCCCTGCAGTCCTGACCCGCTCACAGCGACTTGGCCCCTCGGTCCTGACCCGCTCACAGCTTCTTGCCCCTGCAGTCCTGACCCGTTCACAGCGACTTGGCCCCTCGGTCCTGACCCACTCACAGCGACTTGGCCCCTCGGTCCTGACCCGCTCACAGCGACTTGGCCCCTCGGTCCTGACCCGCTCACAGCGACTTGGCTCCTCGGTCCAGACCGGCTCACAGCGACTTGCCCCTGCAGTCCTGACCCGCTCTCAGCGACATGGCCCCTCGGTCCTGACCCGCTCACAGCGACTTGGCCCCTGTAGTCCTGACCCGCTCACAGCGACTTGGCCCCCCGGTCCTGACCCGCTCACAGCTACTTGCCCCCTCGGTCCTGACCCGCTCACAGCGACTTGGCCCCTCTGTCCTTACCCGCTCACGGCGACTTGCCCCTGCAGTCCTGACCCGCTCACAGCGACCTGGCCCCTCGGTCCTGACCCGCTCACAGCGACTTGCCCCTGCAGTCCTGACCAGCTCACAGCGACTTGGCCCCTCGGTCCTGACCCGCTCACAGCGACTTGGCCCCTCGGTCCTGACCCGCTCACAGCGACTTGACCCCTCGGTCCTGACCGGCTCTCAGCGACTTGGCCCCTCGGTCCTGACCCGCTCACAGCTTCTTGCCCCTGCAGTCCCGACCCGCTCACAGCGACTTGGCCCCTCGGTCCTGACCCGCTCTCCGCGACTTGGCCCCTCGGTCCTGACCCGCTCACATCGACTTGCCCCTGCAGTCCTGACCCGCTCACAGCGACTTGTCCCCTCGGTCCTGACCCGCTCACAGCGACTTAGCCCCTTGGTCCTGACCCGCTCACAGCGACTTGGCCCCTCGGTCCTGACCCGCTCACAGCGACTTGGCCCCTCGGTCCTGACCCGCTCGCAGCGATTTGCCCCTGCAGTCCTGACCCGCTCACAGCGACACTGCCCCTGCAGTCCTGAACCGCTCACAGCGACTTGGCCCCTCGGTCCTGACCCGCTCACAGCGACTTGCCCCTGCAGTCCTGACCCGCTCTTAGCGACTTGCCCGTTCAGTCCTGACCCGCTCACAGCGACTTGGCCCCTCGGTCCTGTCCCGCTCACAGCGACTTCCCCCTCGGTCCTTACCCGCTCACGGCGACTTGCCCCTGCAGTCCTGAACCGCTCACAGCGACTTGCCCCTGCAGTCCTGACCAGCTCACAGCGACTTGGCCCCTCGGCCCTGTCCCGCTCACAGCGACTTGGCCCCTCGGTCCTGACCCGCTCACAGCGACTTGGCCCCTCGGTCCTGACCCGCTCACAGCTTCTTGCCCCTGAAGTCCTGACCCGCTCACTGCGACTTGGCCCATCGGTCCTGACCCGCTCACAGCGACTTGCCCCTGCAGTCCAGACCCACTCACAGCGACTTAGCCCCTCGGTCCTGACCCGCTCCCAGCGACTTGCCCCTGCGGTCCTGACCCGCTCACAGCGACTTGGCCCCTCGGTCCTGACCCGCTCACAGCGACTTGGCCCCTCGGTCCTGACCCGCTCACAGCGACTTGCCCCTGCAGTCCTGACCCACTCACAGCGACTTGGCCCCTCGGTCCTGACCCGCTCACAGCGACGTGCCCCTGCAGTCCTGACCCACTCACAGCGACTTGGCCCCTCGGTGCTGACCCGCTCACAGCAACACTGCCCCTGCAGTCCTGACCCGCTCATAGCGACTTGGCCCCTCGGTCCTGACCCGCTCACAGCGACTTGCCCCTGCAGTCCTGACCCGCTCACAGCGACTTGGCCCCTCGGTCCTGACCCGCTCACAGCGACTTGGCCCCTCGTTCCTGACCCGCTCACAGCGACTTGCCCCTGCAGTCCTGACCCGCTCACAGCGACTTGGCCCCTCGGTCCTGACCCGCTCATAGCGACGTGCCCCTGCAGTCCTGACCCGCTCACAGCGACTTGGCCCCTTGGTCCTGACCCGCTCACAGCGACTTGGCCCCTCGGTCCTGACCCGCTCACAGCGACTTTGCCCCTGCAGTCCTGACCCGCTCACAGCGACTTGGCCCCTCGGTCCTGACCCGCTCACAGCGACTTGCCCCTGCAGTCCTGACCCGCTCACAGCGACTTGGCCCCTCGGTCCTGACCCGCTAACAGCGAATTGGCCCCTGCGGTCCTGACCCGCTCACAGCGACTTGCCCCTGCGGTCCTGACCCGCTCACAGCGACTTGGCCCCTCGGTCCTGACCCACTCACAGCGACTTGGCCCCTCGGTCCTGACCCACTCACAGCGACTTGGCCCCTCGGTCCTGACCCGCTCACAGCGACTGGGCTCCTCGGTCCTGACCCGCTCACAGCGACTTGCCCCTGCAGTCCTGACCCGCTCACAGCTACTTGGCCCCTTGGTCCTGACCCGCTCACAGCGACTTGGCCCCTCGTTCCTGACCCGCTCACAGCGACTTTCCCCTGCAGTCCTGACCCGCTCACAGCCGCTTGGCCCCTCGGTCCTGACCCGCTCACAGCGACTTGCCCCCTCGGTCCTGACCCACTCACAGCGACTTGGCCCCTCGGTCCTGACCCGCTCACAGCGACTTGGCCCCTCGGTCCTGACCCGCTCACAGCGACTTGGCTCCTCGGTCCAGACCCGCTCACAGCGACTTGCCCCTGCAGTCCTGACCCGCTCTCAGCGACATGGCCCCTCGGTCCTGACCCGCTCACAGC
Source organism: Stegostoma tigrinum (assembly GCF_030684315.1). Lineage (NCBI taxonomy): Eukaryota > Metazoa > Chordata > Chondrichthyes > Orectolobiformes > Stegostomatidae > Stegostoma > Stegostoma tigrinum. The sequence continues at coordinate 867,733 of NW_026728043.1, read as the reverse complement.
GACTTGGCCCCTGCAGTCCTGACCCGCTCACAGCGACTTGGCCCCCCGGTCCTGACCCGCTCACAGCGACTTGCCCCCTCGGTCCTGACCCGCTCACAGCGACTTGGCCCCTCTGTCCTTACCCGCTCACGGCGACTTGCCCCTGCAGTCCTGACCCGCTCACAGCGACCTGGCCCCTCGGTCCTGACCCGCTCACAGCGACTTGCCCCTGCAGTCCTGACCCGCTCACAGCGACTTGGCCCCTCGGCCCTGTCCCGCTCACAGCGACTTGGCCCCTCGGTCCTGACCCGCTCACAGCGACTTGGCCCCTCGGTCCTGACCCGCTCACAGCTTCTTGCCCCTGCAGTCCTGACCCGCTCACAGCGACATGGCCCCTCCGTCCTGGCCCGCTCACAGCGACTTGGCCCCTCGGTCCGGACCCGCTCACAGCGACTTGCCCCTGCAGTCCTGACCCGCTCACAGCTACTTGGCCCCTCGGTCCTGACCCGCTCACAGCGACTTGGCCCCTCGTTCCTGACCCGCTCACAGCGACTTGCCCCTGCATTCCTGACCCGCTCACAGCGACTTGGCCCCTCGGTCCTGACCCGCTCACAGCGACATGCCCCCTCGGTCCTGACCCGCTCACAGCGACTTGGCCCCTCTGTCCTTACCCGCTCACGGCGACTTGCCCCTGCAGTCCTGACCCGCTCACAGCGACCTGGCCCCTCGGTCCTGACCCGTTCACAGCGACATGCCCCTGCAGTCCTGACCAGCTCACAGCGACTTGGCCCCTCGGTCCTGACCCGCTCACAACGACTTGGCCCCTCGGTCCTGACCCGCTCACGGCGACTTGGCCCCTCGGTCCTGACCCGCTCACAGCTTCTTGCCCCTGCAGTCCTGACCCGCTCACAGCGACTTGGCCCCTCGGTCCTGACCCGCTCTCAGCGACTTGGCCCCTCGGTCCTGACCCGATCACATCGACTTGCCCCTGCAATCCTGACCTGCTCACAGCGACTTGGCCCCTCGGTCCTGACCCGCTCACAGCGACTTGGCCCCTCGGTCCTGACCCGCTCACAGCGACTTGCCCCTGCGATCCTGACCCGCTCACAGCGACTTGGCCCCTTGGTCCTGACCCGCTCACAGCGACTTGGCCCCTCGGTCCTGACCCGCTCACAGCGACTTGGCCCCTCGGTCCTGACCCGCACACAGCGACTTGCCCCTGCAGTCCTGACCCGCTCACAGCGACACTGCCCCTGCAGTCCTGACCCGCTCACAGCGACTTGGCCCCTCGGTCCTGACCCGCTCACAGCGACTTGCCCCTGCAGTCCTGACCCGCTGTCAGCGACTTGCCCCTACAGTCCTGACCCGCTCACAGCGACTTGGCCACTCGGTCCTGACCCGCTCACAGCGACTTGGCCCCTCGGTCCTGACCCGCTCACAGCGACTTGCCCCTGCAGTCCTGACCCACTCACAGCGACTTGGCCCCTCGGTCCTGACCCGCTCACAGCGACGTGCCCCTGCAGTCCTGACCCACTCACAGCGACTTGGCCCCTCGGTGCTGACCCGCTCACAGCAACACTGCCCCTGCAGTCCTGACCCGCTCATAGCGACTTGGCCCCTCGGTCCTGACCCGCTCACAGCGACTTGCCCCTGCAGTCCTGACCCGCTCACAGCGACTTGGCCCCTCGGTCCTGACCCGCTCACAGCGACTTGGCCCCTCGTTCCTGACCCGCTCACAGCGACTTGCCCCTGCAGTCCTGACCCGCTCACAGCGACTTGGCCCCTCGGTCCTGACCCGCTCATAGCGACGTGCCCCTGCAGTCCTGACCCGCTCACAGCGACTTGGCCCCTTGGTCCTGACCCGCTCACAGCGACTTGGCCCCTCGGTCCTGACCCGCTCACAGCGACTTTGCCCCTGCAGTCCTGACCCGCTCACAGCGACTTGGCCCCTCGGTCCTGACCCGCTCACAGCGACTTGCCCCTGCAGTCCTGACCCGCTCACAGCGACTTGGCCCCTCGGTCCTGACCCGCTAACAGCGAATTGGCCCCTGCGGTCCTGACCCGCTCACAGCGACTTGCCCCTGCGGTCCTGACCCGCTCACAGCGACTTGGCCCCTCGGTCCTGACCCACTCACAGCGACTTGGCCCCTCGGTCCTGACCCACTCACAGCGACTTGGCCCCTCGGTCCTGACCCGCTCACAGCGACTGGGCTCCTCGGTCCTGACCCGCTCACAGCGACTTGCCCCTGCAGTCCTGACCCGCTCACAGCTACTTGGCCCCTTGGTCCTGACCCGCTCACAGCGACTTGGCCCCTCGTTCCTGACCCGCTCACAGCGACTTTCCCCTGCAGTCCTGACCCGCTCACAGCCGCTTGGCCCCTCGGTCCTGACCCGCTCACAGCGACTTGCCCCCTCGGTCCTGACCCACTCACAGCGACTTGGCCCCTCGGTCCTGACCCGCTCACAGCGACTTGGCCCCTCGGTCCTGACCCGCTCACAGCGACTTGGCTCCTCGGTCCAGACCCGCTCACAGCGACTTGCCCCTGCAGTCCTGACCCGCTCTCAGCGACATGGCCCCTCGGTCCTGACCCGCTCACAGCGACTTGGCCCCTGCAGTCCTGACCCGCTCACAGCGACTTGGCCCCCCGGTCCTGACCCGCTCACAGCGACTTGCCCCCTCGGTCCTGACCCGCTCACAGCGACTTGGCCCCTCTGTCCTTACCCGCTCACGGCGACTTGCCCCTGCAGTCCTGACCCGCTCACAGCGACCTGGCCCCTCGGTCCTGACCCGCTCACAGCGACTTGCCCCTGCAGTCCTGACCCGCTCACAGCGACTTGGCCCCTCGGCCCTGTCCCGCTCACAGCGACTTGGCCCCTCGGTCCTGACCCGCTCACAGCGACTTGGCCCCTCGGTCCTGACCCGCTCACAGCTTCTTGCCCCTGCAGTCCTGACCCGCTCACAGCGACATGGCCCCTCCGTCCTGGCCCTCTCACAGCGACTTGGCCCCTCGGTCCGGACCCGCTCACAGCGACTTGCCCCTGCAGTCCTGACCCGCTCACAGCTACTTGGCCCCTCGGTCCTGACCCGCTCACAGCGACTTGGCCCCTCGTTCCTGACCCGCTCACAGCGACTTGCCCCTGCATTCCTGACCCGCTCACAGCGACTTGGCCCCTCGGTCCTGACCCGCTCACAGCGACATGCCCCCTCGGTCCTGACCCGCTCACAGCGACTTGGCCCCTCTGTCCTTACCCGCTCACGGCGACTTGCCCCTGCAGTCCTGACCCGCTCACAGCGACCTGGCCCCTCGGTCCTGACCCGTTCACAGCGACATGCCCCTGCAGTCCTGACCAGCTCACAGCGACTTGGCCCCTCGGTCCTGACCCGCTCACAACGACTTGGCCCCTCGGTCCTGACCCGCTCACGGCGACTTGGCCCCTCGGTCCTGACCCGCTCACAGCTTCTTGCCCCTGCAGTCCTGACCCGCTCACAGCGACTTGGCCCCTCGGTCCTGACCCGCTCTCAGCGACTTGGCCCCTCGGTCCTGACCCGATCACATCGACTTGCCCCTGCAATCCTGACCTGCTCACAGCGACTTGGCCCCTCGGTCCTGACCCGCTCACAGCGACTTGGCCCCTCGGTCCTGACCCGCTCACAGCGACTTGCCCCTGCGATCCTGACCCGCTCACAGCGACTTGGCCCCTTGGTCCTGACCCGCTCACAGCGACTTGGCCCCTCGGTCCTGACCCGCTCACAGCGACTTGGCCCCTCGGTCCTGACCCGCACACAGCGACTTGCCCCTGCAGTCCTGACCCGCTCACAGCGACACTGCCCCTGCAGTCCTGACCCGCTCACAGCGACTTGGCCCCTCGGTCCTGACCCGCTCACAGCGACTTGCCCCTGCAGTCCTGACCCGCTGTCAGCGACTTGCCCCTACAGTCCTGACCCGCTCACAGCGACTTGGCCACTCGGTCCTGACCCGCTCACAGCGACTTGGCCCCTCGGTCCTGACCCGCTCACAGCGACTTGGCCCCTCAGTCCTGACCCGCTCACAGCGACTTGCCCCTGCAGTCCTGACCCGCTCACAGCGACTTGACCCCTCGGTCCTGACCCGCTCACAGCTTCTTGCCCCTGCAGTCCTGACCCGTTCACAGCGACTTGGCCCCTCGGTCCTGACCCACTCACAGCGACTTGGCCCCTCGGTCCTGACCCGCTCACAGCGACTTGGCCCCTCGGTCCTGACCCGCTCACAGCGACTTGGCTCCTCGGTCCAGACCGGCTCACAGCGACTTGCCCCTGCAGTCCTGACCCGCTCTCAGCGACATGGCCCCTCGGTCCTGACCCGCTCACAGCGACTTGGCCCCTGTAGTCCTGACCCGCTCACAGCGACTTGGCCCCCCGGTCCTGACCCGCTCACAGCTACTTGCCCCCTCGGTCCTGACCCGCTCACAGCGACTTGGCCCCTCTGTCCTTACCCGCTCACGGCGACTTGCCCCTGCAGTCCTGACCCGCTCACAGCGACCTGGCCCCTCGGTCCTGACCCGCTCACAGCGACTTGCCCCTGCAGTCCTGACCAGCTCACAGCGACTTGGCCCCTCGGTCCTGACCCGCTCACAGCGACTTGGCCCCTCGGTCCTGACCCGCTCACAGCGACTTGACCCCTCGGTCCTGACCGGCTCTCAGCGACTTGGCCCCTCGGTCCTGACCCGCTCACAGCTTCTTGCCCCTGCAGTCCCGACCCGCTCACAGCGACTTGGCCCCTCGGTCCTGACCCGCTCTCCGCGACTTGGCCCCTCGGTCCTGACCCGCTCACATCGACTTGCCCCTGCAGTCCTGACCCGCTCACAGCGACTTGTCCCCTCGGTCCTGACCCGCTCACAGCGACTTAGCCCCTTGGTCCTGACCCGCTCACAGCGACTTGGCCCCTCGGTCCTGACCCGCTCACAGCGACTTGGCCCCTCGGTCCTGACCCGCTCGCAGCGATTTGCCCCTGCAGTCCTGACCCGCTCACAGCGACACTGCCCCTGCAGTCCTGAACCGCTCACAGCGACTTGGCCCCTCGGTCCTGACCCGCTCACAGCGACTTGCCCCTGCAGTCCTGACCCGCTCTTAGCGACTTGCCCGTTCAGTCCTGACCCGCTCACAGCGACTTGGCCCCTCGGTCCTGTCCCGCTCACAGCGACTTCCCCCTCGGTCCTTACCCGCTCACGGCGACTTGCCCCTGCAGTCCTGAACCGCTCACAGCGACTTGCCCCTGCAGTCCTGACCAGCTCACAGCGACTTGGCCCCTCGGCCCTGTCCCGCTCACAGCGACTTGGCCCCTCGGTCCTGACCCGCTCACAGCGACTTGGCCCCTCGGTCCTGACCCGCTCACAGCTTCTTGCCCCTGAAGTCCTGACCCGCTCACTGCGACTTGGCCCATCGGTCCTGACCCGCTCACAGCGACTTGCCCCTGCAGTCCAGACCCACTCACAGCGACTTAGCCCCTCGGTCCTGACCCGCTCCCAGCGACTTGCCCCTGCGGTCCTGACCCGCTCACAGCGACTTGGCCCCTCGGTCCTGACCCGCTCACAGCGACTTGGCCCCTCGGTCCTGACCCGCTCACAGCGACTTGCCCCTGCAGTCCTGACCCACTCACAGCGACTTGGCCCCTCGGTCCTGACCCGCTCACAGCGACGTGCCCCTGCAGTCCTGACCCACTCACAGCGACTTGGCCCCTCGGTGCTGACCCGCTCACAGCAACACTGCCCCTGCAGTCCTGACCCGCTCATAGCGACTTGGCCCCTCGGTCCTGACCCGCTCACAGCGACTTGCCCCTGCAGTCCTGACCCGCTCACAGCGACTTGGCCCCTCGGTCCTGACCCGCTCACAGCGACTTGGCCCCTCGTTCCTGACCCGCTCACAGCGACTTGCCCCTGCAGTCCTGACCCGCTCACAGCGACTTGGCCCCTCGGTCCTGACCCGCTCATAGCGACGTGCCCCTGCAGTCCTGACCCGCTCACAGCGACTTGGCCCCTTGGTCCTGACCCGCTCACAGCGACTTGGCCCCTCGGTCCTGACCCGCTCACAGCGACTTTGCCCCTGCAGTCCTGACCCGCTCACAGCGACTTGGCCCCTCGGTCCTGACCCGCTCACAGCGACTTGCCCCTGCAGTCCTGACCCGCTCACAGCGACTTGGCCCCTCGGTCCTGACCCGCTGACAGCGAATTGGCCCCTGCGGTCCTGACCCGCTCACAGCGACTTGCCCCTGCGGTCCTGACCCGCTCACAGCGACTTGGCCCCTCGGTCCTGACCCACTCACAGCGACTTGGCCCCTCGGTCCTGACCCACTCACAGCGACTTGGCCCCTCGGTCCTGACCCGCTCACAGCGACTGGGCTCCTCGGTCCTGACCCGCTCACAGCGACTTGCCCCTGCAGTCCTGACCCGCTCACAGCTACTTGGCCCCTTGGTCCTGACCCGCTCACAGCGACTTGGCCCCTCGTTCCTGACCCGCTCACAGCGACTTTCCCCTGCAGTCCTGACCCGCTCACAGCCGCTTGGCCCCTCGGTCCTGACCCGCTCACAGCGACTTGCCCCCTCGGTCCTGACCCACTCACAGCGACTTGGCCCCTCGGTCCTGACCCGCTCACAGCGACTTGGCCCCTCGGTCCTGACCCGCTCACAGCGACTTGGCTCCTCGGTCCAGACCCGCTCACAGCGACTTGCCCCTGCAGTCCTGACCCGCTCTCAGCGACATGGCCCCTCGGTCCTGACCCGCTCACAGCGACTTGGCCCCTGCAGTCCTGACCCGCTCACAGCGACTTGGCCCCCCGGTCCTGACCCGCTCACAGCGACTTGCCCCCTCGGTCCTGACCCGCTCACAGCGACTTGGCCCCTCTGTCCTTACCCGCTCACGGCGACTTGCCCCTGCAGTCCTGACCCGCTCACAGCGACCTGGCCCCTCGGTCCTGACCCGCTCACAGCGACTTGCCCCTGCAGTCCTGACCCGCTCACAGCGACTTGGCCCCTCGGCCCTGTCCCGCTCACAGCGACTTGGCCCCTCGGTCCTGACCCGCTCACAGCGACTTGGCCCCTCGGTCCTGACCCGCTCACAGCTTCTTGCCCCTGCAGTCCTGACCCGCTCACTGCGACTTGGCCCCTCGGTCCTGACCCGCTCACAGCGACTTGCCCCTGCAGTCCAGACCCGCTCACAGCGACTTAGCCCCTCGGTCCTGACCCGCTCCCAGCGACTTGCCCCTGCGGTCCTGACCCGCTCACAGCGACTTGGCCCCTCGGTCCTGACCCGCTCACAGCGACTTGGCCCCTCGGTCCTGACCCGCTCACAGCGACTTGCCCCTGCAGTCCTGACCCACTCACAGCGACTTGGCCCCTCGGTCCTGACCCGCTCACAGCGACGTGCCCCTGCAGTCCTGACCCACTCACAGCGACTTGGCCCCTCGGTGCTGACCCGCTCACAGCAACACTGCCCCTGCATTCCTGACCCGCTCATAGCGACTTGGCCCCTCGGTCCTGACCCGCTCACAGCGACTTGCCCCTGCAGTCCTGACCCGCTCACAGCGACTTGGCCCCTCGGTCCTGACCCGCTCACAGCGACTTGGCCCCTCGTTCCTGACCCGCTCACAGCGACTTGCCCCTGCAGTCCTGACCCGCTCACAGCGACTTGGCCCCTCGGTCCTGACCCGCTCATAGCGACGTGCCCCTGCAGTCCTGACCCGCTCACAGCGACTTGGCCCCTTGGTCCTGACCCGCTCACAGCGACTTGGCCCCTCGGTCCTGACCCGCTCACAGCGACTTTGCCCCTGCAGTCCTGACCCGCTCACAGCGACTTGGCCCCTCGGTCCTGACCCGCTCACAGCGACTTGCCCCTGCAGTCCTGACCCGCTCACAGCGACTTGGCCCCTCGGTCCTGACCCGCTAACAGCGAATTGGCCCCTGCGGTCCTGACCCGCTCACAGCGACTTGCCCCTGCGGTCCTGACCCGCTCACAGCGACTTGGCCCCTCGGTCCTGACCCACTCACAGCGACTTGGCCCCTCGGTCCTGACCCACTCACAGCGACTTGGCCCCTCGGTCCTGACCCGCTCACAGCGACTGGGCTCCTCGGTCCTGACCCGCTCACAGCGACTTGCCCCTGCAGTCCTGACCCGCTCTCAGCGACATGGCCCCTCGGTCCTGACCCGCTCACAGCGACTTGGCCCCTCGGTCCGGACCCGCTCACAGCGACTTGCCCCTGCAGTCCTGACCCGCTCTCAGCGACATGGCCCCTCGGTCCTGACCCGCTCACAGCGACTTGGCCCCTGCACTCCTGACCCGCTCACAGCGACTTGGCCCCCCGGTCCTGACCCGCTCACAGCGACTTGCCCCCTCGGTCCTGACCCGCTCACAGCGACTTGGCCCCTCTGTCCTTACCCGCTCAAGGCGACTTGCCCCTGCAGTCCTGACCCGCTCACAGCGACCTGGCCCCTCGGTCCTGACCCGCTCACAGCGACTTGCCCCTGCAGTCCTGACCAGCTCACAGCGACTTGGCCCCTCGGTCCTGACCCGCTCACAGCGACTTGGCCCCTCGGTCCTGACCCGCTCACAGCGACTTGACCCCTCGGTCCTGACCGGCTCTCAGCGACTTGGCCCCTCGGTCCTGACCCGCTCACAGCTTCTTGCCCCTGCAGTCCTGACCCGCTCACAGCGACTTGGCCCCTCGGTCCTGACCCGCTCTCCGCGACTTGGCCCCTCGGTCCAGACCCGCTCACATCGACTTGCCCCTGCAGTCCTGACCCGCTCACAGCGACTTGTCCCCTCGGTCCTGACCCGCTCACAGCGACTTGCCCCTGCGATCCTGACCCGCTCACAGCGACTTGGCCCGTCGGTCCTGACCCGCTCACAGCGACTTGGCCCCTCGGTCCTGACCCGCTCACAGCGACTTGGCCCCTCCGTCCTGACCCGCTCACAGCGACTTGCCCCTGCAGTCCTGACCCGCTCACAGCGACACTGCCCCTGCAGTCCTGAACCGCTCACAGCGACTTGGCCCCTCGGTCCTGACCCGCTCACAGCGACTTGCCCCTGCAGTCCTGACCCGCTCTCAGCGACTTGCCCCTTCAGTCCTGACCCGCTCACAGCGACTTGGCCCCTCGGTCCTGACCCGCTCACAGCGCCTTCCCCCTCGGTCCTGACCCGCTCACAGCGACTTGGCCCCTCGGTCCTTACCCGCTCACGGCGACTTGCCCCTGCAGTCCTGAACCGCTCACAGCGACTTGCCCCTGCAGTCCTGACCAGCTCACAGCGACTTGGCCCCTCGGCCCTTTCCCGCTCACAGCGACTTGGCCCCTCGGTCCTGACCCGCTCACAGCGACTTGGCCCCTCGGTCCTGACCCGCTCACAGCTTCTTGCCCCTGCAGTCCTGACCCGCTCACTGCGACTTGGCCCATCGGTCCTGACCCGCTCACCGCGACTTGCCCCTGCAGTCCAGACCCGCTCACAGCGACTTAGCCCCTCGGTCCTGACCCGCTCACAGCGACTTTGCCCCTCGGTCCTGACCCGCTCCCAGCGACTTGCCCCTGCGGTCCTGACCCGCTCACAGCGACTTGGCCCCTCGGTCCTGACCCGCTCACAGCGACTTGCCCCTGCAGTCCTGACCCACTCACAGCGACTTGGCCCCTCGGTCCTGACCCGCTCACAGCGACGTGCCCCTGCAGTCCTGACCCACTCACAGCGACTTGGCCCCTCGGTGCTGACCCGCTCACAGCAACACTGCCTGCCCCTGCAGTCCTGACCCGCTCACAGCGACTTGGCCCCTCGGTCCTGACCCGCTCACAGCGACTTGCCCCTGCAGTCCTGACCCGCTCACAGCGACTTGGCCCCTCGGTCCTGACCCGCTCACAGCGACTTGGCCCCTCGGTCCTGACCCGCTCACAGCGACTTGCCCCTGCAGTCCTGACCCGCTCACAGCGACTTGGCCCCTCGGTCCTGACCCCCTCATAGCGACGTGCCCCTGCAGTCCTGACCCGCTCACAGCGACTTGGCCCCTTGGTCCTGACCCGCTCACAGCGACTTGGCCCCTCGGTCCTGACCCGCTCACAGCGACTTTGCCCCTGCAGTCCTGACCCGCTCACAGCGACTTGGCCCCTCGGTCCTGACCCGCTCACAGCGACTTGCCCCTGCAGTCCTGACCCGCTCACAGCGACTTGGCCCCTCGGTCCTGACCCGCTAACAGCGAATTGGCCCCTGCGGTCCTGACCCGCTCACAGCGACTTGCCCCTGCGGTCCTGACCCGCTCACAGCGACTTGGCCCCTCGGTCCTGACCCACTCACAGCGACTTGGCCCCTCGGTCCTGACCCACTCACAGCGACTTGGCCCCTCGGTCCTGACCCGCTCACAGCGACTGGGCTCCTCGGTCCTGACCCGCTCACAGCGACTTGCCCCTGCAGTCCTGACCCGCTCTCAGCGACATGGCCCCTGCGGTCCTGACCCGCTCACAGCGACTTGGCCCCTCGGTCCTGACCCGCTCACAGCGACTTGGCCCCTCGGTCCTGACCCGCTCACAGCGACTTGCCCCTGCAGTCCTGACCCGCTCACAGCGACTTGGCCCCTCGGTCCTGACCCGCTCACAGCGACGTGCCCCTGCAGTCCTGACCCACTCACAGGGACTTGGCCCCTCGGTGCTGACCCGCTCACAGCAACACTGCCTGCCCCTGCAGTCCTGACCCGCTCACAGCGACTTGGCCCCTCGGTCCTGACCCGCTCACAGCGACTTGCCCCTGCAGTCCTGACCCGCTCACAGCGACTTGGCCCCTCGGTCCTGACCCGCTCACAGCGACTTGGCCCCTCGGTCCTGACCCGCTCACAGCGACTTGCCCCTGCAGTCCTGACCCGCTCACAGCGACTTGGCCCCTCGGTCCTGATCCGCTCATAGCGACGTGCCCCTGCTGTCCTGACCCGCTCACAGCGACTTGCCCCTGCAGTCCTGACCCGCTCACAGCGACTTGGCCCCTCGGTCCTGACCCGCTCACAGCGACATGGCACCTGCGGTCCTGACCCGCTCACAGCGACTTGGCCCCTCGGTCCTGACCCGCTCACAGCGACTTGCCCCTGCAGTCCTGACCCGCTCACAGCGACTTGGCCCCTCGGTCCTGACCCGCTAACAGCGAATTGGCCCCTGCGGTCCTGACCCGCTCACAGCGACTTGCCCCTGCGGTCCTGACCCGCTCACAGCGACTTGGCCCCTCGGTCCTGACCCTCTCACAGCGACTTGGCCCCTCGGTCCTGACCCACTCACAGCGACTTGGCCCCTCGGTCCTGACCCGCTCACAGCGACTGGGCTCCTCGGTCCTGACCCGCTCACAGCGACTTGCCCCTGCAGTCCTGACCCGCTCTCAGCGACATGGCCCCTCGGTCCTGACCCGCTCACAGCGACTTGGCCCCTCGGTCCGGACCCGCTCACAGTGACATGCCCCTGCAGTCCTGACCCGCTCACAGCTACTTGGCCCGTTGGTCCTGACCCGCTCACAGCGACTTGGCCCCTCGTTCCTGACCCGCTCACAGCGACTTTCCCCTGCAGTCCTGACCCGCTCACAGCCACTTGGCCCCTCGGTCCTGACCCGCTCACAGCGACTTGCCCCCTCGGTCCTGACCCGCTCACAGCGACTTGACCCCTCTGTCCTTACCCGCTCACGGCGACTTGCCCCTGCAGTCCTGACCCGCTCACAGCGACTTAGCCCCTCGGTCCTGACCCGCTCACAGCGACTTTGCCCCTCGGTCCTGACCCGCTCCCAGCGACTTGCCCCTGCGGTCCTGACCCGCTCACACCGACTTGGCCCATCGGTCCTGACCCGCTCACAGCGACTTGGCCCCTCGGTCCTGACCCGCTCACAGCGACTTGCCCCTGCAGTCCTGACCAGCTCACAGCGACTTGGCCCCTCGGTCCTGACCCGCTCACAGCGACGTGCCCCTGCAGTCCTGACCCACTCACAGCGACTTGGCCCCTCGGTCCTGACCCGCTCACAGCGACTTGGCCCCTCGGTCCTGACCCGCTCACAGCAACACTGCCCCTGCAGTCCTGACCCGCTCACAGCGACTTGGCCCCACGGTCCTGACCCGCTCACAGCGACTTGCCCCTGCAGTCCTGACCCGCTCACAGCGACTTGGCCCCTCGGTCCTGACCCGCTCACAGCGACTTGGCCCCTCGGTCCTGACCCGCTCACAGCGACTTGCCCCTGCAGTCCTGACCCGCTCACAGCGACTTGGCCCCTCGGTCCTGACCCGCTCACAGCGACTTGCCCCTGCAGTCCTGACCCGCTCACAGCGACTTGGCCCCTCTGTCCTGACCCGCTCACAGCGACTTGGCCCCTCGGTCCTGACCCGCTCACAGCGACTTGCCCCTGCAGTCCTGACCCGCTCACAGCGACTTGGCCCCTCGGTCCTGACCCGCTCACAGCGACTTGTCCCCTCGGTCCTGACGCGCTCACAGCGACTTGCCCCTGCGGTCCTGACCCAATCACAGCGACTTGGCCCCTCGGTCCTGACCCGCTCACAGCGACTTGGCCCCTCGGTCCTGACCCGCTCACAGCGACTTGGCCCCTCGGTCCTGACCCGCTTACAGCGACTCGTCTCCTCGGTCCTGACCCACTCACAGCGACTTGCCCCTGCAATCCTGACCCGCTCACAGCGACATGGCCCCTCCGTCCTGACCCGCTCACAGCGACTTGGCCCCTCGGTCCGGACCCGCTCACAGCGACTTGCCCCTGCAGTCCTTACCCGCTCACAGCTACTTGGCCCCTCGGTCCTGACCCGCTCACAGCGACTTGGCCCCTCGTTCCTGACCCGCTCACAGGGACTTGCCCCTGCATTCCCGACCCGCTCACAGCGACTTGGCCCCTCGGTCCTGACCCGCTCACAGCGACTTGCCCCCTCGGTCCTGACCCGCTCACAGCGACTTGGCCCCTCTGTCCTTACCCGCTCACGACGACTTGCCCCTGCAGGCCTGACCCGCTCACAGCGACCTGGCCCCTCGGTCCTGACCCGCTCACAGCGACATGCCCCTGCAGTCCTGACCAGCTCACAGCGACTTGGCCCCTCGGTCCTGACCCGCTCACAGCGACTTGGCCCCTCGGTCCTGACACGCTCACGGCGACTTGGCCCCTCGGTCCTGACCCGCTCACAGCGACTTGGCCCCTCGGTCCTGACCAGCTCACAGCGACTTGGCCCCTCGGTCCTGACCCGCTCACAGCAACACTGCCCCTGCAGTCCTGACCCGCTCACAGCGACTTGGCCCCTCGGTCCTGACCCGCTCACAGCGACTTGCCCCTGCAGTCCTGACCCGCTCACAGCAACTTGGCCCCTCGGTCCTGACCCGCTCACAGCGACTTGGCCCCTCGGTCCTGACCCGCTCACAGCGACTTTACCCCTGCAGTCCTCACCCGCTCACAGTGACTTGGCCCCTCGGTCCTGACCCGCTCACAGCGACTTGCCCCTGCGGTCCTGACCCGCTCACAGCGACTTGGCCGCTCGGTCCTGACCCGCTAACAGCGAAATGGCCCCTGCGGTCCTGACCCGCTCACAGCGAATTGCCCCTGCGGTCCTGACCCGCTCACAGCGACTTGGCCCCTCGGTCCTGACCCACTCACAGCGACTTGGCCCCTCGGTCCTGACCCGCTCACAGCGACTTGTCCCCTCGGTCCTGACCCGCTCACAGCGACTTGGCTCCTCGGTCCTGACCCGCTCACAGCGACTTGCCCCTGCAGTCCTGACCCGCTCTCAGCGACATGGCCCCTCGGTCCTGACCCGCTCACAGCGACTTGGCCCCTCGGTCCTGACCCGCTCACAGCGACTTGCCCCTGCAGTCCTGACCCGCTCACAGCTACTTGGCCCCTTGGTCCTGACCCGCTCACAGCGACTTGGCCCCTCGTTCCTGACCCGCTCACAGCGACTTTGCCCTGCAGTCCTGACCCGCTCACAGCCACTTGGCCCCTCGGTCCTGACCCGCTCACAGCGACTTGCCCCCTCGGTCCTGACCCGCTCACAGCGACTTGGCCCCTCTGTCCTTACCCGCTCACGGCGACTTGCCCCTGCAGTCCTGACCCGCTCACAGCGACCTGGCCCCTCGGTCCTGACCTGCTCACAGCGACTTGCCCCTGCAGTCCTGACCAGCTCACAGCGACTTGGCCCCTCGGTCCTGACCCGCTCACAGCGACGTGCCCCTGCAGTCCTGACCCACTCACAGCGACTTGGCCCCTCGGTCCTGACCCGCTCACAGCGACATGGCCCCTCGGTCCTGACCCGCTCACAGCAACACTGCCCCTGCAGTCCTGACCCGCTCACAGCGACTTGGCCCCACGGTCCTGACCCGCTCACAGCGACTTGCCCCTGCAGTCCTGACCCGCTCACAGCGACTTGGCCCCTCGGTCCTGACCCGCTCACAGCGACTTGGCCCCTCGGTCCTGACCCGCTCACAGCGACTTGCCCCTGCAGTCCTGACCCGCTCACAGCGACTTGGCCCCTCGGTCCTGACCCGCTCACAGCGACTTGCCCCTGCAGTCCTGACCCGCTCACAGCGACTTGGCCCCTCTGTCCTGACCCGCTCACAGCGACTTGGCCCCTCGGTCCTGACCCGCTCACAGCGACTTGCCCCTGCAGTCCTGACCCGCTCACAGCGACTTGGCCCCTCGGTCCTGACCCGCTCACAGCGACTTGTCCCCTCGGTCCTGACGCGCTCACAGCGACTTGCCCCTGCGGTCCTGACCCAATCACAGCGACTTGGCCCCTCGGTCCTGACCCGCTCACAGCGACTTGGCCCCTCGGTCCTGACCCGCTCACAGCGACTTGGCCCCTCGGTCCTGACCCGCTTACAGCGACTCGTCTCCTCGGTCCTGACCCACTCACAGCGACTTGCCCCTGCAATCCTGACCCGCTCACAGCGACATGGCCCCTCCGTCCTGACCCGCTCACAGCGACTTGGCCCCTCGGTCCGGACCCGCTCACAGCGACTTGCCCCTGCAGTCCTTACCCGCTCACAGCTACTTGGCCCCTCGGTCCTGACCCGCTCACAGCGACTTGGCCCCTCGTTCCTGACCCGCTCACAGCGACTTGCCCCTGCATTCCTGACCCGCTCACAGCGACTTGGCCCCTCGGTCCTGACCCGCTCACAGCGACTTGCCCCCTCGGTCCTGACCCGCTCACAGCGACTTGGCCCCTCTGTCCTTACCCGCTCACGACGACTTGCCCCTGCAGGCCTGACCCGCTCACAGCGACCTGGCCCCTCGGTCCTGACCCGCTCACAGCGACATGCCCCTGCAGTCCTGACCAGCTCACAGCGACTTGGCCCCTCGGTCCTGACCCGCTCACAGCGACTTGGCCCCTCGGTCCTGACACGCTCACGGCGACTTGGCCCCTCGGTCCTGACCCGCTCACAGCGACTTGGCCCCTCGGTCCTGACCCGCTCACAGCTTCTTGCCCCTGCTGTCCTGACCCGCTCACAGCGACTTGGCCCCTCGGTCCTGACCCGCTCTCAGCGACTTGGCCCCTCGGTCCTGACCCGATCACATCGACTTGCCCCTGCAATCCTGACCTGCTCACAGCGACTTGGCCCCTCGGTCCTGACCCGCTCACAGCGACTTGGCCCCTCGGTCCTGACCCGCTCACAGCGACTTGCCCCTGCGATCCTGACCCGCTCACAGCGACTTGGCCCCTTGGTCCTGACCCGCTCACAGCGACTTGGCCCCTCGGTCCTGACCCGCTCACAGCGACTTGGCCCCTCGGTCCTGACCCGCTCACAGCGACTTGCCCCTGCAGTCCTGACCCGCTGACAGCGACACTGCCCCTGCAGTCCTGACCCGCTCACAGCGACTTGGCCCCTCGGTCCTGACCCGCTCACAGCGACTTGCCCCTGCAGTCCTGACCCGCTCACAGCGACTTGGCCCTACAGTCCTGACCCGCTCACAGCGACTTGGCCCCTCGGTCCTGACCCGCTCACAGCGACTTGGCCCCTCGGTCCTGACCCGCTCACAACGACTTGGCCCCTCAGTCCTGACCCGCTCACAGCGACTTGCCCCTGCAGTCCTGACCCGCTCTCAGCGACTTGGCCCCTCGGTCCTGACCCGCTCACAGCTTCTTGCCCCTGCAGTCCTGACCCGCTCACAGCGACTTGGCCCCTCGGTCCTGACCCACTCACAGCGACTTGGCCCCTCGGTCCTGACCCGCTCACAGCGACTTGGCCCCTCCGTCCTGACCCGCTCACTGCGACTTGGCTCCTCGGTCCTGATCCGCTCACAGCGACTTGCCCCTGCAGTCCTGACCCGCTCTCAGCGACATGGCCCCTCGGTCCTGACCCGCTCACAGCGACTTGGCCCCTGCAGTCCTGACCCGCTCACAGCGACTTGTCCCCTCGGTCCTGACCCGCTCACAGCGACTTGCCCCCTCGGTCCTGACCCGCTCACATCGACTTGCCCCTGCAGTCCTGACCCGCTCACAGCGACCTGGCCCCTCGGTCCTGACCCGCTCACAGCGACTTGCCCCTGCGATCCTGACCCGCTCACAGCGACTTGGCCCGTCGGTCCTCACCCGCTCACAGCGACTTGGCCCCTCGGTCCTGACCCGCTCACAGCGACTTGGCCCCTCGGTCCTGACCCGCTCACAGCGACTTGCCACTGCAGTCCTGACCCGCTCACAGCGACACTGCCCCTGCAGTCCTGAACCGCTCACAGCGACTTGGCCCCTCGGTCCTGACCCACTCACAGCGACTTGGCCCCTCGGTCCTGACCCACTCACAGCGACTTGGCCCCTCGGTCCTGACCCGCTCACAGCGACTGGGCTCCTCGGTCCTGACCCGCTAACAGCGACTTGCCCCTGCAGTCCTGACCCGCTCTCAGCGACATGGCCCCTCGGTCCTGACCCGCTCACAGCGACTTGGCCCCTCGGTCCGGACCCGCTCACAGCGACTTGCCCCTGCAGTCCTGACCCGCTCACAGCTACTTGGCCCCTTGGTCCTGACCCGCTCACAGCGACTTGGCCCCTCGTTCCTGACCCGCTCACAGCGACTTTCCCCTGCAGTCCTGACCCGCTCACAGCCACTTGGCCCCTCGGTCCTGACCCGCTCACAGCGACTTGCCCCCTCGGTCCTGACCCGCTCACAGCGACTTGACCCCTCTGTCCTTACCCGCTCACGGCGACTTGCCCCTGCAGTCCTGACCCGCTCACAGCGACTTAGCCCCTCGGTCCTGACCCGCTGACAGCGACTTTGCCCCTCGGTCCTGACCCGCTCCCAGCGACTTGCCCCTGCGGTCCTGACCCGCTCACACCGACTTGGCCCATCGGTCCTGACCCGCTCACAGCGACTTGGCCCCTCGGTCCTGACCCGCTCACAGCGACTTGCCCCTGCAGTCCTGACCCGCTCACAGCGACTTGGCCCCTCGGTCCTGACCCGCTCACAGCGACGTGCCCCTGCAGTCCTGACCCACTCACAGCGACTTGGCCCCTCGGTCCTGACCCGCTCACAGCGACTTGGCCCCTCGGTCCTGACCCGCTCACAGCAACACTGCCCCTGCAGTCCTGACCCGCTCACAGCGACTTGGCCCCACGGTCCTGACCCGCTCACAGCGACTTGCCCCTGCAGTCCTGACCCGCTCACAGCGACTTGGACCCTCGGTCCTGACCCGCTCACAGCGACTTGCCCCTGCAGTCCTGACCCGCTCACAGCGACTTGGCCCCTCGGTCCTGACCCGCTCTTAGCGACTTGCCCCTGCAGTCCTGACCCGCTCACAGCGACTTGGCCCCTCGGTCCTGACCCGCTCACAGCGACTTGTCCCCTCGGTCCTGACCCGCTCACAGCGACTTGGCCCCTCGGTCCTGACCCGCTCACAGCGACTTGCCCCTGCAGTCCTGACCCGCTCACAGCGACTTGGCCCCTCGGTCCTGACCCGCTCACAGCGACGTGCTCCTGCAGTCCTGACCCACTCATAGCGACTTGGCCCCTCGGTCCTGACCCGCTCACAGCAACACTGCCCCTGCAGTCCTGACCCGCTCACAGCGACTTGGCCCCTCGGTCCTGACCCGCTCACAGCGACTTGCCCCTGCAGTCCTGACCCGCTCACAGCGACTTGGCCCCTCGGTCCTGACCCGCTCACAGCGACTTGGCCCCTCGGTCCTGACCCGCTCACAGCGACTTGCCCCTGCAGTCCTGACCCGCTCACAGCGACTTGGCCCCTCGGTCCTGACCCGCTCACAGCGACGTGCCCCTGCAGTCCTGACCCACTCACAGCGACTTGGCCTCTCGGTCCTGACCAGCTCACAGCGACTTGGCCCCTCGGTCCTGACCCGCTCACAGCAACACTGCCCCTGCAGTCCTGACCCGCTCACAGCGACTTGGCCCCTCGGTCCTGACCCGCTCACAGCGACTTGCCCCTGCAGTCCTGACCCGCTCACAGCAACTTGGCCCCTCGGTCCTAACCCGCTCACAGCGACTTGGCCCCTCGGTCCTGACCCGCTCACAGCGACTTTACCCCTGCAGTCCTCACCCGCTCACAGTGACTTGGCCCCTCGGTCCTGACCCGCTCACAGCGACTTGCCCCTGCGGTCCTGACCCGCTCACAGCGACTTGGCCGCTCGGTCCTGACCCGCTAACAGCGAAATGGCCCCTGCGGTCCTGACCCGCTCACAGCGAATTGCCCCTGCGGTCCTGACCCGCTCACAGCGACTTGGCCCCTCGGTCCTGACCCACTCACAGCGACTTGGCCCCTCGGTCCTGACCCGCTCACAGCGACTTGTCCCCTCGGTCCTGACCCGCTCACAGCGACTTGGCTCCTCGGTCCTGACCCGCTCACAGCGACTTGCCCCTGCAGTCCTGACCCGCTCTCAGCGACATGGCCCCTCGGTCCTGACCCGCTCACAGCGACTTGGCCCCTCGGTCCTGACCCGCTCACAGCGACTTGCCCCTGCAGTCCTGACCCGCTCACAGCTACTTGGCCCCTTGGTCCTGACCCGCTCACAGCGACTTGGCCCCTCGTTCCTGACCCGCTCACAGCGACTTTGCCCTGCAGTCCTGACCCGCTCACAGCCACTTGGCCCCTCGGTCCTGACCCGCTCACAGCGACTTGCCCCCTCGGTCCTGACCCGCTCACAGCGACTTGGCCCCTCTGTCCTTACCCGCTCACGGCGACTTGCCCCTGCAGTCCTGACCCGCTCACAGCGACCTGGCCCCTCGGTCCTGACCTGCTCACAGCGACTTGCCCCTGCAGTCCTGACCCGCTCACAGCGACTTAGCCCCTCGGTCCTGACCCGCTCACAGCGACTTTGCCCCTCGGTCCTGACCCGCTCCCAGCGACTTGCCCCTGCGGTCCTGACCCGCTCACACCGACTTGGCCCCTCGGTCCTGACCCGCTCACAGCGACTTGGCCCCTCGGTCCTGACCCGCTCGCAGCGACTTGCCCCTGCAGTCCTGACCCGCTCACAGCGACTTGGCCCCTCGGTCCTTACCCGCTCACAGCGACGTGCCCCTGCAGTCCTGACCCACTCACAGCGACTTGGCCCCTCGGTCCTGACCCGCTCACAGCGACTTGGCCCCTCGGTCCTGACCCGCTCACAGCAACACTGCCCCTGCAGTCCTGACCCGCTCACAGCGACTTGGCCCCTCGGTCCTGACCCGCACACAGCGACTTGCCCCTGCAGTCCTGACCCGCTCACAGCGACTTGGCCCCTCTGTCCTGACCCGCTCACAGCGACTTGGCCCCTCGGTCCTGACCCGCTCACAGCGACTTGCCCCTGCAGTCCTGACCCGCTCACAGCGACTTGGCCCCTCGGTCCTGACCCGCTCACAGCGACTTGTCCCCTCGGTCCTGACGCGCTCACAGCGACTTGCCCCTGCGGTCCTGACCCAATCACAGCGACTTGGCCCCTCGGTCCTGACCCGCTCACAGCGACTTGGCCCCTCGGTCCTGACCCGCTCACAGCGACTTGGCCCCTCGGTCCTGACCCGCTCACAGCGACTCGTCTCCTCGGTCCTGACCCACTCACAGCGACTTGCCCCTGCAATCCTGACCCGCTCACAGCGACATGGCCCCTCCGTCCTGACCCGCTCACAGCGACTTGGCCCCTCGGTCCGGACCCGCTCACAGCGACTTGCCCCTGCAGTCCTTACCCGCTCACAGCTACTTGGCCCCTCGGTCCTGACCCGCTCACAGCGACTTGGCCCCTCGTTCCTGACCCGCTCACAGCGACTTGCCCCTGCATTCCTGACCCGCTCACAGCGACTTGGCCCCTCGGTCCTGACCCGCTCACAGCGACTTGCCCCCTCGGTCCTGACCCGCTCACAGCGACTTGGCCCCTCTGTCCTTACCCGCTCACGACGACTTGCCCCTGCAGGCCTGACCCGCTCACAGCGACCTGGCCCCTCGGTCCTGACCCGCTCACAGCGACATGCCCCTGCAGTCCTGACCAGCTCACAGCGACTTGGCCCCTCGGTCCTGACCCGCTCACAGCGACTTGGCCCCTCGGTCCTGACACGCTCACGGCGACTTGGCCCCTCGGTCCTGACCCGCTCACAGCGACATGCCCCTGCAGTCCTGACCAGCTCACAGCGACTTGGCCCCTCGGTCCTGACCCGCTCACAGCGACTTGGCCCCTCGGTCCTGACCCGCTCACAGCTTCTTGCCCCTGCTGTCCTGACCCGCTCACA
This sequence comes from Stegostoma tigrinum, assembly GCF_030684315.1. NCBI lineage: Eukaryota > Metazoa > Chordata > Chondrichthyes > Orectolobiformes > Stegostomatidae > Stegostoma > Stegostoma tigrinum. The sequence continues at coordinate 847,098 of NW_026728043.1, read as the reverse complement.
GCGACTTGGCCCCTCGGTCCTGACCCGCTCTCAGCGACTTGGCCCCTCGGTCCTGACCCGATCACATCGACTTGCCCCTGCAATCCTGACCTGCTCACAGCGACTTGGCCCCTCGGTCCTGACCCGCTCACAGCGACTTGGCCCCTCGGTCCTGACCCGCTCACAGCGACTTGCCCCTGCGATCCTGACCCGCTCACAGCGACTTGGCCCCTTGGTCCTGACCCGCTCACAGCGACTTGGCCCCTCGGTCCTGACCCGCTCACAGCGACTTGGCCCCTCGGTCCTGACCCGCTCACAGCGACTTGCCCCTGCAGTCCTGACCGGCTGACAGCGACACTGCCCCTGCAGTCCTGACCCGCTCACAGCGACTTGGCCCCTCGGTCCTGACCCGCTCACAGCGACTTGCCCCTGCAGTCCTGACCCGCTCACAGCGACTTGGCCCTACAGTCCTGACCCGCTCACAGCGACTTGGCCCCTCGGTCCTGACCCGCTCACAGCGACTTGGCCCCTCGGTCCTGACCCGCTCACAACGACTTGGCCCATCAGTCCTGACCCGCTCACAGCGACTTGCCCCTGCAGTCCTGACCCGCTCTCAGCGACTTGGCCCCTCGGTCCTGACCCGCTCACAGCTTCTTGCCCCTGCAGTCCTGACCCGCTCACAGCGACTTGGCCCCTCGGTCCTGACCCACTCACAGCGACTTGGCCCCTCGGTCCTGACCCGCTCACATCGACTTGCCCCTGCAGTCCTGACCCGCTCACAGCGACCTGGCCCCTCGGTCCTGACCCGCTCACAGCGACTTGCCCCTGCGATCCTGACCCGCTCACAGCGACTTGGCCCCTCGGTCCTGACCCGCTCACAGCGACTTGGCCCCTCGGTCCTGACCCGCTCACAGCGACTTGGCCCCTCGGGCCTGACCCGCTCAGAGCGACTTGCCACTGCAGTCCTGACCCGCTCACAGCGACACTGCCCCTGCAGTCCTGAACCGCTCACAGCGACTTGGCCCCTCGGTCCTGACCCACTCACAGCGACTTGGCCCCTCGGTCCTGACCCACTCACAGCGACTTGGCCCCTCGGTCCTGACCCGCTCACAGCGACTGGGCTCCTCGGTCCTGACCCGCTCACAGCGACTTGCCCCTGCAGTCCTGACCCGCTCTCAGCGACATGGCCCCTCGGTACTGACCCGCTCACAGCGACTTGGCCCCTCGGTCCGGACCCGCTCACAGCGACTTGCCCCTGCAGTCCTGACCCGCTCACAGCTACTTGGCCCCTTGGTCCTGACCCGCTCACAGCGACTTGGCCCCTCGTTCCTGACCCCCTCACAGCGACTTTCCCCTGCAGTCCTGACCCGCTCACAGCCACTTGGCCCCTCGGTCCTGACCCGCTCACAGCGACTTGCCCCCTCGGTCCTGACCCGCTCACAGCGACTTGACCCCTCTGTCCTTACCCGCTCACGGCGACTTGCCCCTGCAGTCCTGACCCGCTCACAGCGACTTAGCCCCTCGGTCCTGACCCGCTCACAGCGACTTTGCCCCTCGGTCCTGACCCGCTCCCAGCGACTTGCCCCTGCGGTCCTGACCCGCTCACACCGACTTGGCCCATCGGTCCTGACCCGCTCACAGCGACTTGGCCCCTCGGTCCTGACCCGCTCACAGCGACTTGCCCCTGCAGTCCTGACCCGCTCACAGCGACTTGGCCCCTCGGTCCTGACCCACTCACAGCGACGTGCCCCTGCAGTCCTGACCCACTCACAGCGACTTGGCCCCTCGGTCCTGACCCGCTCACAGCGACTTGGCCCCTCGGTCCTGACCCGCTCACAGCAACACTGCCCCTGCAGTCCTGACCCGCTCACAGCGACTTGGCCCCACGGTCCTGACCCGCTCACAGCGACTTGCCCCTGCAGTCCTGACCCGCTCACAGCGACTTGGCCCCTCGGTCCTGACCCGCTCACAGCGACTTGCCCCCTCGGTCCTCACCCGCTCACAGCGACTTCGCCGCTCGGTCCTTACCCGCTCACAGCGACTTGGCCCCTCGGTCCTGACCCGCTCTTAGCGACTTGCCCCTGCAGTCCTGACCCGCTCACAGCGACTTGGCCCCTCGGTCCTGACCCGCTCACAGCGACTTGTCCCCTCGGTCCTGACCCGCTCACAGCGACTTGGCCCCTCGGTCCTGACCCGCTCACAGCGACTTGCCCCTGCAGTCCTGACCCGCTCACAGCGACTTGGCCCCTCGGTCCTGACCCGCTCGCAGCGACGTGCTCCTGCAGTCCTGACCCACTCATAGCGACTTGGCCCCTCGGTCCTGACCCGCTCACAGCAACACTGCCCCTGCAGTCCTGACCCGCTCACAGCGACTTGGCCCCTCGGTCCTGACCCGCTCACAGCGACTTGCCCCTGCAGTCCTGACCCGCTCACAGCGACTTGGCCCCTCGGTCCTGACCCGCTCACAGCGACTTGGCCCCTCGGTCCTGACCCGCTCACAGCGACTTGCCCCTGCAGTCCTGACCCGCTCACAGCGACTTGGCCCCTCGGTCCTGACCCGCTCACAGCGACGTGCACCTGCAGTCCTGACCCACTCACAGCGACTTGGCCCCTCGGTCCTGACCAGCTCACAGCGACTTGGCCCCTCGGTCCTGACCCGCTCACAGCAACACTGCCCCTGCAGTCCTGACCCGCTCACAGCGACTTGGCCCCTCGGTCCTGACCCGCTCACAGCGACTTGCCCCTGCAGTCCTGACCCGCTCACAGCAACTTGGCCCCTCGGTCCTGACCCGCTCACAGCGACTTGGCCCCTCGGTCCTGACCCGCTCACAGCGACTTTACCCCTGCAGTCCTCACCCGCTCACAGCGACTTGGCCCCTCGGTCCTGACCCGCTCACAGCGACTTGGCCCCTCGGTCCTGACCCGCTAACAGCGAAATGGCCCCTGCGGTCCTGACCCGCTCACAGCGACTTGCCCCTGCGGTCCTGACCCGCTCACAGCGACTTGGCCCCTCGGTCCTGACCCACTCACAGCGACTTGGCCCCTCGGTCCTGACCCGCTCACAGCGACTTGTCCCCTCGGTCCTGACCCGCTCACAGCGACTTGGCTCCTCGGTCCTGACCCGCTCACAGCGACTTGCCCCTCCAGTCCTGACCCGCTCTCAGCGACATGGCCCCTCGGTCCTGACCCGCTCACAGCGACTTGGCCCCTCGGTCCTGACCCGCTCACAGCGACTTGCCCCTGCAGTCCTGACCCGCTCACAGCTACTTGGCCCCTTGGTCCTGACCCGCTCACAGCGACTTGGCCCCTCGTTCCTGACCCGCTCACAGCGACTTTCCCCTGCAGTCCTGACCCGCTCACAGCCACTTGGCCCCTCGGTCCTGACCCGCTCACAGCGACTTGCCCCCTCGGTCCTGACCCGCTCACAGCGACTTGGCGCCTCTGTCCTTACCCGCTCACGGCGACTTGCCCCTGCAGTCCTGACCCGCTCACAGCGACCTGGCCCCTCGGTCCTGACCCGCTCACAGCGACTTGCCCCTGCAGTCCTGACCCGCTCACAGCGACTTGCCCCTGCAGTCCTGACCCGCTCACAGCAACTTGGCCCCTCGGTCCTGACCCGCTCACAGCGACTTGGCCCCTCGGTCCTGACCCGCTCACAGCGACTTTACCCCTGCAGTCCTCACCCGCTCACAGCGACTTGGCCCCTCGGTCCTGACCCGCTCACAGCGACTTGGCCCCTCGGTCCTGACCCGCTCACAGCGACTTGCCCCCTCGGTCCTGACCCGCTCACAGCGACTTGGCGCCTCTGTCCTTACCCGCTCACGGCGACTTGCCCCTGCAGTCCTGACCCGCTCACAGCGACCTGGCCCCTCGGTCCTGACCCGCTCACAGCGACTTGCCCCTGCAGTCCTGACCCGCTCACAGCGACTTAGCCCCTCGGTCCTGACCCACTCACAGCGACTTTGCCCCTCGGTCCTTACCCGCTCGCAGCGACTTGCCCCTGCAGTACTGACCCGCTCACAGCGACTTGGCCCCTCGGTCCTGACCCGCTCACAGCGACGTGCCCCTGCAGTCCTGACCCACTCACAGCGACTTGGCCCCTCGGTCCTGACCCGCTCACAGCGACTTGGCCCCTCGGTCCTGACCCGCTCACAGCAACACTGCCCCTGCAGTCCTGACCCGCTCACAGCGACTTGGCCCCTCGGTCCTGACCCGCTCACAGCGACTTGCCCCTGCAGTCCTGACCCGCTCACAGCGACTTGGCCCCTCTGTCCTGACCCGCTCACAGCGACTTGGCCCCTCGGTCCTGACCCGCTCACAGCGACTTGCCCCTGCAGTCCTGACCCGCTCACAGCGACTTGGCCCCTTGGTCCTGACCCGCTCACAGCGACTTGTCCCCTCGGTCCTGACGCGCTCACAGCGACTTGCCCCTGCGGTCCTGACCCAATCACAGCGACTTGGCCCCTCCGTCCTGACCCGCTCACAGCGACTTGGCCCCTCGGTCCTGACCCGCTCACAGCGACTTGGCCCCTCGGTCCTGACCCGCTCACAACGACTTGGCCCATCAGTCCTGACCCACTCACAGCGACTTGCCCCTGCAGTCCTGACCCGCTCTCAGCGACTTGGCCCCTCGGTCCTGACCCGCTCACAGCTTCTTGCCCCTGCAGTCCTGACCCGCTCACAGCGACTTGGCCCCTCGGTCCTGACCCACTCACAGCGACTTGGCCCCTCGGTCCTGACCCGCTCACATCGACTTGCCCCTGCAGTCCTGACCCGCTCACAGCGACCTGGCCCCTCGGTCCTGACCCGCTCACAGCGACTTGCCCCTGCGATCCTGACCCGCTCACAGCGACTTGGCCCCTCGGTCCTGACCCGCTCACAGCGACTTGGCCCCTCGGTCCTGACCCGCTCACAGCGACTTGGCCCCTCGGGCCTGACCCGCTCACAGCGACTTGCCACTGCAGTCCTGACCCGCTCACAGCGACACTGCCCCTGCAGTCCTGAACCGCTCACAGCGACTTGGCCCCTCGGTCCTGACCCACTCACAGCGACTTGGCCCCTCGGTCCTGACCCACTCACAGCGACTTGGCCCCTCGGTCCTGACCCGCTCACAGCGACTGGGCTCCTCGGTCCTGACCCGCTCACAGCGACTGCCCCTGCAGTCCTGACCCGCTCTCAGCGACATGGCCCCTCGGTCCTGACCCGCTCACAGCGACTTGGCCCCTCGGTCCGGACCCGCTCACAGCGACTTGCCCCTGCAGTCCTGACCCGCTCACAGCTACTTGGCCCCTTGGTCCTGACCCGCTCACAGCGACTTGGCCCCTCGTTCCTGACCCGCTCACAGCGACTTTCCCCTGCAGTCCTGACCCGCTCACAGCCACTTGGCCCCTCGGTCCTGACCCGCTCACAGCGACTTGCCCCCTCGGTCCTGACCCGCTCACAGTGACTTGACCCCTCTGTCCTTACCCGCTCACGGCGACTTGCCCCTGCAGTCCTGACCCGCTCACAGCGACTTAGCCCCTCGGTCCTGACCCGCTCACAGCGACTTTGCCCCTCGGTCCTGACCCGCTCCCAGCGACTTGCCCCTGCGGTCCTGACCCGCTCACACCGACTTGGCCCATCGGTCCTGACCCGCTCACAGCGACTTGGCCCCTCGGTCCTGACCCGCTCACAGCGACTTGCCCCTGCAGTCCTGACCCGCTCACAGCGACTTGGCCCCTCGGTCCTGACCCGCTCACAGCGACGTGCCCCTGCAGTCCTGACCCACTCACAGCGACTTGGCCCCTCGGTCCTGACCCGCTCACAGCGACTTGGCCCCTCGGTCCTGACCCGCTCACAGCAACACTGCCCCTGCAGTCCTGACCCGCTCACAGCGACTTGGCCCCACGGTCCTGACCCGCTCACAGCGACTTGCCCCTGCAGTCCTGACCCGCTCACAGCGACTTGGCCCCTCGGTCCTGACCCGCTCACAGCGACTTGCCCCCTCGGTCCTCACCCGCTCACAGCGACTTCGCCGCTCGGTCCTTACCCGCTCACAGCGACTTGGCCCCTCGGTCCTGACCCGCTCTTAGCGACTTGCCCCTGCAGTCCTGACCCGCTCACAGCGACTTGGCCCCTCGGTCCTGACCCGCTCACAGCGACTTGTCCCCTCGGTCCTGACCCGCTCACAGCGACTTGGCCCCTCGGTCCTGACCCGCTCACAGCGACTTGCCCCTGCAGTCCTGACCCGCTCACAGCGACTTGGCCCCTCGGTCCTGACCCGCTCGCAGCGACGTGCTCCTGCAGTCCTGACCCACTCATAGCGACTTGGCCCCTCGGTCCTGACCCGCTCACAGCAACACTGCCCCTGCAGTCCTGACCCGCTCACAGCGACTTGGCCCCTCGGTCCTGACCCGCTCACAGCGACTTGCCCCTGCAGTCCTGACCCGCTCACAGCGACTTGGCCCCTCGGTCCTGACCCGCTCACAGCGACTTGGCCCCTCGGTCCTGACCCGCTCACAGCGACTTGCCCCTGCAGTCCTGACCCGCTCACAGCGACTTGGCCCCTCGGTCCTGACCCGCTCACAGCGACGTGCACCTGCAGTCCTGACCCACTCACAGCGACTTGGCCCCTCGGTCCTGACCAGCTCACAGCGACTTGGCCCCTCGGTCCTGACCCGCTCACAGCAACACTGCCCCTGCAGTCCTGACCCGCTCACAGCGACTTGGCCCCTCGGTCCTGACCCGCTCACAGCGACTTGCCCCTGCAGTCCTGACCCGCTCACAGCAACTTGGCCCCTCGGTCCTGACCCGCTCACAGCGACTTGGCCCCTCGGTCCTGACCCGCTCACAGCGACTTTACCCCTGCAGTCCTCACCCGCTCACAGCGACTTGGCCCCTCGGTCCTGACCCGCTCACAGCGACTTGGCCCCTCGGTCCTGACCCGCTAACAGCGAAATGGCCCCTGCGGTCCTGACCCGCTCACAGCGACTTGCCCCTGCGGTCCTGACCCGCTCACAGCGACTTGGCCCCTCGGTCCTGACCCACTCACAGCGACTTGGCCCCTCGGTCCTGACCCGCTCACAGCGACTTGTCCCCTCGGTCCTGACCCGCTCACAGCGACTTGGCTCCTCGGTCCTGACCCGCTCACAGCGACTTGCCCCTCCAGTCCTGACCCGCTCTCAGCGACATGGCCCCTCGGTCCTGACCCGCTCACAGCGACTTGGCCCCTCGGTCCTGACCCGCTCACAGCGACTTGCCCCTGCAGTCCTGACCCGCTCACAGCTACTTGGCCCCTTGGTCCTGACCCGCTCACAGCGACTTGGCCCCTCGTTCCTGACCCGCTCACAGCGACTTTCCCCTGCAGTCCTGACCCGCTCACAGCCACTTGGCCCCTCGGTCCTGACCCGCTCACAGCGACTTGCCCCCTCGGTCCTGACCCGCTCACAGCGACTTGGCGCCTCTGTCCTTACCCGCTCACGGCGACTTGCCCCTGCAGTCCTGACCCGCTCACAGCGACCTGGCCCCTCGGTCCTGACCCGCTCACAGCGACTTGCCCCTGCAGTCCTGACCCGCTCACAGCGACTTAGCCCCTCGGTCCTGACCCACTCACAGCGACTTTGCCCCTCGGTCCTTACCCGCTCGCAGCGACTTGCCCCTGCAGTCCTGACCCGCTCACAGCGACTTGGCCCCTCGGTCCTGACCCGCTCACAGCGACGTGCCCCTGCAGTCCTGACCCACTCACAGCGACTTGGCCCCTCGGTCCTGACCCGCTCACAGCGACTTGGCCCCTCGGTCCTGACCCGCTCACAGCAACACTGCCCCTGCAGTCCTGACCCGCTCACAGCGACTTGGCCCCTCGGTCCTGACCCGCTCACAGCGACTTGCCCCTGCAGTCCTGACCCGCTCACAGCGACTTGGCCCCTCTGTCCTGACCCGCTCACAGCGACTTGGCCCCTCGGTCCTGACCCGCTCACAGCGACTTGCCCCTGCAGTCCTGACCCGCTCACAGCGACTTGGCCCCTTGGTCCTGACCCGCTCACAGCGACTTGTCCCCTCGGTCCTGACGCGCTCACAGCGACTTGCCCCTGCGGTCCTGACCCAATCACAGCGACTTGGCCCCTCCGTCCTGACCCGCTCACAGCGACTTGGCCCCTCGGTCCTGACCCGCTCACAGCGACTTGGCCCCTCGGTCCTGACCCGCTCACAGCGACTCGTCTCCTCGGTCCTGACCCACTCACAGCGACTTGCCCCTGCAATCCTGACCCGCTCACAGCGACATGGCCCCTCCGTCCTGACCCGCTCACAGCGACTTGGCCCCTCGGTCCGGTCCCGCTCACAGCGACTTGCCCCTGCAGTCCTTACCCGCTCACAGCTACTTGGCCCCTCGGTCCTGACCCGCTCACAGCGACTTGGCCCCTCGTTCCTGACCCGCTCACAGCGACTTGCCCCTGCATTCCTGACCCGCTCACAGCGACTTGGCCCCTCGGTCCTGACCCGCTCACAGCGACTTGCCCCCTCGGTCCTGACCCGCTCACAGCGACTTGGCCCCTCTGTCCTTACCCGCTCACGACGACTTGCCCCTGCAGGCCTGACCCGCTCACAGCGACCTGGCCCCTCGGTCCTGACCCGCTCACAGCGACATGCCCCTGCAGTCCTGACCAGCTCACAGCGACTTGGCCCCTCGGTCCTGACCCGCTCACAGCGACTTGGCCCCTCGGTCCTGACACGCTCACGGCGACTTGGCCCCTCGGTTCTGACCCGCTCACAGCGACTTGGCCCCTCGGTCCTGACCCGCTCACAGCTTCTTGCCCCTGCTGTCCTGACCCGCTCACAGCGACTTGGCCCCTCGGTCCTGACCCGCTCTCAGCGACTTGGCCCCTCGGTCCTGACCCGATCACATCGACTTGCCCCTGCAATCCTGACCTGCTCACAGCGACTTGGCCCCTCGGTCCTGACCAGCTCACAGCGACTTGGCCCCTCGGTCCTGACCCGCTCACAGCAACACTGCCCCTGCAGTCCTGACCCGCTCACAGCGACTTGGCCCCTCGGTCCTGACCCGCTCACAGCGACTTGCCCCTGCGGTCCTGACCCGCTCACAGCGACTTCGCCCCTCGGTCCTGACCCGCTCACAGCGACTTGGCCCCTCGGTCCTGACCCGCTCACAGCGACTTTGCCCCTGCAGTCCTGACCCGCTCACAGCAACTTGGCCCCTCGGTCCTGACCCGCTCACAGCGACTTGCCCCTGCAGTCCTGACCCGCTCACAGCGACTTGGCCCCTCGGTCCTGACCCGCTAACAACGAATTGGCCCCTGCGGTCCTGACCCGCTCACAGCGACTTGGCCCCTCGGTCCTGACCCGCTCACAGCGACTTGCCCCTGCAGTCCTGACCCGCTCACAGCGACTTGGCCCCTCGGTCCTGACCCGCTCACAGCTTCTTGCCCCTGCAGTCCTGACCCGCTCACAGCGACTTGGCCCCTCGGTCCTGACCCACTCACAGCGACTTGGCCCCTCGGTCCTGAACCGCTCACAGCGACTTGGCCCCTCGGTCCTGACCCGCTCACTGCGACTTGGCTCCTCGGTCCTGACCCGCTCACAGCGACTTGCCCCTGCAGTCCTGACCCGCTCACAGCGACTTGGCCCCTGCAGTCCTGACCCGCTCACAGCGACTTGGCCCCACGGTCCTGACCCGCTCACAGCGACTTGCCCCCTCGGTCCTGACCCGCTCACAGCGACTTGGCCCCTCTGTCCTTACCCGCTCACGGCGACTTGCCCCTGCAGTCCTGACCCGCTCACAGCGACCTGGCCCCTCGGTCCTGACCCGCTCACAGCGACTTGCCCCTGCAGTCCTGACCAGCTCACAGCGACTTGGCCCCTCGGTCCTGACCCGCTCACAGCGACTTGGCCCCTCGGTCCTGACCCGCTCACAGCGACTTGACCCCTCGGTCCTGACCGTCTCTCAGCGACTTGGCCCCTCGGTCCTGACCCGCTCACAGCTTCTTGCCCCTGCAGTCCTGACCCGCTCACAGCGACTTGGCCCCTCGGTCCTGACCCGCTCTCCGCGACTTAGCCCCTCGGTCCTGACCCGCTCACATCGACTTGCCCCTGCAGTCCTGACCCGCTCACAGCGACTTGGCCCCTCGGTCCTGACCCGCTCACAGCGACTTGCCCCTGCGATCCTGACCCGCTCACAGCGACTTGGCCCGTCGGTCCTGACCCGCTCACAGCGACATGGCCCCTCGGTCCTGACCCGCTCACAGCGACTTGGCCCCACGGTCCTGACCCGCTCACAGCGACTTGCCCCTGCAGTCCTGACCCGCTCACAGCGACACTGCCCCTGCAGTCCTGAACCGCTCACAGCGACTTGGCCCCTCGGTCCTGACCCGCTCACAGCGACTTGCCCCTGCAGTCCTGACCCGCTCTCAGCGACTTGCCCCTTCAGTCCTGACCCGCTCACAGCGACTTGGCCCCTCGGTCCTGACCCGCTCACAGCGCCGTCCCCCTCGGTCCTGACCCGCTCACAGCGACTTGGCCCCTCGGTCCTTAGCCGCTCACGGCGACTTGGCCCCTCGGTTCTGACCCGCTCACAGCGACTTGGCCCCTCGGTCCTGACCCGCTCACAGCTTCTTGCCCCTGCTGTCCTGACCCGCTCACAGCGACTTGGCCCCTCGGTCCTGACCCGCTCTCAGCGACTTGGCCCCTCGGTCCTGACCCACTCACAGCGACTTTGCCCCTCGGTCCTTACCCGCTCGCAGCGACTTGCCCCTGCAGTCCTGACCCGCTCACAGCGACTTGGCCCCTCGGTCCTGACCCGCTCACAGCGACGTGCCCCTGCAGTCCTGACCCACTCACAGCGACTTGGCCCCTCGGTCCTGACCCGCTCACAGCGACTTGGCCCCTCGGTCCTGACCCGCTCACAGCAACACTGCCCCTGCAGTCCTGACCCGCTCACAGCGACTTGGCCCCTCGGTCCTGACCCGCTCACAGCGACTTGCCCCTGCAGTCCTGACCCGCTCACAGCGACTTGGCCCCTCTGTCCTGACCCGCTCACAGCGACTTGGCCCCTCGGTCCTGACCCGCTCACAGCGACTTGCCCCTGCAGTCCTGACCCGCTCACAGCGACTTGGCCCCTTGGTCCTGACCCGCTCACAGCGACTTGTCCCCTCGGTCCTGACGCGCTCACAGCGACTTGCCCCTGCGGTCCTGACCCAATCACAGCGACTTGGCCCCTCCGTCCTGACCCGCTCACAGCGACTTGGCCCCTCGGTCCTGACCCGCTCACAGCGACTTGGCCCCTCGGTCCTGACCCGCTCACAGCGACTCGTCTCCTCGGTCCTGACCCACTCACAGCGACTTGCCCCTGCAATCCTGACCCGCTCACAGCGACATGGCCCCTCCGTCCTGACCCGCTCACAGCGACTTGGCCCCTCGGTCCGGTCCCGCTCACAGCGACTTGCCCCTGCAGTCCTTACCCGCTCACAGCTACTTGGCCCCTCGGTCCTGACCCGCTCACAGCGACTTGGCCCCTCGTTCCTGACCCGCTCACAGCGACTTGCCCCTGCATTCCTGACCCGCTCACAGCGACTTGGCCCCTCGGTCCTGACCCGCTCACAGCGACTTGCCCCCTCGGTCCTGACCCGCTCACAGCGACTTGGCCCCTCTGTCGTTACCCGCTCACGACGACTTGCCCCTGCAGGCCTGACCCGCTCACAGCGACCTGGCCCCTCGGTCCTGACCCGCTCACAGCGACATGCCCCTGCAGTCCTGACCAGCTCACAGCGACTTGGCCCCTCGGTCCTGACCCGCTCACAGCGACTTGGCCCCTCGGTCCTGACACGCTCACGGCGACTTGGCCCCTCGGTTCTGACCCGCTCACAGCGACTTGGCCCCTCGGTCCTGACCCGCTCACAGCTTCTTGCCCCTGCTGTCCTGACCCGCTCACAGCGACTTGGCCCCTCGGTCCTGACCCGCTCTCAGCGACTTGGCCCCTCGGTCCTGACCCGATCACATCGACTTGCCCCTGCAATCCTGACCTGCTCACAGCGACTTGGCCCCTCGGTCCTGACCAGCTCACAGCGACTTGGCCCCTCGGTCCTGACCCGCTCACAGCAACACTGCCCCTGCAGTCCTGACCCGCTCACAGCGACTTGGCCCCTCGGTCCTGACCCGCTCACAGCGACTTGCCCCTGCGGTCCTGACCCGCTCACAGCGACTTCGCCCCTCGGTCCTGACCCGCTCACAGCGACTTGGCCCCTCGGTCCTGACCCGCTCACAGCGACTTTGCCCCTGCAGTCCTGACCCGCTCACAGCAACTTGGCCCCTCGGTCCTGACCCGCTCACAGCGACTTGCCCCTGCAGTCCTGACCCGCTCACAGCGACTTGGCCCCTCGGTCCTGACCCGCTAACAACGAATTGACCCCTGCGGTCCTGACCCGCTCACAGCGACTTGGCCCCTCGGTCCTGACCCGCTCACAGCGACTTGCCCCTGCAGTCCTGACCCGCTCACAGCGACTTGGCCCCTCGGTCCTGACCCGCTCACAGCTTCTTGCCCCTGCAGTCCTGACCCGCTCACAGCGACTTGGCCCCTCGGTCCTGACCCACTCACAGCGACTTGGCCCCTCGGTCCTGAACCGCTCACAGCGACTTGGCCCCTCGGTCCTGACCCGCTCACTGCGACTTGGCTCCTCGTCCTGACCCGCTCACAGCGACTTGCCCCTGCAGTCCTGACCCGCTCACAGCGACTTGGCCCCTGCAGTCCTGACCCGCTCACAGCGACTTGGCCCCACGGTCCTGACCCGCTCACAGCGACTTGCCCCCTCGGTCCTGACCCGCTCACAGCGACTTGGCCCCTCTGTCCTTACCCGCTCACGGCGACTTGCCCCTGCAGTCCTGACCCGCTCACAGCGACCTGGCCCCTCGGTCCTGACCCGCTCACAGCGACTTGCCCCTGCAGTCCTGACCAGCTCACAGCGACTTGGCCCCTCGGTCCTGACCCGCTCACAGCGACTTGGCCCCTCGGTCCTGACCCGCTCACAGCGACTTGACCCCTCGGTCCTGACCGTCTCTCAGCGACTTGGCCCCTCGGTCCTGACCCGCTCACAGCTTCTTGCCCCTGCAGTCCTGACCCGCTCACAGCGACTTGGCCCCTCGGTCCTGACCCGCTCTCCGCGACTTAGCCCCTCGGTCCTGACCCGCTCACATCGACTTGCCCCTGCAGTCCTGACCCGCTCACAGCGACTTGGCCCCTCGGTCCTGACCCGCTCACAGCGACTTGCCCCTGCGATCCTGACCCGCTCACAGCGACTTGGCCCGTCGGTCCTGACCCGCTCACAGCGACATGGCCCCTCGGTCCTGACCCGCTCACAGCGACTTGGCCCCACGGTCCTGACCCGCTCACAGCGACTTGCCCCTGCAGTCCTGACCCGCTCACAGCGACACTGCCCCTGCAGTCCTGAACCGCTCACAGCGACTTGGCCCCTCGGTCCTGACCCGCTCACAGCGACTTGCCCCTGCAGTCCTGACCCGCTCTCAGCGACTTGCCCCTTCAGTCCTGACCCGCTCACAGCGACTTGGCCCCTCGGTCCTGACCCGCTCACAGCGCCGTCCCCCTCGGTCCTGACCCGCTCACAGCGACTTGGCCCCTCGGTCCTTAGCCGCTCACGGCGACTTGCCCCTGCATTCCTGACCCGCTCACAGCGACTTGCCCCTGCAGTCCTGACCAGCTCACAGCGACTTGGCCCCTCGGCCCTGTCCCGCTCACAGCGACTTGGCCCCTCGGTCCTGACCCGCTCACAGCGACTTGGCCCCTCGGTCCTGACCCGCTCACAGCTTCTTGCCCCTGCAGTCCTGACCCGCTCACAGCGACTTGGCCCATCGGTCCTGACCCACTCACAGCGACTTGGCCCCTCGGTCCTGACACGCTCACTGCGACTTGGCTCCTCGGTCCTGACCCGCTCACAGCGACTTGCCCCTGCAGTCCTGACCCGCTCTCAGCGACATGGCCCCTCGGTCCTGACCCGCTCACAGCGACTTGGCCCCTGCAGTCCTGACCCGCTCACAGCGACTTGGCCCCACGGTCCTGACCCGCTCACAGCGACTTGCCCCCTCGGTCCTGACCCGCTCACAGCGACTTGGCCCCTCTGTCCTTACCCGCTCACGGCGACTTGCCCCTGCAGTCCTGACACGCTCACAGCGACCTGGCCCCTCGGTCCTGACCCGCTCACAGCGACTTGCCCCTGCAGTCCTGACCAGCTCACAGCGACTTGGCCCCTCGGTCCTGACCCGCTCACAGCGACTTGGCCCCTCGGTCCTGACCCGCTCACAGCGACTTGACCCCTCGGTCCTGACCGGCTGTCAGCGACTTGGCCCCTCGGTCCTGACCCGCTCACAGCTTCTTGCCCCTGCAGTCCTGACCCGCTCACAGCGACTTCGCCCCTCGGTCCTGACCCGCTCTCCGCGACTTGGCCCCTCGGTCCTGACCCGCTCACATCGACTTGCCCCTGCAGTCCTGACCCGCTCACAGCGACTTGGCCCCTCGGTCCTGACCCGCTCACAGCGACTTGCCCCTGCGATCCTGACCCGCTCACAGCGACTTGGCCCGTCGGTCCTGACCCGCTCACAGCGACATGGCCCCTCGGTCCTGACCCGCTCACAGCGACTTGGCCCCTCGGTCCTGACCCGCTCACAGCGACTTGCCCCTGCAGTCCTGACCCGCTCACAGCGACACTGCCCCTGCAGTCCTGAACCGCTCACAGCGACTTGGCCCCTCGGTCCTGACCCGCTCACAGCGACTTGCCCCTGCAGTCCTGACCCGCTCTCAGCGACTTGTGCCTTCAGTCCTGACCCGCTCACAGCGACTTGGCCCCTCGGTCCTGACCCGCTCACAGCGCCGTCCCCCTCGGTCCTGACCCGCTCACAGCGACTTGGCCCCTCGGTCCTTACCCGCTCACGGCGACTTGCCCCTGCAGTCCTGACCCGCTCACAGCGACTTGCCCCTGCAGTCCTGACCAGCTCACAGCGACTTGGCCCCTCGGCCCTGTCCCGCTCACAGCGACTTGGCCCCTCGGTCCTGACCCGCTCACAGCGACTTGGCCCCTCGGTCCTGACCCGCTCACAGCTTCTTGCCCCTGCAGTCCTGACCCGCTCACAGCGACTTGGCCCATCGGTCCTGACCCGCTCACAGCGACTTGCACCTGCAGTCCAGACCCGCTCACAGCGACTTAGCCCCTCGGTCCTGACCCGCTCACAGCGACTTTGCCCCTCGGTCCTGACCCGCTCCCAGCGACTTACCCCTGCGGTCCTGACCCGCTCACAGCGACTTGGCCCCTCGGTCCTGACCCGCTCACAGCGACTTGGCCCCTCGGTCCTGACCCGCTCACAGCGACTTGCCCCTGCAGTCCTGACCCGCTCACAGCGACTTGGCCCCTCGGTCCTGACCCGCTCACAGCGACGTGCCCCTGCAGTCCTGACCCACTCACAGCGACTTGGCCCCTCGGTGCTGACCCGCTCACAGCAACACTGCCCCTGCAGTCCTGACCCGTTCACAGCGACTTGGCCCCTCGGTCCTGACCCGCTCACAGCGACTTGCCCCTGCAGTCCTGACCCGCTCACAGCGACTTGGCCCCTCGGTCCTGACCCGCTCACAGCGACTTGGCCCCTCGGTCCTGACCCGCTCACAGCGACTTGCCCCTGCAGTCCTGACCCGCTCACAGCGACTTGGCCCCTCGGTCCTGACCCGCTCACAGCGACGTGCCCCTGCAGTCCTGACCCACTCACAGCGACTTGGCCCCTCGGTCCTGACCAGCTCACAGCGACTTGGCCCCTCGGTCCTGACCCGCTCACAGCAACACTGCCCCTGCAGTCCTGACCCGCTCACAGCGACTTGGCCCCTCGGTCCTGACCCGCTCACAGCGACTTGCCCCTGCGGTCCTGACCCGCTCACAGCGACTTCGCCCCTCGGTCCTGACCCGCTCACAGCGACTTGGCCCCTCGGTCCTGACCCGCTCACAGCGACTTTGCCCCTGCAGTCCTGACCCGCTCACAGCAACTTGGCCCCTCGGTCCTGACCCGCTCACAGCGACTTGCCCCTGCAGTCCTGACCCGCTCACAGCGACTTGGCCCCTCGGTCCTGACCCGCTAACAACGAATTGGCCCCTGCGGTCCTGACCCGCTCACAGCGACTTGGCCCCTCGGTCCTGACCCGCTCACAGCGACTTGCCCCTGCAGTCCTGACCCGCTCACAGCGACTTGGCCCCTCGGTCCTGACCCGCTCACAGCTTCTTGCCCCTGCAGTCCTGACCCGCTCACAGCGACTTGGCCCCTCGGTCCTGACCCACTCACAGCGACTTGGCCCCTCGGTCCTGAACCGCTCACAGCGACTTGGCCCCTCGGTCCTGACCCGCTCACTGCGACTTGGCTCCTCGGTCCTGACCCGCTCACAGCGACTTGCCCCTGCAGTCCTGACCCGCTCACAGCGACTTGGCCCCTGCAGTCCTGACCCGCTCACAGCGACTTGGCCCCACGGTCCTGACCCGCTCACAGCGACTTGCCCCCTCGGTCCTGACCCGCTCACAGCGACTTGGCCCCTCTGTCCTTACCCGCTCACGGCGACTTGCCCCTGCAGTCCTGACCCGCTCACAGCGACCTGGCCCCTCGGTCCTGACCCGCTCACAGCGACTTGCCCCTGCAGTCCTGACCAGCTCACAGCGACTTGGCCCCTCGGTCCTGACCCGCTCACAGCGACTTGGCCCCTCGGTCCTGACCCGCTCACAGCGACTTGACCCCTCGGTCCTGACCGTCTCTCAGCGACTTGGCCCCTCGGTCCTGACCCGCTCACAGCTTCTTGCCCCTGCAGTCCTGACCCGCTCACAGCGACTTGGCCCCTCGGTCCTGACCCGCTCTCCGCGACTTAGCCCCTCGGTCCTGACCCGCTCACATCGACTTGCCCCTGCAGTCCTGACCCGCTCACAGCGACTTGGCCCCTCGGTCCTGACCCGCTCACAGCGACTTGCCCCTGCGATCCTGACCCGCTCACAGCGACTTGGCCCGTCGGTCCTGACCCGCTCACAGCGACATGGCCCCTCGGTCCTGACCCGCTCTCAGCGACTTGGCCCCACGGTCCTGACCCGCTCACAGCGACTTGCCCCTGCAGTCCTGACCCGCTCACAGCGACACTGCCCCTGCAGTCCTGAACCGCTCACAGCGACTTGGCCCCTCGGTCCTGACCCGCTCACAGCGACTTGCCCCTGCAGTCCTGACCCGCTCTCAGCGACTTGCCCCTTCAGTCCTGACCCGCTCACAGCGACTTGGCCCCTCGGTCCTGACCCGCTCACAGCGCCGTCCCCCTCGGTCCTGACCCGCTCACAGCGACTTGGCCCCTCGGTCCTTACCCGCTCACGGCGACTTGCCCCTGCAGTCCTGACCCGCTCACAGCGACTTGCCCCTGCAGTCCTGACCAGCTCACAGCGACTTGGCCCCTCGGCCCTGTCCCGCTCACAGCGACTTGGCCCCTCGGTCCTGACCCGCTCACAGCGACTTGGCCCCTCGGTCCTGACCCGCTCACAGCTTCTTGCCCCTGCAGTCCTGACCCGCTCACAGCGACTTGGCCCATCGGTCCTGACCCGCTCACAGCGATTTGCCCCTGCAGTCCAGACCCGCTCACAGCGACTTAGCCCCTCGGTCCTGACCCGCTCACAGCGACTTTGCCCCTCGGTCCTGACCCGCTCCCAGCGACTTACCCCTGCGGTCCTGACCCGCTCACAGCGACTTGGCCCCTCGGTCCTGACCCGCTCACAGCGACTTGGCCCCTCGGTCCTGACCCGCTCACAGCGACTTGCCCCTGCAGTCCTGACCCGCTCACAGCGACTTGGCCCCTCGGTCCTGACCCGCTCACAGCGACGTGCCCCTGCAGTCCTGACCCACTCACAGCGACTTGGCCCCTCGGTGCTGACCCGCTCACAGCAACACTGCCCCTGCAGTCCTGACCCGTTCACAGCGACTTGGCCCCTCGGTCCTGACCCGCTCACAGCGACTTGCCCCTGCAGTCCTGACCCGCTCACAGCGACTTGGCCCCTCGGTCCTGACCCGCTCACAGCGACTTGGCCCCTCGGTCCTGACCCGCTCACAGCGACTTGCCCCTGCAGTCCTGACCCGCTAACAGCGACTTGGCCCCTCGGTCCTGACCCGCTCACAGCGACGTGCCCCTGCAGTCCTGACCCACTCACAGCGACTTTGCCCCTCGGTCCTGACCAGCTCACAGCGACTTGGCCCCTCGGTCCTGACCCGCTCACAGCAACACTGCCCCTGCAGTCCTGACCCGCTCACAGCGACTTGGCCCCTCGGTCCTGACCCGCTCACAGCGACTTGCCCCTGCAGTCCTGACCCGCTCACAGCGACTTGGCCCCTCGGTCCTGACCCGCTCACAGCGACTTGGCCCCTCGGTCCTGACCCGCTCACAGCGACTTTACCCCTGCAGTCCTGACCCGCTCACAGCGACTTGGCCCCTCGGTCCTGACCCGCTCACAGCGACTTGCCCCTGCAGTCCTGACCCGCTCACAGCGACTTGGCCCCTCGGTCCTGACCCGCTAACAACGAATTGGCCCCTGCGGTCCTTACCCGCTCACAGCGACTTTCCCCTGCGGTCCTGACCCGCTCACAGCGACTTGGCCCCTCGGTCCTGACCCACTCACAGCGACTTGGCCCCTCGGTCCTGACCCGCTCACAGCGACTTGGCCCCTCGGTCCTGACCCGCTCACAGCGACTTCGCTCCTCGGTCCTGACCCGCTCACAGCGACTTGCCCCTGCAGTCCTGACCCGCTCTCAGCGACATGGCCCCTCGGTCCTGACCCGCTCACAGCGACTTGGCCCCTCGGTCCGGACCCGCTCACAGCGACTTGCCCCTGCAGTCCTGACCCGCTCACAGCTACTTGGCCCCTTGGTCCTGACCCGCTCACAGCGACTTGGCCCCTCGTTCCTGACCCGCTCACAGCGACTTTCCCCTGCAGTCCTGACCCGCTCACAGCCACTTGGCCCCTCGGTCCTGACCCGCTCACAGCGACTTGCCCCTGCAGTCCTGACCCGCTCACAGCGACTTGGCCCATCGGTCCTGACCCGCTCACAGCTTCTTGCCCCTGCAGTCCTGACCCGCTCACAGCGACTTGGCCCCTCGGTCCTGACCCACTCACAGCGACTTGGCCCCTCGGTCCTGAACCGCTCACAGCGACTTGGCCCCTCGGTCCTGACCCGCTCACTGCGACTTGGCTCCTCGGTCCTGACCCGCTCACAGCGACTTGCCCCTGCAGTCCTGACCCGCTCACAGCGACTTGGCCCCTGCAGTCCTGACCCGCTCACAGCGACTTGGCCCCACGGTCCTGACCCGCTCACAGCGACTTGCCCCCTCGGTCCTGACCCGCTCACAGCGACTTGGCCCCTCTGTCCTTACCCGCTCACGGCGACTTGCCCCTGCAGTCCTGACCCGCTCACAGCGACCTGGCCCCTCGGTCCTGACCCGCTCACAGCGACTTGCCCCTGCAGTCCTGACCAGCTCACAGCGACTTGGCCCCTCGGTCCTGACCCGCTCACAGCGACTTGGCCCCTCGGTCCTGACCCGCTCACAGCGACTTGTCCCCTCGGTCCTGACCGGCTCTCAGCGACTTGGCCCCTCGGTCCTGACCCGCTCACAGCTTCTTGCCCCTGCAGTCCTGACCCGCTCACAGCGACTTGGCCCCTCGGTCCTGACCCGCTCTCCGCGACTTGGCCCCTCGGTCCTGACCCGCTCACATCGACTTGCCCCTGCAGTCCTGACCCGCTCACAGCGACTTGGCCCCTCGGTCCTGACCCGCTCACAGCGACTTGCCCCTGCGATCCTGACCCGCTCACAGCGACTTGGCCCGTCGGTCCTGACCCGCTCACAGCGACATGGCCCCTCGGTCCTGACCCGCTCACAGCGACTTGGCCCCTCGGTCCTGACCCGCTCACAGCGACTTGCCCCTGCAGTCCTGACCCGCTCACAGCGACACTGCCCCTGCAGTCCTGAACCGCTCACAGCGACTTGGCCCCTCGGTCCTGACCCGCTCACAGCGACTTGCCCCTGCAGTCCTGACCCGCTCTCAGCGACTTGCCCCTTCAGTCCTGACCCGCTCACAGCGACTTGGCCCCTCGGTCCTGACCCGCTCACAGCGCCGTCCCCCTCGGTCCTGACCCGCTCACAGCGACTTGGCCCCTCGGTCCTTACCCGCTCACGGCGACTTGCCCCTGCAGTCCTGACCCGCTCACAGCGACTTGCCCCTGCAGTCCTGACCAGCTCACAGCGACTTGGCCCCTCGGCCCTGTCCCGCTCACAGCGACTTGGCCCCTCGGTCCTGACCCGCTCACAGCGACTTGGCCCCTCGGTCCTGACCCGCTCACAGCTTCTTGCCCCTGCAGTCCTGACCCGCTCACAGCGACTTGGCCCATCGGTCCTGACCCGCTCACAGCGATTTGCCCCTGCAGTCCAGACCCGCTCACAGCGACTTAGCCCCTCGGTCCTGACCCGCTCACAGCGACTTTGCCCCTCGGTCCTGACCCGCTCCCAGCGACTTACCCCTGCGGTCCTGACCCGCTCACAGCGACTTGGCCCCTCGGTCCTGACCCGCTCACAGCGACTTGGCCCCTCGGTCCTGACCCGCTCACAGCGACTTGCCCCTGCAGTCCTGACCCGCTCACAGCGACTTGGCCCCTCGGTCCTGACCCGCTCACAGCGACGTGCCCCTGCAGTCCTGACCCACTCACAGCGACTTGGCCCCTCGGTGCTGACCCGCTCACAGCAACACTGCCCCTGCAGTCCTGACCCGTTCACAGCGACTTGGCCCCTCGGTCCTGACCCGCTCACAGCGACTTGCCCCTGCAGTCCTGACCCGCTCACAGCGACTTGGCCCCTCGGTCCTGACCCGCTCACAGCGACTTGGCCCCTCGGTCCTGACCCGCTCACAGCGACTTGCCCCTGCAGTCCTGACCCGCTCACAGCGACTTGGCCCCTCGGTCCTGACCCGCTCACAGCGACGTGCCCCTGCAGTCCTGACCCACTCACAGCGACTTTGCCCCTCGGTCCTGACCAGCTCACAGCGACTTGGCCCCTCGGTCCTGACCCGCTCACAGCAACACTGCCCCTGCAGTCCTGACCCGCTCACAGCGACTTGGCCCCTCTGTCCTTACCCGCTGACGACGACTTGCCCCTGCAGGCCTGACCCGCTCACAGCGACCTGGCCCCTCGGTCCTGACCCGCTCACAGCGACATGCCCCTGCAGTCCTGACCAGCTCACAGCGACTTGGCCCCTCGGTCCTGACCCGCTCACAGCGACTTGGCCCCTCGGTCCTGACACGCTCACGGCGACTTGGCCCCTCGGTCCTGACCCACTCACAGCGACTTGGCCCCTCGGTCCTGACCCGCTCACAGCTTCTTGCCCCTGCAGTCCTGACCCGCTCACAGCGACTTGGCCCCTCGGTCCTGACCCGCTCTCAGCGACTTGGCCCCTCGGTCCTGACCCGATCACATCGACTTGCCCCTGCAATCCTGACCGGCTCACAGCGACTTGGCCCCTCAGTCCTGACCCGCTCACAGCGACTTTGCCCCTCGGTCCTGACCCGCTCACAGCGACTTGCCCCTGCGATCCTGACCCGCTCACAGCGACTTGGCCCCTTGGTCCTGACCCGCTCACAGCGACTTGGCCCCTCGGTCCTGCCCCGCTCACAGCGACTTGGCCCCTCGGTCCTGACCCGCTCACAGCGACTTGCCCCTGCAGTCCTGACCCGCTGACAGCGACACTGCCCCTGCAGTCCTGACCCGCTCACAGCGACTTGGCCCCTCGGTCCTGACCCGCTCACAGCGACTTGCCCCTGCAGTCCTGACCCGCTGTCAGCGACTTGCCCCTACAGTCCTGACCCGCTCACAGCGACTTGGCCCCTCGGTCCTGACCCGCTCACAGCGACTTGGCCCCTCGGTCCTGACCCGCTCACAGCGACTTGCCCCTGCAGTCCTGACCCGCTCACAGCGACTTGGCCCCTCGGTCCTGACCCGCTCACAGCTTCTTGCCCCTGCAGTCCTGACCCGCTCACAGCGACTTGGCCCCTCGGTCCTGACCCACTCACAGCGACTTGGCCCCTCGGTCCTGAACCGCTCACAGCGACTTGGCCACTTCGGTCCTGACACGCTCACTGCGACTTGGCTCCTCGGTCCTGACCCGCTCACAGCGACTTGCCCCTGCAGTCCTGACCCGCTCTCAGCGACATGGCCCCTCGGTCCTGACCCGCTCACAGCGACTTGGCCCCTGCAGTCCTGACCCGCTCACAGCGACTTGGCCCCACGGTCCTGACCCGCTCACAGCGACTTGCCCCCTCGGTCCTGACCCGCTCACAGCGACTTGGCCCCTCTGTCCTTACCCGCTCACGGCGACTTGCCCCTGCAGTCCTGACCCGCTCACAGCGACCTGGCCCCTCGGTCCTGACCCGCTCACAGCGACTTGCCCCTGCAGTCCTGACCAGCTCACAGCGACTTGGCCCCTCGGTCCTGACCCGCTCACAGCGACTTGGCCCCTCGGTCCTGACCCGCTCACAGCGACTTGACCCCTCGGTCCTGACCGGCTGTCAGCGACTTGGCCCCTCGGTCCTGACCCGCTCACAGCTTCTTGCCCCTGCAGTCCTGACCCGCTCACAGCGACTTCGCCCCTCGGTCCTGACCCGCTCTCCGCGACTTGGCCCCTCGGTCCTGACCCGCTCACATCGACTTGCCCCTGCAGTCCTGACCCGCTCACAGCGACTTGGCCCCTCGGTCCTGACCCGCTCACAGCGACTTGCCCCTGCGATCCTGACCCGCTCACAGCGACTTGGCCCGTCGGTCCTGACCCGCTCACAGCGACATGGCCCCTCGGTCCTGACCCGCTCACAGCGACTTGGCCCCTCGGTCCTGACCCGCTCACAGCGACTTGCCCCTGCAGTCCTGACCCGCTCACAGCGACACTGCCCCTGCAGTCCTGAACCGCTCACAGCGACTTGGCCCCTCGGTCCTGACCCGCTCACAGCGCCGTCCCCCTCGGTCCTGACCCGCTCACAGCGACTTGGCCCCTCGGTCCTTACCCGCTCACGGCGACTTGCCCCTGCAGTCCTGACCCGCTCACAGCGACTTGCCCCTGCAGTCCTGACCAGCTCACAGCGACTTGGCCCCTCGGCCCTGTCCCGCTCACAGCGACTTGGCCCCACGGTCCTGACCCGCTCACAGCGACTTGCCCCCTCGGTCCTGACCCGCTCACAGCGACTTGGCCCCTCTGTCCTTACCCGCTCACGGCGACTTGCCCCTGCAGTCCTGACCCGCTCACAGCGACCTGGCCCCTCGGTCCTGACCCGCTCACAGCGACTTGCCCCTGCAGTCCTGACCAGCTCACAGCGACTTGGCCCCTCGGTCCTGACCCGCTCACAGCGACTTGGCCCCTCGGTCCTGACCCGCTCACAGCGACTTGACCCCTCGGTCCTGACCGTCTCTCAGCGACTTGGCCCCTCGGTCCTGACCCGCTCACAGCTTCTTGCCCCTGCAGTCCTGACCCGCTCACAGCGACTTGGCCCCTCGGTCCTGACCCGCTCTCCGCGACTTAGCCCCTCGGTCCTGACCCGCTCACATCGACTTGCCCCTGCAGTCCTGACCCGCTCACAGCGACTTGGCCCCTCGGTCCTGACCCGCTCACAGCGACTTGCCCCTGCGATCCTGACCCGCTCACAGCGACTTGGCCCGTCGGTCCTGACCCGCTCACAGCGACATGGCCCCTCGGTCCTGACCCGCTCACAGCGACTTGGCCCCACGGTCCTGACCCGCTCACAGCGACTTGCCCCTGCAGTCCTGACCCGCTCACAGCGACACTGCCCCTGCAGTCCTGAACCGCTCACAGCGACTTGGCCCCTCGGTCCTGACCCGCTCACAGCGACTTGCCCCTGCAGTCCTGACCCGCTCTCAGCGACTTGCCCCTTCAGTCCTGACCCGCTCACAGCGACTTGGCCCCTCGGTCCTGACCCGCTCACAGCGCCGTCCCCCTCGGTCCTGACCCGCTCACAGCGACTTGGCCCCTCGGTCCTTAGCCGCTCACGGCGACTTGCCCCTGCATTCCTGACCCGCTCACAGCGACTTGCCCCTGCAGTCCTGACCAGCTCACAGCGACTTGGCCCCTCGGCCCTGTCCCGCTCACAGCGACTTGGCCCCTCGGTCCTGACCCGCTCACAGCGACTTGGCCCCTCGGTCCTGACCCGCTCACAGCTTCTTGCCCCTGCAGTCCTGACCCGCTCACAGCGACTTGGCCCATCGGTCCTGACCCACTCACAGCGACTTGGCCCCTCGGTCCTGAACCGCTCACAGCGACTTGGCCCCTTCGGTCCTGACACGCTCACTGCGACTTGGCTCCTCGGTCCTGACCCGCTCACAGCGACTTGCCCCTGCAGTCCTGACCCGCTCTCAGCGACATGGCCCCTCGGTCCTGACCCGCTCACAGCGACTTGGCCCCTGCAGTCCTGACCCGCTCACAGCGACTTGGCCCCACGGTCCTGACCCGCTCACAGCGACTTGCCCCCTCGGTCCTGACCCGCTCACAGCGACTTGGCCCCTCTGTCCTTACCCGCTCACGGCGACTTGCCCCTGCAGTCCTGACCCGCTCACAGCGACCTGGCCCCTCGGTCCTGACCCGCTCACAGCGACTTGCCCCTGCAGTCCTGACCAGCTCACAGCGACTTGGCCCCTCGGTCCTGACCCGCTCACAGCGACTTGGCCCCTCGGTCCTGACCCGCTCACAGCGACTTGACCCCTCGGTCCTGACCGGCTGTCAGCGACTTGGCCCCTCGGTCCTGACCCGCTCACAGCTTCTTGCCCCTGCAGTCCTGACCCGCTCACAGCGACTTCGCCCCTCGGTCCTGACCCGCTCTCCGCGACTTGGCCCCTCGGTCCTGACCCGCTCACATCGACTTGCCCCTGCAGTCCTGACCCGCTCACAGCGACTTGGCCCCTCGGTCCTGACCCGCTCACAGCGACTTGCCCCTGCGATCCTGACCCGCTCACAGCGACTTGGCCCGTCGGTCCTGACCCGCTCACAGCGACATGGCCCCTCGGTCCTGACCCGCTCACAGCGACTTGGCCCCTCGGTCCTGACCCGCTCACAGCGACTTGCCCCTGCAGTCCTGACCCGCTCACAGCGACACTGCCCCTGCAGTCCTGAACCGCTCACAGCGACTTGGCCCCTCGGTCCTGACCCGCTCACAGCGACTTGCCCCTGCAGTCCTGACCCGCTCTCAGCGACTTGTGCCTTCAGTCCTGACCCGCTCACAGCGACTTGGCCCCTCGGTCCTGACCCGCTCACAGCGCCGTCCCCCTCGGTCCTGACCCGCTCACAGCGACTTGGCCCCTCGGTCCTTACCCGCTCACGGCGACTTGCCCCTGCAGTCCTGACCCGCTCACAGCGACTTGCCCCTGCAGTCCTGACCAGCTCACAGCGACTTGGCCCCTCGGCCCTGTCCCGCTCACAGCGACTTGGCCCCTCGGTCCTGACCCGCTCACAGCGACTTGGCCCCTCGGTCCTGACCCGCTCACAGCTTCTTGCCCCTGCAGTCCTGACCCGCTCACAGCGACTTGGCCCATCGGTCCTGACCCGCTCACAGCGACTTGCACCTGCAGTCCAGACCCGCTCACAGCGACTTAGCCCCTCGGTCCTGACCCGCTCACAGCGACTTTGCCCCTCGGTCCTGACCCGCTCCCAGCGACTTACCCCTGCGGTCCTGACCCGCTCACAGCGACTTGGCCCCTCGGTCCTGACCCGCTCACAGCGACTTGGCCCCTCGGTCCTGACCCGCTCACAGCGACTTGCACCTGCAGTCCTGACCCGCTCACAGCGACTTGGCCCCTCGGTCCTGACCCGCTCACAGCGACGTGCCCCTGCAGTCCTGACCCACTCACAGCGACTTGGCCCCTCGGTGCTGACCCGCTCACAGCAACACTGCCCCTGCAGTCCTGACCCGTTCACAGCGACTTGGCCCCTCGGTCCTGACCCGCTCACAGCGACTTGCCCCTGCAGTCCTGACCCGCTCACAGCGACTTGGCCCCTCGGTCCTGACCCGCTCACAGCGACTTGGCCCCTCGGTCCTGACCCGCTCACAGCGACTTGCCCCTGCAGTCCTGACCCGCTCACAGCGACTTGGCCCCTCGGTCCTGACCCGCTCACAGCGACGTGCCCCTGCAGTCCTGACCCACTCACAGCGACTTGGCCCCTCGGTCCTGACCAGCTCACAGCGACTTGGCCCCTCGGTCCTGACCCGCTCACAGCAACACTGCCCCTGCAGTCCTGACCCGCTCACAGCGACTTGGCCCCTCGGTCCTGACCCGCTCACAGCGACTTGCCCCTGCGGTCCTGACCCGCTCACAGCGACTTCGCCCCTCGGTCCTGACCCGCTCACAGCGACTTGGCCCCTCGGTCCTGACCCGCTCACAGCGACTTTGCCCCTGCAGTCCTGACCCGCTCACAGCAACTTGGCCCCTCGGTCCTGACCCGCTCACAGCGACTTGCCCCTGCAGTCCTGACCCGCTCACAGCGACTTGGCCCCTCGGTCCTGACCCGCTAACAACGAATTGGCCCCTGCGGTCCTGACCCGCTCACAGCGACTTGGCCCCTCGGTCCTGACCCGCTCACAGCGACTTGCCCCTGCAGTCCTGACCCGCTCACAGCGACTTGGCCCCTCGGTCCTGACCCGCTCACAGCTTCTTGCCCCTGCAGTCCTGACCCGCTCACAGCGACTTGGCCCCTCGGTCCTGACCCACTCACAGCGACTTGGCCCCTCGGTCCTGAACCGCTCACAGCGACTTGGCCCCTCGGTCCTGACCCGCTCACTGCGACTTGGCTCCTCGGTCCTGACCCGCTCACAGCGACTTGCCCCTGCAGTCCTGACCCGCTCACAGCGACTTGGCCCCTGCAGTCCTGACCCGCTCACAGCGACTTGGCCCCACGGTCCTGACCCGCTCACAGCGACTTGCCCCCTCGGTCCTGACCCGCTCACAGCGACTTGGCCCCTCTGTCCTTACCCGCTCACGGCGACTTGCCCCTGCAGTCCTGACCCGCTCACAGCGACCTGGCCCCTCGGTCCTGACCCGCTCACAGCGACTTGCCCCTGCAGTCCTGACCAGCTCACAGCGACTTGGCCCCTCGGTCCTGACCCGCTCACAGCGACTTGGCCCCTCGGTCCTGACCCGCTCACAGCGACTTGACCCCTCGGTCCTGACCGTCTCTCAGCGACTTGGCCCCTCGGTCCTGACCCGCTCACAGCTTCTTGCCCCTGCAGTCCTGACCCGCTCACAGCGACTTGGCCCCTCGGTCCTGACCCGCTCTCCGCGACTTAGCCCCTCGGTCCTGACCCGCTCACATCGACTTGCCCCTGCAGTCCTGACCCGCTCACAGCGACTTGGCCCCTCGGTCCTGACCCGCTCACAGCGACTTGCCCCTGCGATCCTGACCCGCTCACAGCGACTTGGCCCGTCGGTCCTGACCCGCTCACAGCGACATGGCCCCTCGGTCCTGACCCGCTCACAGCGACTTGGCCCCACGGTCCTGACCCGCTCACAGCGACTTGCCCCTGCAGTCCTGACCCGCTCACAGCGACACTGCCCCTGCAGTCCTGAACCGCTCACAGCGACTTGGCCCCTCGGTCCTGACCCGCTCACAGCGACTTGCCCCTGCAGTCCTGACCCGCTCTCAGCGACTTGCCCCTTCAGTCCTGACCCGCTCACAGCGACTTGGCCCCTCGGTCCTGACCCGCTCACAGCGCCGTCCCCCTCGGTCCTGACCCGCTCACAGCGACTTGGCCCCTCGGTCCTTACCCGCTCACGGCGACTTGCCCCTGCAGTCCTGACCCGCTCACAGCGACTTGCCCCTGCAGTCCTGACCAGCTCACAGCGACTTGGCCCCTCGGCCCTGTCCCGCTCACAGCGACTTGGCCCCTCGGTCCTGACCCGCTCACAGCGACTTGGCCCCTCGGTCCTGACCCGCTCACAGCTTCTTGCCCCTGCAGTCCTGACCCGCTCACAGCGACTTGGCCCATCGGTCCTGACCCGCTCACAGCGATTTGCCCCTGCAGTCCAGACCCGCTCACAGCGACTTAGCCCCTCGGTCCTGACCCTCTCACAGCGACTTTGCCCCTCGGTCCTGACCCGCTCCCAGCGACTTACCCCTGCGGTCCTGACCCGCTCACAGCGACTTGGCCCCTCGGTCCTGACCCGCTCACAGCGACTTGGCCCCTCGGTCCTGACCCGCTCACAGCGACTTGCCCCTGCAGTCCTGACCCGCTCACAGCGACTTGGCCCCTCGGTCCTGACCCGCTCACAGCGACGTGCCCCTGCAGTCCTGACCCACTCACAGCGACTTGGCCCCTCGGTGCTGACCCGCTCACAGCAACACTGCCCCTGCAGTCCTGACCCGTTCACAGCGACTTGGCCCCTCGGTCCTGACCCGCTCACAGCGACTTGCCCCTGCAGTCCTGACCCGCTCACAGCGACTTGGCCCCTCGGTCCTGACCCGCTCACAGCGACTTGGCCCCTCGGTCCTGACCCGCTCACAGCGACTTGCCCCTGCAGTCCTGACCCGCTCACAGCGACTTGGCCCCTCGGTCCTGACCCGCTCACAGCGACGTGCCCCTGCAGTCCTGACCCACTCACAGCGACTTTGCCCCTCGGTCCTGACCAGCTCACAGCGACTTGGCCCCTCGGTCCTGACCCGCTCACAGCAACACTGCCCCTGCAGTCCTGACCCGCTCACAGCGACTTGGCCCCTCGGTCCTGACCCGCTCACAGCGACTTGCCCCTGCAGTCCTGACCCGCTCACAGCGACTTGGCCCCTCGGTCCTGACCCGCTCACAGCGACTTGGCCCCTCGGTCCTGACCCGCTCACAGCGACTTTACCCCTGCAGTCCTGACCCGCTCACAGCGACTTGGCCCCTCGGTCCTGACCCGCTCACAGCGACTTGCCCCTGCAGTCCTGACCCGCTCACAGCGACTTGGCCCCTCGGTCCTGACCCGCTAACAACGAATTGGCCCCTGCGGTCCTCACCCGCTCACAGCGACTTTCCCCTGCGGTCCTGACCCGCTCACAGCGACTTGGCCCCTCGGTCCTGACCCACTCACAGCGACTTGGCCCCTCGGTCCTGACCCGCTCACAGCGACTTGGCCCCTCGGTCCTGACCCGCTCACAGCGACTTCGCTCCTCGGTCCTGACCCGCTCACAGCGACTTGCCCCTGCAGTCCTGACCCGCTCTCAGCGACATGGCCCCTCGGTCCTGACCCGCTCACAGCGACTTGGCCCCTCGGTCCGGACCCGCTCACAGCGACTTGCCCCTGCAGTCCTGACCCGCTCACAGCTACTTGGCCCCTTGGTCCTGACCCGCTCACAGCGACTTGGCCCCTCGTTCCTGACCCGCTCACAGCGACTTTCCCCTGCAGTCCTGACCCGCTCACAGCCACTTGGCCCCTCGGTCCTGACCCGCTCACAGCGACTTGCCCCTGCAGTCCTGACCCGCTCACAGCGACTTGGCCCCTCGGTCCTGACCCGCTCACAGCTTCTTGCCCCTGCAGTCCTGACCCGCTCACAGCGACTTGGCCCCTCGGTCCTGACCCACTCACAGCGACTTGGCCCCTCGGTCCTGAACCGCTCACAGCGACTTGGCCCCTCGGTCCTGACCCGCTCACTGCGACTTGGCTCCTCGGTCCTGACCCGCTCACAGCGACTTGCCCCTGCAGTCCTGACCCGCTCACAGCGACTTGGCCCCTGCAGTCCTGACCCGCTCACAGCGACTTGGCCCCACGGTCCTGACCCGCTCACAGCGACTTGCCCCCTCGGTCCTGACCCGCTCACAGCGACTTGGCCCCTCTGTCCTTACCCGCTCACGGCGACTTGCCCCTGCAGTCCTGACCCGCTCACAGCGACCTGGCCCCTCGGTCCTGACCCGCTCACAGCGACTTGCCCCTGCAGTCCTGACCAGCTCACAGCGACTTGGCCCCTCGGTCCTGACCCGCTCACAGCGACTTGGCCCCTCGGTCCTGACCCGCTCACAGCGACTTGTCCCCTCGGTCCTGACCGGCTCTCAGCGACTTGGCCCCTCGGTCCTGACCCGCTCACAGCTTCTTGCCCCTGCAGTCCTGACCCGCTCACAGCGACTTGGCCCCTCGGTCCTGACCCGCTCTCCGCGACTTGGCCCCTCGGTCCTGACCCGCTCACATCGACTTGCCCCTGCAGTCCTGACCCGCTCACAGCGACTTGGCCCCTCGGTCCTGACCCGCTCACAGCGACTTGCCCCTGCGATCCTGACCCGCTCACAGCGACTTGGCCCGTCGGTCCTGACCCGCTCACAGCGACATGGCCCCTCGGTCCTGACCCGCTCACAGCGACTTGGCCCCTCGGTCCTGACCCGCTCACAGCGACTTGCCCCTGCAGTCCTGACCCGCTCACAGCGACACTGCCCCTGCAGTCCTGAACCGCTCACAGCGACTTGGCCCCTCGGTCCTGACCCGCTCACAGCGACTTGCCCCTGCAGTCCTGACCCGCTCTCAGCGACTTGCCCCTTCAGTCCTGACCCGCTCACAGCGACTTGGCCCCTCGGTCCTGACCCGCTCACAGCGCCGTCCCCCTCGATCCTGACCCGCTCACAGCGACTTGGCCCCTCGGTCCTTACCCGCTCACGGCGACTTGCCCCTGCAGTCCTGACCCGCTCACAGCGACTTGCCCCTGCAGTCCTGACCAGCTCACAGCGACTTGGCCCCTCGGCCCTGTCCCGCTCACAGCGACTTGGCCCCTCGGTCCTGACCCGCTCACAGCGACTTGGCCCCTCGTTCCTGACCCGCTCACAGCTTCTTGCCCCTGCAGTCCTGACCCGCTCACAGCGACTTGGCCCATCGGTCCTGACCCGCTCACAGCGATTTGCCCCTGCAGTCCAGACCCGCTCACAGCGACTTAGCCCCTCGGTCCTGACCCGCTCACAGCGACTTTGCCCCTCGGTCCTGACCCGCTCCCAGCGACTTACCCCTGCGGTCCTGACCCGCTCACAGCGACTTGGCCCCTCGGTCCTGACCCGCTCACAGCGACTTGGCCCCTCGGTCCTGACCCGCTCACAGCGACTTGCCCCTGCAGTCCTGACCCGCTCACAGCGACTTGGCCCCTCGGTCCTGACCCGCTCACAGCGACGTGCCCCTGCAGTCCTGACCCACTCACAGCGACTTGGCCCCTCGGTGCTGACCCGCTCACAGCAACACTGCCCCTGCAGTCCTGACCCGTTCACAGCGACTTGGCCCCTCGGTCCTGACCCGCTCACAGCGACTTGCCCCTGCAGTCCTGACCCGCTCACAGCGACTTGGCCCCTCGGTCCTGACCCGCTCACAGCGACTTGGCCCCTCGGTCCTGACCCGCTCACAGCGACTTGCCCCTGCAGTCCTGACCCGCTCACAGCGACTTGGCCCCTCGGTCCTGACCCGCTCACAGCGACGTGCCCCTGCAGTCCTGACCCACTCACAGCGACTTTGCCCCTCGGTCCTGACCAGCTCACAGCGACTTGGCCCCTCGGTCCTGACCCGCTCACAGCAACACTGCCCCTGCAGTCCTGACCCGCTCACAGCGACTTGGCCCCTCGGTCCTGACCCGCTCACAGCGACTTGGCCCCTCGGTCCTGACACGCTCACGGCGACTTGGCCCCTCGGTCCTGACCCACTCACAGCGACTTGGCCCCTCGGTCCTGACCCGCTCACAGCTTCTTGCCCCTGCAGTCCTGACCCGCTCACAGCGACTTGGCCCCTCGGTCCTGACCCGCTCTCAGCGACTTGGCCCCTCGGTCCTGACCCGATCACATCGACTTGCCCCTGCAATCCTGACCGGCTCACAGCGACTTGGCCCCTCGGTCCTGACCCGCTCACAGCGACTTTGCCCCTCGGTCCTGACCCGCTCACAGCGACTTGCCCCTGCGATCCTGACCCGCTCACAGCGACTTGGCCCCTTGGTCCTGACCCGCTCACAGCGAGTTGGCCCCTCGGTCCTGCCCCGCTCACAGCGACTTGGCCCCTCGGTCCTGACCCGCTCACAGCGACTTGCCCCTGCAGTCCTGACCCGCTGACAGCGACACTGCCCCTGCAGTCCTGACCCGCTCACAGCGACTTGGCCCCTCGGTCCTGACCCGCTCACAGCGACTTGCCCCTGCAGTCCTGACCCGCTGTCAGCGACTTGCCCCTACAGTCCTGACCCGCTCACAGCGACTTGGCCCCTCGGTCCTGACCCGCTCACAGCGACTTGGCCCCTCGGTCCTGACCCGCTCACAGCGACTTGCCCCTGCAGTCCTGACCCGCTCACAGCGACTTGGCCCCTCGGTCCTGACCCGCTCACAGCTTCTTGCCCCTGCAGTCCTGACCCGCTCACAGCGACTTGGCCCCTCGGTCCTGACCCACTCACAGCGACTTGGCCCCTCGGTCCTGAACCGCTCACAGCGACTTGGCCCCTTCGGTCCTGACACGCTCACTGCGACTTGGCTCCTCGGTCCTGACCCGCTCACAGCGACTTGCCCCTGCAGTCCTGACCCGCTCTCAGCGACATGGCCCCTCGGTCCTGACCCGCTCACAGCGACTTGGCCCCTGCAGTCCTGACCCGCTCACAGCGACTTGGCCCCACGGTCCTGACCCGCTCACAGCGACTTGCCCCCTCGGTCCTGACCCGCTCACAGCGACTTGGCCCCTCTGTCCTTACCCGCTCACGGCGACTTGCCCCTGCAGTCCTGACCCGCTCACAGCGACCTGGCCCCTCGGTCCTGACCCGCTCACAGCGACTTGCCCCTGCAGTCCTGACCAGCTCACAGCGACTTGGCCCCTCGGTCCTGACCCGCTCACAGCGACTTGGCCCCTCGGTCCTGACCCGCTCACAGCGACTTGACCCCTCGGTCCTGACCGGCAGTCAGCGACTTGGCCCCTCGGTCCTGACCCGCTCACAGCTTCTTGCCCCTGCAGTCCTGACCCGCTCACAGCGACTTCGCCCCTCGGTCCTGACCCGCTCTCCGCGACTTGGCCCCTCGGTCCTGACCCGCTCACATCGACTTGCCCCTGCAGTCCTGACCCGCTCACAGCGACTTGGCCCCTCGGTCCTGACCCGCTCACAGCGACTTGCCCCTGCGATCCTGACCCGCTCACAGCGACTTGGCCCGTCGGTCCTGACCCGCTCACAGCGACATGGCCCCTCGGTCCTGACCCGCTCACAGCGACTTGGCCCCTCGGTCCTGACCCGCTCACAGCGACTTGCCCCTGCAGTCCTGACCCGCTCACAGCGACACTGCCCCTGCAGTCCTGAACCGCTCACAGCGACTTGGCCCCTCGGTCCTGACCCGCTCACAGCGCCGTCCCCCTCGGTCCTGACCCGCTCACAGCGACTTGGCCCCTCGGTCCTTACCCGCTCACGGCGACTTGCCCCTGCAGTCCTGACCCGCTCACAGCGACTTGCCCCTGCAGTCCTGACCAGCTCACAGCGACTTGGCCCCTCGGCCCTGTCCCGCTCACAGCGACTTGGCCCCTCGGTCCTGACCCGCTCACAGCGACTTGGCCCCTCGGTCCTGACCCGCTCACAGCTTCTTGCCCCTGCAGTCCTGACCCGCTCACAGCGACTTGGCCCATCGGTCCTGACCCGCTCACAGCGACTTGCACCTGCAGTCCAGACCCGCTCACAGCGACTTAGCCCCTCGGTCCTGACCCGCTCACAGCGACTTTGCCCCTCGGTCCTGACCCGCTCCCAGCGACTTACCCCTGCGGTCCTGACCCGCTCACAGCGACTTGGCCCCTCGGTCCTGACCCGCTCACAGCGACTTGGCCCCTCGGTCCTGACCCGCTCACAGCGACTTGCCCCTGCAGTCCTGACCCGCTCACAGCGACTTGGCCCCTCGGTCCTGACCCGCTCACAGCGACGTGCCCCTGCAGTCCTGACCCACTCACAGCGACTTGGCCCCTCGGTGCTGACCCGCTCACAGCAACACTGCCCCTGCAGTCCTGACCCGTTCACAGCGACTTGGCCCCTCGGTCCTGACCCGCTCACAGCGACTTGCCCCTGCAGTCCTGACCCGCTCACAGCGACTTGGCCCCTCGGTCCTGACCCGCTCACAGCGACTTGGCCCCTCGGTCCTGACCCGCTCACAGCGACTTGCCCCTGCAGTCCTGACCCGCTCACAGCGACTTGGCCCCTCGGTCCTGACCCGCTCACAGCGACGTGCCCCTGCAGTCCTGACCCACTCACAGCGACTTGGCCCCTCGGTCCTGACCAGCTCACAGCGACTTGGCCCCTCGGTCCTGACCCGCTCACAGCAACACTGCCCCTGCAGTCCTGACCCGCTCACAGCGACTTGGCCCCTCGGTCCTGACCCGCTCACAGCGACTTGCCCCTGCAGTCCTGACCCGCTCACAGCGACTTCGCCCCTCGGTCCTGACCCGCTCACAGCGACTTGGCCCCTCGGTCCTGACCCGCTCACAGCGACTTTGCCCCTGCAGTCCTGACCCGCTCACAGCAACTTGGCCCCTCGGTCCTGACCCGCTCACAGCGACTTGCCCCTGCAGTCCTGACCCGCTCACAGCGACTTGGCCCCTCGGTCCTGACCCGCTAACAACGAATTGGCCCCTGCGGTCCTGACCCGCTCACAGCGACTTGGCCCCTCGGTCCTGACCCGCTCACAGCGACTTGCCCCTGCAGTCCTGACCCGCTCACAGCGACTTGGCCCCTCGGTCCTGACCCGCTCACAGCTTCTTGCCCCTGCAGTCCTGACCCGCTCACAGCGACTTGGCCCCTCGGTCCTGTCCCACTCACAGCGACTTGGCCCCTCGGTCCTGAACCGCTCACAGCGACTTGGCCCCTCGGTCCTGACCCGCTCACTGCGACTTGGCTCCTCGGTCCTGACCCGCTCACAGCGACTTGCCCCTGCAGTCCTGACCCGCTCACAGCGACTTGGCCCCTGCAGTCCTGACCCGCTCACAGCGACTTCGCCCCACGGTCCTGACCCGCTCACAGCGACTTGCCCCCTCGGTCCTGACCCGCTCACAGCGACTTGGCCCCTCTGTCCTTACCCGCTCACGGCGACTTGCCCCTGCAGTCCTGACCCGCTCACAGCGACCTGGCCCCTCGGTCCTGACCCGCTCACAGCGACTTGCCCCTGCAGTCCTGACCAGCTCACAGCGACTTGGCCCCTCGGTCCTGACCCGCTCACAGCGACTTGGCCCCTCGGTCCTGACCCGCTCACAGCGACTTGACCCCTCGGTCCTGACCGGCTCTCAGCGACTTGGCCCCTCGGTCCTGACCCGCTCACAGCGACTTGGCCCCTCGGTCCTGACCCGCTCTCCGCGACTTAGCCCCTCGGTCCTGACCCGCTCACATCGACTTGCCCCTGCAGTCCTGACCCGCTCACAGCGACTTGGCCCCTCGGTCCTGACCCGCTCACAGCGACTTGCCCCTGCGATCCTGACCCGCTCACAGCGACTTGGCCCGTCGGCCCTGACCCGCTCACAGCGACATGGCCCCTCGGTCCTGACCCGCTCACAGCGACTTGGCCCCACGGTCCTGAC
Source organism: Stegostoma tigrinum (assembly GCF_030684315.1). Lineage (NCBI taxonomy): Eukaryota > Metazoa > Chordata > Chondrichthyes > Orectolobiformes > Stegostomatidae > Stegostoma > Stegostoma tigrinum. The sequence goes on along the minus strand of NW_026728043.1, from coordinate 811,538 downwards.
CCGCTCACAGCGACTTGCCCCTGCAGTCCTGACCCGCTCACAGCGACACTGCCCCTGCAGTCCTGAACCGCTCACAGCGACTTGGCCCCTCGGTCCTGACCCGCTCACAGCGACTTGCCCCTGCAGTCCTGACCCGCTCTCAGCGACTTGCCCCTTCAGTCCTGACCCGCTCACAGCGACTTGGCCCCTCGGTCCTGTCCCGCTCACAGCGCCGTCCCCCTCGGTCCTGACCCGCTCACAGCGACTTGGCCCCTCGGTCCTTACCCGCTCACGGCGACTTGCCCCTGCAGTCCTGACCCGCTCACAGCGACTTGCCCCTGCAGTCCTGACCAGCTCACAGCGACTTGGCCCCTCGGCCCTGTCCCGCTCACAGCGACTTGGCCCCTCGGTCCTGACCCGCTCACAGCGACTTGGCCCCTCGGTCCTGACCCGCTCACAGCTTCTTGCCCCTGCAGTCCTGACCCGCTCACAGCGACTTGGCCCATCGGTCCTGACCCGCTCACAGCGATTTGCCCCTGCAGTCCAGACCCGCTCACAGCGACTTAGCCCCTCGGTCCTGACCCGCTCACAGCGACTTTGCCCCTCGGTCCTGACCCGCTCCCAGCGACTTACCCCTGCGGTCCTGACCCGCTCACAGCGACTTGGCCCCTCGGTCCTGACCCGCTCACAGCGACTTGGCCCCTCGGTCCTGACCCGCTCACAGCGACTTGCCCCTGCAGTCCTGACCCGCTCACAGCGACTTGGCCCCTTGGTCCTGACCCCCTCACAGCGACGTGCCCCTGCAGTCCTGACCCACTCACAGCGACTTGGCCCCTCGGTGCTGACCCGCTCACAGCAACACTGCCCCTGCAGTCCTGACCCGTTCACAGCGACTTGGCCCCTCGGTCCTGACCCGCTCACAGCGACTTGCCCCTGCAGTCCTGACCCGCTCACAGCGACTTGGCCCCTCGGTCCTGACCCGCTCACAGCGACTTGGCCCCTCGGTCCTGACCCGCTCACAGCGACTTGCCCCTGCAGTCCTGACCCGCTCACAGCGACTTGGCCCCTCGGTCCTGACCCGCTCACAGCGACGTGCCCCTGCAGTCCTGACCCACTCACAGCGACTTTGCCCCTCGGTCCTGACCAGCTCACAGCGACTTGGCCCCTCGGTCCTGACCCACTCACAGCAACACTGCCCCTGCAGTCCTGACCCGCTCACAGCGACTTGGCCCCTCGGTCCTGACCCGCTCACAGCGACTTGCCCCTGCAGTCCTGACCCGCTCACAGCGACTTCGCCCCTCGGTCCTGACCCGCTCACAGCGACTTGGCCCCTCGGTCCGTACCCGCTCACAGCGACTTTACCCCTGCAGTCCTGACCCGCTCACAGCGACTTGGCCCCTCGGTCCTGACCCGCTCACAGCGACTTGCCCCTGCAGTCCTGACCCGCTCACAGCGACTTGGCCCCTCGGTCCTGACCCGCTAACAACGAATTGGCCCCTGCGGTCCTCACCCGCTCACAGCGACTTGCCCCTGCGGTCCTGACCCGCTCACAGCGACTTGGCCCCTCGGTCCTGACCCACTCACAGCGACTTGGCCCCTCGGTCCTGACCCGCTCACAGCGACATGGCCCCTCGGTCCTGACCCGCTCACAGCGACTTCGCTCCTCGGTCCTGACCCGCTCACAGCGACTTGCCCCTGCAGTCCTGACCCGCTCTCAGCGACATGGCCCCTCGGTCCTGACCCGCTCACAGCGACTTGGCCCCTCGGTCCGGACCCGCTCACAGCAACTTGCCCCTGCAGTCCTGACCCGCTCACAGCTACTTGGCCCCTTGGTCCTGACCCGCTCACAGCGACTTGGCCCCTCGTTCCTGACCCGCTCACAGCGACTTTCCCCTGCAGTCCTGACCCGCTCACAGCCACTTGGCCCCTCGGTCCTGACCCGCTCACAGCGACTTGCCCCTGCAGTCCTGACCCGCTCACAGCGACTTGGCCCCTCGGTCCTGACCCGCTCACAGCTTCTTGCCCCTGCAGTCCTGACCCGCTCACAGCGACTTGGCCCCTCGGTCCTGACCCACTCACAGCGACTTGGCCCCTCGGTCCTGAACCGCTCACAGCGACTTGGCCCCTCGGTCCTGACCCGCTCACTGCGACTTGGCTCCTCGGTCCTGACCCGCTCACAGCGACTTGCCCCTGCAGTCCTGACCCGCTCACAGCGACTTGGCCCCTGCAGTCCTGACCCGCTCACAGCGACTTGCCCCTGCGATCCTGACCCGCTCACAGCGACTTGCCCCCTCGGTCCTGACCCGCTCACAGCGACTTGGCCCCTCTGTCCTTACCCGCTCACGGCGACTTGCCCCTGCAGTCCTGACCCGCTCACAGCGACCTGGCCCCTCGGTCCTGACCCGCTCACAGCGACTTGCCCCTGCAGTCCTGACCAGCTCACAGCGACTTGGCCCCTCGGTCCTGACCCGCTCACAGCGACTTGGCCCCTCGGTCCTGACCCGCTCACAGCGACTTGACCCCTCGGTCCTGACCGGCTCTCAGCGACTTGGCCCCTCGGTCCTGACCCGCTCACAGCTTCTTGCCCCTGCAGTCCTGACCCGCTCACAGCGACTTGGCCCCTCGGTCCTGACCCGCTCTCCGCGACTTGGCCCCTCGGTCCTGACCCGCTCACATCGACTTGCCCCTGCAGTCCTGACCCGCTCACAGCGACTTGGCCCCTCGGTCCTGACCCGCTCACAGCGACTTGCCCCTGCGATCCTGACCCGCTCACAGCGACTTGGCCCGTCGGTCCTGACCCGCTCACAGCGACATGGCCCCTCGGTCCTGACCCGCTCACAGCGACTTGGCCCCTCGGTCCTGACCCGCTCACAGCGACTTGCCCCTGCAGTCCTGACCCGCTCACAGCGACACTGCCCCTGCAGTCCTGAACCGCTCACAGCGACTTGGCCCCTCGGTCCTGACCCGCTCACAGCGACTTGCCCCTGCAGTCCTGACCCGCTCTCAGCGACTTGCCCCTTCAGTCCTGACCCGCTCACAGCGACTTGGCCCCTCGGTCCTGACCCGCTCACAGCGCCGTCCCCCTCGGTCCTGACCCGCTCACAGCGACTTGGCCCCTCGGTCCTTACCCGCTCATGGCGACTTGCCCCTGCAGTCCTGACCCGCTCACAGCGACTTGCCCCTGCAGTCCTGACCAGCTCACAGCGACTTGGCCCCTCGGCCCTGTCCCGCTCACAGCGACTTGGCCCCTCGGTCCTGACCCGCTCACAGCGACTTGGCCCCTCGGTCCTGACCCGCTCACAGCTTCTTGCCCCTGCAGTCCTGACCCGCTCACAGCGACTTGGCCCATCGGTCCTGACCCGCTCACAGCGATTTGCCCCTGCAGTCCAGACCCGCTCACAGCGACTTAGCCCCTCGGTCCTGACCCGCTCACAGCGACTTTGCCCCTCGGTCCTGACCCGCTCCCAGCGACTTACCCCTGCGGTCCTGACCCGCTCACAGCGACTTGGCCCCTCGGTCCTGACCCGCTCACAGCGACTTGGCCCCTCGGTCCTGACCCGCTCACAGCGACTTGCCCCTGCAGTCCTGACCCGCTCACAGCGACTTGGCCCCTCGGTCCTGACCCGCTCACAGCGACGTGCCCCTGCAGTCCTGACCCACTCACAGCGACTTGGCCCCTCGGTGCTGACCCGCTCACAGCAACACTGCCCCTGCAGTCCTGACCCGTTCACAGCGACTTGGCCCCTCGGTCCTGACCCGCTCACAGCGACTTGCCCCTGCAGTCCTGACCCGCTCACAGCGACTTGGCCCCTCGGTCCTGACCCGCTCACAGCGACTTGGCCCCTCGGTCCTGACCCGCTGACAGCGACTTGCCCCTGCAGTCCTGACCCGCTCACAGCGACTTGGCCCCTCGGTCCTGACCCGCTCACAGCGACGTGCCCCTGCAGTCCTGACCCACTCACAGCGACTTTGCCCCTCGGTCCTGACCCGCTCACAGCTTCTTGCCCCTGCAGTCCTGACCCGCTCACAGCGACTTGGCCCATCGGTCCTGACCCGCTCACAGCGACTTGCCCCTGCAGTCCAGACCCGCTCACAGCGACTTAGCCCCTCGGTCCTGACCCGCTCACAGCGACTTTGCCCCTCGGTCCTGACCCGCTCCCAGCGACTTGCCCCTGCGGTCCTGACCCGCTCACAGCGACTTGGCCCCTCGGTCCTGACCCGCTCACAGCGACTTGGCCCCTCGGTCCTGACCCGCTCACAGCGACTTGCCCCTGCAGTCCTGACCCGCTCACAGCGACTTGGCCCCTCGCTCCTGACCCGCTCACAGCGACGTACCCCTGCAGACCTGACCCGCTCACAGCGACTTGCCCCTGCGGTCCTGACCCGATCACAGCGACTTGGCCCCTCGGTCCTGACCCGCTCACAGCGACTTGGCCCCTCGGTCCTGACCCGCTCACAGCGACTTGGCCCCTCGGTCCTGACCCACTCACAGCGACTTGGCCCCTCGGTCCTGACCCGCTCACAGCGACTTGGCCCCTCGGTCCTGACCCGCTCACAGCGACTTCGCTCCTCGGTCCTCACCCGCTCACAGCGACTTGCCCCTGCAATCCTGACCCGCTCTCAGCGACATGGCCCCTCGGTCCTGACCCGCTCACAGCGACTTGGCCCCTCGGTCCGGACCCGCTCACAGCGACTTGCCCCTGCAGTCCTGACCCGCTCACAGCTACTTGGCCCCTTGGTCCTGACCCGCTCACAGCGACTTGGCCCCTCGTTCCTGACCCGCTCACAGCGACTTTCCCCTGCAGTCCTGACCCGCTCACAGCCACTTGGCCCCTCGGTCCTGACCCGCTCACAGCGACTTGCCCCCTCGGTCCTGACCCGCTCACAGCGACTTGGCCCCTCTGTCCTGACCCGCTCACGGCGACTTGCCCCTACAGTCCTGACCCGCTCACAGTGACCTGGCCCCTCGGTCCTGACCCGCTCACAGCGACTTGCCCCTGCAGTCCTGACCCGCTCACAGCGACTTGGCCCCTCGGTCCTGACCCGCTCACAGCGACTTGTCCCCTCGGTCCTGACCCGCTCTCAGCGACTTGCCCCTGCGGTCCTGACCCGATCACAGCGACTTGGCCCCTCGGTCCTGACCCGCTCACAGCGACTTGGCCCCTCGGTCCTGACCCGCTCACAGCGACTTTGCCCCTCGGTCCTGACCCGCTCACAGCGACTTGTCTCCTCGGTCCTGACCCACTCACAGCGACTTGCCCCTGCAATCCTGACCCGCTCACAGCGACATGGCCCCTCCGTCCTGACCCGCTCAGGGCGACTTGGCCCCTCGGTCCGGACCCGCTCACAGCGACTTGCCCCTGCAATCCTGACCCGCTCACAGCGACTTGGCCCCTCGGTCCTGACCCGCTCACAGCGACTTGCCCCCTCGGTCCTGACCCGCTCACAGCGACTTGGCCCCTCTGTCCTTACCCGCTCACGACGACTTGCCCCTGCAGGCCTGACCCGCTCACAGCGACTTGGCCCCTCGGTCCTGACCCGCTCACAGCGACATGCCCCTGCAGTCCTGACCAGCTCACAGCGACTTGGCCCCTCGGTCCTGACCCGCTCACAGCGACTTGGCCCCTCGGTCCTAACACGCTCACGGCGACTTAGCCCCTCGGTCCTGACCCGCTCACGGCGACTTGGCCCCTCGGTCCTGACCCGCTCACAGCTTCTTGCCCCTGCAGTCCTGACCCGCTCACAGCGACTTGGCCCCTCGGTCCTGACCCGCTCTCAGCGACTTGGCCCCTCGGTCCTGACCCGATCACATCGACTTGCCCCTGCAATCCTGACCGGCTCACAGCGACTTGGCCCCTCGGTCCTGACCCGCTCACAGCGACTTGGCCCCTCGGTCCTGACCCGCTCACAGCGACTTGCCCCTGCGATCCTGACCCGCTCACAGCGACTTGGCCCCTTGGTCCTGACCCGCTCACAGCGACTTGGCCCCTCGGTCCTGCCCCGCTCACAGCGACTTGGCCCCTCGGTCCTGACCCGCTCACAGCGACTTGCCCCTGCAGTCCTGACCCGCTGACAGCGACACTGCCCCTGCAGTCCTGACCCGCTCACAGCGACTTGGCCCCTCGGTCCTGACCCGCTCACAGCGTCTTGCCCCTGCAGTCCTGACCCGCTGTCAGCGACTTGCCCCTCCAGTCCTGACCCGCTCACAGCGACTTGGCCCCTCGGTCCTGACCCGCTCACAGCGACTTGGCCCCTCGGTCCTGACCCGCTCACAGCGACTTGCCCCTGCAGTCCTGACCCGCTCACAGCGACTTGGCCCCTCGGTCCTGACCCGCTCACAGCTTCTTGCCCCTGCAGTCCTGACCCGCTCACAGCGACTTGGCCCCTCGGTCCTGACCCACTCACAGCGACTTGGCCCCTCGGTCCTGAACCGCTCACAGCGACTTGGCCCCTCGGTCCTGACCCGCTCACTGCGACTTGGCTCCTCGGTCCTGACCCGCTCACAGCGACTTGCCCCTGCAGTCCTGACCCGCTCTCAGCGACATGGCCCCTCGGTCCTGACCCGCTCACAGCGACTTGGCCCCTGCAGTCCTGACCCGCTCACAGCGACTTGGCCCCACGGTCCTGACCCGCTCACAGCGACTTGCCCCCTCGGTCCTGACCCGCTCACAGCGACTTGGCCCCTCTGTCCTTACCCGCTCACGGCGACTTGCCCCTGCAGTCCTGACCCGCTCACAGCGACCTGGCCCCTCGGTCCTGACCCGCTCACAGCGACTTGCCCCTGCAGTCCTGACCAGCTCACAGCGACTTGGCCCCTCGGTCCTGACCCGCTCACAGCGACTTGGCCCCTCGGTCCTGACCCGCTCACAGCGACTTGACCCCTCGGTCCTGACCGGCTCTCAGCGACTTGGCCCCTCGGTCCTGACCCGCTCACAGCTTCTTGCCCCTGCAGTCCTGACCCGCTCACAGCGACTTGGCCCCTCGGTCCTGACCCGCTCTCCGCGACTTGGCCCCTCGGTCCTGACCCGCTCACATCGACTTGCCCCTGCAGTCCTGACCCGCTCACAGCGACTTGGCCCCTCGGTCCTGACCCGCTCACAGCGACTTGCCCCTGCGATCCTGACCCGCTCACAGCGACTTGGCCCGTCGGTCCTGACCCGCTCACAGCGACATGGCCCCTCGGTCCTGACCCGCTCACAGCGACTTGGCCCCTCGGTCCTGGCCCGCTCACAGCGACTTGCCCCTGCAGTCCTGACCCGCTCACAGCGACACTGCCCGTGCAGTCCTGAACCGCTCACAGCGACTTGGCCCCTCGGTCCTGACCCGCTCACAGCGACTTGCCCCTGCAGTCCTGACCCGCTCTCAGCGACTTGCCCCTTCAGTCCTGACCCGCTCACAGCGACTTGGCCCCTCGGTCCTTACCCGCTCACGGCGACTTGCCCCTGCAGTCCTGACCCGCTCACAGCGACTTGCCCCTGCAGTCCTGACCAGCTCACAGCGACTTGGCCCCTCGGCCCTGTCCCGCTCACAGCGACTTGGCCCCTCGGTCCTGACCCGCTCACAGCGACTTGGCCCCTCGGTCCTGACCCGCTCACAGCTTCTTGCCCCTGCAGTCCTGACCCGCTCACAGCGACTTGGCCCATCGGTCCTGACCCGCTCACAGCGACTTGCCCCTGCAGTCCAGACCCGCTCACAGCGACTTAGCCCCTCGGTCCTGACCCGCTCACAGCGACTTTGCCCCACGGTCCTGACCCGCTCCCAGCGACTTGCCCCTGCGGTCCTGACCCGCTCACAGCGACTTGGCCCCTCGGTCCTGACCCGCTCACAGCGACTTGGCCCCTCGGTCCTGACCCGCTCACAGCGACTTGCCCCTGCAGTCCTGACCCGCTCACAGCGACTTGGCCCCTCGCTCCTGACCCGCTCACAGCGACGTACCCCTGCAGTCCTGACCCACTCACAGCGACTTGGCCCCTCGGTGCTGACCCGCTCACAGCAACACTGCCCCTGCAGTCCTGACCCGTTCACAGCGACTTGGCCCCTCGGTCCTGACCCGCTCACAGCGACTTGCCCCTGCAGTCCTGACCCGCTCACAGCGACTTGGCCCCTCGGTCCTGACCCGCTCACAGCGACTTGGCCCCTCGGTCCTGACCCGCTCACAGCGACTTGCCCCTGCAGTCCTGACCCGCTCACAGCGACTTGGCCCCTCGGTCCTGACCCGCTCACAGCGACTTGCCCCTGCAGTCCTGACCCACTCACAGCGACTTGGCCCCTCGGTCCTGACCAGCTCACAGCGACTTGGCCCCTCGGTCCTGACCCGCTCACAGCAACACTGCCCCTGCAGTCCTGACCCGCTCACAGCGACTTGGCCCCTCGGTCCTGACCCGCTCACAGCGACTTGCCCCTGCAGTCCTGACCCGCTCACAGCGACTTGGCCCCTCGGTCCTGACCCGCTCACAGCGACTTGGCCCCTCGGTCCTGACCCGCTCACAGCGACTTTGCCCCTGCAGTCCTGACCCGCTCACAGCGACTTGGCCCCTCGGTCCTGACCCGCTCACAGCGACTTGCCCCTGCAGTCCTGACCCGCTCACAGCGACTTGGCCCCTCGGTCCTGACCCGCTAACAGCGAATTGGCCCCTGCGGTCCTGACCCGCTCACAGCGACTTGCCCCTGCGGTCCTGACCCGCTCACAGCGACTAGTCCCCTCGGTCCTGACCCACTCACAGCGACTTGGCCCCTCGGTCCTGACCCGCTCACAGCGACTTGGCCCCTCGGTCCTGACCCGCTCACAGCGACTTCGCTCCTCGGTCCTGACCCGCTCACAGCGACTTGCCCCTGCAGTCCTGACCCGCTCTCAGCGACATGGCCCCTCGGTCCTGACCAGCTCACAGCGACTTGGCCCCTCGGTCCTGACCCGCTCACAGCGACTTGCCCCTGCAGTCCTGACCCGCTCACAGCGACTTGGCCCCTCGGTCCTGACCCGCTCACAGCGACTTGGCCCCTCGGTCCTGACCCGCTCACAGCGACTTGCCCCTGCAGTCCTGACCCGCTCACAGCGACTTGGCCCCTCGGTCCTGACCCGCTCACAGCGACTTGGCCCCTCGGTCCTGACCCGCTCACAGCGACTTGCCCCTGCAGTCCTGACCCGCTCACAGCGACTTGGCCCCTCGCTCCTGACCCGCTCACAGCGACGTACCCCTGCAGTCCTGACCCACTCACAGCGACTTGGCCCCTCGGTGCTGACCCGCTCACAGCAACACTGCCCCTGCAGTCCTGACCCGTTCACAGCGACTTGGCCCCTCGGTCCTGACCCGCTCACAGCGACTTGCCCCTGCAGTCCTGACCCGCTCACAGCGACTTGGCCCCTCGGTCCTGACCCGCTCACAGCGACTTGGCCCCTCGGTCCTGACCCGCTCACAGCGACTTGCCCCTGCAGTCCTGACCCGCTCACAGCGACTTGGCCCCTCGGTCCTGACCCGCTCACAGCGACTTGCCCCTGCAGTCCTGACCCACTCACAGCGACTTGGCCCCTCGGTCCTGACCAGCTCACAGCGACTTGGCCCCTCGGTCCTGACCCGCTCACAGCAACACTGCCCCTGCAGTCCTGACCCGCTCAAAGCGACTTGGCCCCTCGGTCCTTACCCGCTCACGGCGACTTGCCCCTGCAGTCCTGACCCGCTCACAGCGACTTGCCCCTGCAGTCCTGACCAGCTCACAGCGACTTGGCCCCTCGGCCCTGTCCCGCTCACAGCGACTTGGCCCCTCGGTCCTGACCCGCTCACAGCGACTTGGCCCCTCGGTCCTGACCCGCTCACAGCTTCTTGCCCCTGCAGTCCTGACCCGCTCACAGCGACTTGGCCCATCGGTCCTGACCCGCTCACAGCGACTTGCCCCTGCAGTCCAGACCCGCTCACAGCGACTTAGCCCCTCGGTCCTGACCCGCTCACAGCGACTTTGCCCCACGGTCCTGACCCGCTCCCAGCGACTTGCCCCTGCGGTCCTGACCCGCTCACAGCGACTTGGCCCCTCGGTCCTGACCCGCTCACAGCGACTTGGCCCCTCGGTCCTGACCCGCTCACAGCGACTTGCCCCTGCAGTCCTGACCCGCTCACAGCGACTTGGCCCCTCGCTCCTGACCCGCTCACAGCGACGTACCCCTGCAGTCCTGACCCACTCACAGCGACTTGGCCCCTCGGTGCTGACCCGCTCACAGCAACACTGCCCCTGCAGTCCTGACCCGTTCACAGCGACTTGGCCCCTCGGTCCTGACCCGCTCACAGCGACTTGCCCCTGCAGTCCTGACCCGCTCACAGCGACTTGGCCACTCGGTCCTGACCCGCTCACAGCGACTTGGCCCCTCGGTCCTGACCCGCTCACAGCGACTTGCCCCTGCAGTCCTGACCCGCTCACAGCGACTTGGCCCCTCGGTCCTGACCCGCTCACAGCGACTTGCCCCTGCAGTCCTGACCCACTCACAGCGACTTGGCCCCTCGGTCCTGACCAGCTCACAGCGACTTGGCCCCTCGGTCCTGACCCGCTCACAGCAACACTTCCCCTGCAGTCCTGACCCGCTCACAGCGACTTGGCCCCTCGGTCCTGACCCGCTCACAGCGACTTGCCCCTGCAGTCCTGACCCGCTCACAGCGACTTGGCCCCTCGGTCCTGACCCGCTCACAGCGACTTGGCCCCTCGGTCCTGACCCGCTCACAGCGACTTTGCCCCTGCAGTCCTGACCCGCTCACAGCGACTTGGCCCCTCGGTCCTGACCCGCTCACAGCGACTTGCCCCTGCAGTCCTGACCCGCTCACAGCGACTTGGCCCCTCGGTCCTGACCCGCTAACAGCGAATTGGCCCCTGCGGTCCTGACCCGCTCACAGCGACTTGCCCCTGCGGTCCTGACCCGCTCACAGCGACTAGTCCCCTCGGTCCTGACCCACTCACAGCGACTTGGCCCCTCGGTCCTGACCCGCTCACAGCGACTTGGCCCCTCGGTCCTGACCCGCTCACAGCGACTTCGCTCCTCGGTCCTGACCCGCTCACAGCGACTTGCCCCTGCAGTCCTGACCCGCTCTCAGCGACATGGCCCCTCGGTCCTGACCCACTCACAGCGACTTGGCCCCTCGGTCCGGACCCGCTCACAGCGACTTGCCCCTGCAGTCCTGACCCGCTCACAGCTACTTGGCCCCTTGGTCCTGACCCGCTCACAGCGACTTGGCCCCTCGTTCCTGACCCGCTCACAGCGACTTTCCCCTGCAGTCCTGACCCGCTCACAGCCACTTGGCCCCTCGGTCCTGACCCGCTCACAGCGACTTGCCCCCTCGGTCCTGACCCGCTCACAGCGACTTGGCCCCTCTGTCCTTACCCGCTCACGGCGACTTGCCCCTGCAGTCCTGACCCGCTCACAGTGACCTGGCCCCTCGGTCCTGACCCGCTCACAGCGACTTGCCCCTGCAGTCCTGACCCGCTCACAGCGACTTAGCCCCTCGGTCCTGACCCGCTCACAGCGACTTTGCCCCTCGGTCCTGACCCGCTCCCAGCGACTTGCCCCTGCGGTCCTGACCCGCTCACACCGACTTGGCCCCTCGGTCCTGACCCGCTCACAGCGACTTGGCCCCTCGGTCCTGACCCGCTCACAGCGACATGCCCCTGCAGTCCTGACCCACTCACAGCGACTTGGCCCCTCGGTCCTGACCAGCTCACAGCGACTTGGCCCCTCGGTCCTGACCCGCTCACAACAACACTGCCCCTGCAGTCCTGACCCGCTCACAGCGACTTGGCCCCTCCGTCCTGACCCGCTCACAGCGACTTGCCCCTGCATTCCTGACCCGCTCACAGCGACTTGGCCCCTCGGTCCTGACCCGCTCACAGCGACTTGGCCCCTCGGTCCTGACCCGCTCACAGCGACTTGGCCCCTGCAGTCCTGACCCGCTCACAGCGACTTGGCCCCTCGGTCCTGACCCGCTCTTAGCGACTTGCCCCTGCAGTCCTGACCCGCTAATCAGCGACTTGGCCCCTCGGTCCTGACCCGCTCACAGCGACTTGTCCCCTCGGTCCTGACCCGCTCACAGCGACTTGCCCCTGCGGTCCTGACCCAATCACAGCGACTTGGCCCCTTGGTCCTGACCCGCTCACAGCTTCTTGCCCCTGCAGTCCAGACCCGCTCACAGCGACTTAGCCCCTCGGTCCTGACCCGCTCACAGCGACTTTGCCCCACGGTCCTGACCCGCTCCCAGCGACTTGCCCCTGCGGTCCTGACCCGCTCACAGCGACTTGGCCCCTCGGTCCTGACCCGCTCACAGCGACTTGGCCCCTCGGTCCTGACCCGCTCACAGCGACTTGCCCCTGCAGTCCTGACCCGCTCACAGCGACTTGGCCCCTCGCTCCTGACCCGCTCACAGCGACGTACCCCTGCAGTCCTGACCCACTCACAGCGACTTGGCCCCTCGGTGCTGACCCGCTCACAGCAACACTGCCCCTGCAGTCCTGACCCGTTCACAGCGACTTGGCCCCTCGGTCCTGACCCGCTCACAGCGACTTGCCCCTGCAGTCCTGACCCGCTCACAGCGACTTGGCCCCTCGGTCCTGACCCGCTCACAGCGACTTGGCCCCTCGGTCCTGACCCGCTCACAGCGACTTGCCCCTGCAGTCCTGACCCGCTCACAGCGACTTGGCCCCTCGGTCCTGACCCGCTCACAGCGACTTGCCCCTGCAGTCCTGACCCACTCACAGCGACTTGGCCCCTCGGTCCTGACCAGCTCACAGCGACTTGGCCCCTCGGTCCTGACCCGCTCACAGCAACACTTCCCCTGCAGTCCTGACCCGCTCACAGCGACTTGGCCCCTCGGTCCTGACCCGCTCACAGCGACTTGCCCCTGCAGTCCTGACCCGCTCACAGCGACTTGGCCCCTCGGTCCTGACCCGCTCACAGCGACTTGGCCCCTCGGTCCTGACCCGCTCACAGCGACTTTGCCCCTGCAGTCCTGACCCGCTCACAGCGACTTGGCCCCTCGGTCCTGACCCGCTCACAGCGACTTGCCCCTGCAGTCCTGACCCGCTCACAGCGACTTGGCCCCTCGGTCCTGACCCGCTAACAGCGAATTGGCCCCTGCGGTCCTGACCCGCTCACAGCGACTTGCCCCTGCGGTCCTGACCCGCTCACAGCGACTAGTCCCCTCGGTCCTGACCCACTCACAGCGACTTGGCCCCTCGGTCCTGACCCGCTCACAGCGACTTGGCCCCTCGGTCCTGACCCGCTCACAGCGACTTCGCTCCTCGGTCCTGACCCGCTCACAGCGACTTGCCCCTGCAGTCCTGACCCGCTCTCAGCGACATGGCCCCTCGGTCCTGACCCACTCACAGCGACTTGGCCCCTCGGTCCGGACCCGCTCACAGCGACTTGCCCCTGCAGTCCTGACCCGCTCACAGCTACTTGGCCCCTTGGTCCTGACCCGCTCACAGCGACTTGGCCCCTCGTTCCTGACCCGCTCACAGCGACTTTCCCCTGCAGTCCTGACCCGCTCACAGCCACTTGGCCCCTCGGTCCTGACCCGCTCACAGCGACTTGCCCCCTCGGTCCTGACCCGCTCACAGCGACTTGGCCCCTCTGTCCTTACCCGCTCACGGCGACTTGCCCCTGCAGTCCTGACCCGCTCACAGTGACCTGGCCCCTCGGTCCTGACCCGCTCACAGCGACTTGCCCCTGCAGTCCTGACCCGCTCACAGCGACTTAGCCCCTCGGTCCTGACCCGCTCACAGCGACTTTGCCCCTCGGTCCTGACCCGCTCCCAGCGACTTGCCCCTGCGGTCCTGACCCGCTCACACCGACTTGGCCCCTCGGTCCTGACCCGCTCACAGCGACTTGGCCCCTCGGTCCTGACCCGCTCACAGCGACATGCCCCTGCAGTCCTGACCCACTCACAGCGACTTGGCCCCTCGGTCCTGACCAGCTCACAGCGACTTGGCCCCTCGGTCCTGACCCGCTCACAACAACACTGCCCCTGCAGTCCTGACCCGCTCACAGCGACTTGGCCCCTCCGTCCTGACCCGCTCACAGCGACTTGCCCCTGCATTCCTGACCCGCTCACAGCGACTTGGCCCCTCGGTCCTGACCCGCTCACAGCGACTTGGCCCCTCGGTCCTGACCCGCTCACAGCGACTTGGCCCCTGCAGTCCTGACCCGCTCACAGCGACTTGGCCCCTCGGTCCTGACCCGCTCTTAGCGACTTGCCCCTGCAGTCCTGACCCGCTAATCAGCGACTTGGCCCCTCGGTCCTGACCCGCTCACAGCGACTTGTCCCCTCGGTCCTGACCCGCTCACAGCGACTTGCCCCTGCGGTCCTGACCCAATCACAGCGACTTGGCCCCTTGGTCCTGACCCGCTCACAGCTTCTTGCCCCTGCAGTCCTGACCCGCTCACAACGACTTGGCCCCTCGGTCCTGACCCGCTCACAGCGACTTGGCCCCTCGGTCCTGACCCGCTCACAGCGACTTGCCCCTGCAGTCCTGACCCGCTCACAGCGACTTGGCCCCTCGGTCCTGACCCGCTCACAGCGACTTGTCCCCTCGGTCCTGACCCGCTCACAGCGACTTGCCCCTGCGGTCCTGACCCAATCACAGCGACTTGTCCCCTCGGTCCTGACCCGCTCACAGCGACTTGGCCCCTCGGTCCTGACCCGCTCACAGCGACTTGGCCCCTCGGTCCTGACCCGCTCACAGCGACATGCCCCTGCAATCCTGACCCGCTCACAGCGACATGGCCCCTCCGTCCTGACCCGCTCAGGGCGACTTGGCCCCTCGGTCCGGACCCGCTCACAGCGACTTGCCCCTCCAGTCCTGACCCGCTCACAGCTACTTGCCCCTGCATTCCTGACCCGCTCACAGCGACTTGGCCCCTCGGTCCTGACCCGCTCACAGCGACTTGCCCCCTCGGTCCTGACCCGCTCACAGCGACTTGGCCCCTCTGTCCTTACCCGCTCACGACGACTTGCCCCTGCAGGCCTGACCCGCTCACAGCGACCTGGCCCCTCGGTCCTGACCCGCTCACAGCGACATGCCCCTGCAGTCCTGACCAGCTCACAGCGACTTGGCCCCTCGGTCCTGACCCGCTCACAGCGACTTGGCCCCTCGGTCCTGACACGCTCACGGCGACTTGGCCCCTCGGTCCTGACCCGCTCACAGCGACTTGGCCCCTCGGTCCTGACCCGCTCACAGCTACTTGCCCCTGCATTCCTGACCCGCTCACAGCGACTTGGCCCCTCGGTCCTGACCCGCTCACAGCGACTTGGCCCCTCGGTCCTGACCCGCTCTCAGCGACTTGGCCCCTCGGTCCTGACCCGATCACATCGACTTGCCCCTGCAATCCTGACCGGCTCACAGCGACTTGGCCCCTCGGTCCTGACCGGCTCTCAGCGACTTGGCCCCTCGGTCCTGACCCGCTCACAGCTTCTTGCCCCTGCAGTCCTGACCCGCTCACAGCGACTTGGCCCCTCGGTCCTGACCCGCTCTCCGCGACTTGGCCCCTCGGTCCTGACCCGCTAACATCGACTTGCCCCTGCAGTCCTGACCCGCTCACAGCGACTTGGCCCCTCGGTCCTGACCCGCTCACAGCGACTTGCCCCTGCGATCCTGACCCGCTCACAGCGACTTGGCCCGTCGGTCCTGACCCGCTCACAGCGACATGGCCCCTCGGTCCTGACCCGCTCACAGCGACTTGGCCCCTCGGTCCTGGCCCGCTCACAGCGACTTGCCCCTGCAGTCCTGACCCGCTCACAGCGACACTGCCCGTGCAGTCCTGAACCGCTCACAGCGACTTGGCCCCTCGGTCCTGACCCGCTCACAGCGACTTGCCCCTGCAGTCCTGACCCGCTCTCAGCGACTTGCCCCTTCAGTCCTGACCCGCTCACAGCGACTTGGCCCCTCAGTCCTTACCCGCTCACGGCGACTTGCCCCTGCAGTCCTGACCCGCTCACAGCGACTTGCCCCTGCAGTCCTGACCAGCTCACAGCGACTTGGCCCCTCGGCCCTGTCCCGCTCACAGCGACTTGGCCCCTCGGTCCTGACCCGCTCACAGCGACTTGGCCCCTCGGTCCTGACCCGCTCACAGCTTCTTGCCCCTGCAGTCCTGACCCGCTCACAGCGACTTGGCCCATCGGTCCTGACCCGCTCACAGCGACTTGCCCCTGCAGTCCAGACCCGCTCACAGCGACTTAGCCCCTCGGTCCTGACCCGCTCACAGCGACTTTGCCCCACGGTCCTGACCCGCTCCCAGCGACTTGCCCCTGCGGTCCTGACCCGCTCACAGCGACTTGGCGCCTCGGTCCTGACCCGCTCACAGCGACTTGGCCCCTCGGTCCTGACCCGCTCACAGCGACTTGCCCCTGCAGTCCTGACCCGCTCACAGCGACTTGGCCCCTCGCTCCTGACCCGCTCACAGCGACGTACCCCTGCAGTCCTGACCCACTCACAGCGACTTGGCCCCTCGGTGCTGACCCGCTCACAGCAACACTGCCCCTGCAGTCCTGACCCGTTCACAGCGACTTGGCCCCTCGGTCCTGACCCGCTCACAGCGACTTGCCCCTGCAGTCCTGACCCGCTCACAGCGACTTGGCCCCTCGGTCCTGACCCGCTCACAGCGACTTGGCCCCTCGGTCCTGACCCGCTCACAGCGACTTGCCCCTGCAGTCCTGACCCGCTCACAGCGACTTGGCCCCTCGGTCCTGACCCGCTCACAGCGACTTGCCCCTGCAGTCCTGACCCACTCACAGCGACTTGGCCCCTCGGTCCTGACCAGCTCACAGCGACTTGGCCCCTCGGTCCTGACCCGCTCACAGCGACTTGGCCCCTCGGTCCTAACACGCTCACGGCGACTTAGCCCCTCGGTCCTGACCCGCTCACGGCGACTTGGCCCCTCGGTCCTGACCCGCTCACAGCTTCTTGCCCCTGCAGTCCTGACCCGCTCACAGCGACTTGGCCCCTCGGTCCTGACCCGCTCTCAGCGACTTGGCCCCTCGGTCCTGACCCGATCACATCGACTTGCCCCTGCAATCCTGACCGGCTCACAGCGACTTGGCCCCTCGGTCCTGACCCGCTCACAGCGACTTGGCCCCTCGGTCCTGACCCGCTCACAGCGACTTGCCCCTGCGATCCTGACCCGCTCACAGCGACTTGGCCCCTTGGTCCTGACCCGCTCACAGCGACTTGGCCCCTCGGTCCTGCCCCGCTCACAGCGACTTGGCCCCTCGGTCCTGACCCGCTCACAGCGACTTGCCCCTGCAGTCCTGACCCGCTGACAGCGACACTGCCCCTGCAGTCCTGACCCGCTCACAGCGACTTGGCCCCTCGGTCCTGACCCGCTCACAGCGTCTTGCCCCTGCAGTCCTGACCCGCTGTCAGCGACTTGCCCCTCCAGTCCTGACCCGCTCACAGCGACTTGGCCCCTCGGTCCTGACCCGCTCACAGCGACTTGGCCCCTCGGTCCTGACCCGCTCACAGCGACTTGCCCCTGCAGTCCTGACCCGCTCACAGCGACTTGGCCCCTCGGTCCTGACCCGCTCACAGCTTCTTGCCCCTGCAGTCCTGACCCGCTCACAGCGACTTGGCCCCTCGGTCCTGACCCACTCACAGCGACTTGGCCCCTCGGTCCTGAACCGCTCACAGCGACTTGGCCCCTCGGTCCTGACCCGCTCACTGCGACTTGGCTCCTCGGTCCTGACCCGCTCACAGCGACTTGCCCCTGCAGTCCTGACCCGCTCTCAGCGACATGGCCCCTCGGTCCTGACCCGCTCACAGCGACTTGGCCCCTGCAGTCCTGACCCGCTCACAGCGACTTGGCCCCACGGTCCTGACCCGCTCACAGCGACTTGCCCCCTCGGTCCTGACCCGCTCACAGCGACTTGGCCCCTCTGTCCTTACCCGCTCACGGCGACTTGCCCCTGCAGTCCTGACCCGCTCACAGCGACCTGGCCCCTCGGTCCTGACCCGCTCACAGCGACTTGCCCCTGCAGTCCTGACCAGCTCACAGCGACTTGGCCCCTCGGTCCTGACCCGCTCACAGCGACTTGGCCCCTCGGTCCTGACCCGCTCACAGCGACTTGACCCCTCGGTCCTGACCGGCTCTCAGCGACTTGGCCCCTCGGTCCTGACCCGCTCACAGCTTCTTGCCCCTGCAGTCCTGACCCGCTCACAGCGACTTGGCCCCTCGGTCCTGACCCGCTCTCCGCGACTTGGCCCCTCGGTCCTGACCCGCTCACATCGACTTGCCCCTGCAGTCCTGACCCGCTCACAGCGACTTGGCCCCTCGGTCCTGACCCGCTCACAGCGACTTGCCCCTGCGATCCTGACCCGCTCACAGCGACTTGGCCCGTCGGTCCTGACCCGCTCACAGCGACATGGCCCCTCGGTCCTGACCCGCTCACAGCGACTTGGCCCCTCGGTCCTGGCCCGCTCACAGCGACTTGCCCCTGCAGTCCTGACCCGCTCACAGCGACACTGCCCGTGCAGTCCTGAACCGCTCACAGCGACTTGGCCCCTCGGTCCTGACCCGCTCACAGCGACTTGCCCCTGCAGTCCTGACCCGCTCTCAGCGACTTGCCCCTTCAGTCCTGACCCGCTCACAGCGACTTGGCCCCTCGGTCCTTACCCGCTCACGGCGACTTGCCCCTGCAGTCCTGACCCGCTCACAGCGACTTGCCCCTGCAGTCCTGACCAGCTCACAGCGACTTGGCCCCTCGGCCCTGTCCCGCTCACAGCGACTTGGCCCCTCGGTCCTGACCCGCTCACAGCGACTTGGCCCCTCGGTCCTGACCCGCTCACAGCTTCTTGCCCCTGCAGTCCTGACCCGCTCACAGCGACTTGGCCCATCGGTCCTGACCCGCTCACAGCGACTTGCCCCTGCAGTCCAGACCCGCTCACAGCGACTTAGCCCCTCGGTCCTGACCCGCTCACAGCGACTTTGCCCCACGGTCCTGACCCGCTCCCAGCGACTTGCCCCTGCGGTCCTGACCCGCTCACAGCGACTTGGCCCCTCGGTCCTGACCCGCTCACAGCGACTTGGCCCCTCGGTCCTGACCCGCTCACAGCGACTTGCCCCTGCAGTCCTGACCCGCTCACAGCGACTTGGCCCCTCGCTCCTGACCCGCTCACAGCGACGTACCCCTGCAGTCCTGACCCACTCACAGCGACTTGGCCCCTCGGTGCTGACCCGCTCACAGCAACACTGCCCCTGCAGTCCTGACCCGTTCACAGCGACTTGGCCCCTCGGTCCTGACCCGCTCACAGCGACTTGCCCCTGCAGTCCTGACCCGCTCACAGCGACTTGGCCCCTCGGTCCTGACCCGCTCACAGCGACTTGGCCCCTCGGTCCTGACCCGCTCACAGCGACTTGCCCCTGCAGTCCTGACCCGCTCACAGCGACTTGGCCCCTCGGTCCTGACCCGCTCACAGCGACTTGCCCCTGCAGTCCTGACCCACTCACAGCGACTTGGCCCCTCGGTCCTGACCAGCTCACAGCGACTTGGCCCCTCGGTCCTGACCCGCTCACAGCAACACTGCCCCTGCAGTCCTGACCCGCTCACAGCGACTTGGCCCCTCGGTCCTGACCCGCTCACAGCGACTTGCCCCTGCAGTCCTGACCCGCTCACAGCGACTTGGCCCCTCGGTCCTGACCCGCTCACAGCGACTTGGCCCCTCGGTCCTGACCCGCTCACAGCGACTTTGCCCCTGCAGTCCTGACCCGCTCACAGCGACTTGGCCCCTCGGTCCTGACCCGCTCACAGCGACTTGCCCCTGCAGTCCTGACCCGCTCACAGCGACTTGGCCCCTCGGTCCTGACCCGCTAACAGCGAATTGGCCCCTGCGGTCCTGACCCGCTCACAGCGACTTGCCCCTGCGGTCCTGACCCGCTCACAGCGACTAGTCCCCTCGGTCCTGACCCACTCACAGCGACTTGGCCCCTCGGTCCTGACCCGCTCACAGCGACTTGGCCCCTCGGTCCTGACCCGCTCACAGCGACTTCGCTCCTCGGTCCTGACCCGCTCACAGCGACTTGCCCCTGCAGTCCTGACCCGCTCTCAGCGACATGGCCCCTCGGTCCTGACCAGCTCACAGCGACTTGGCCCCTCGGTCCTGACCCGCTCACAGCGACTTGCCCCTGCAGTCCTGACCCGCTCACAGCGACTTGGCCCCTCGGTCCTGACCCGCTCACAGCGACTTGGCCCCTCGGTCCTGACCCGCTCACAGCGACTTGCCCCTGCAGTCCTGACCCGCTCACAGCGACTTGGCCCCTCGGTCCTGACCCGCTCACAGCGACTTGGCCCCTCGGTCCTGACCCGCTCACAGCGACTTGCCCCTGCAGTCCTGACCCGCTCACAGCGACTTGGCCCCTCGCTCCTGACCCGCTCACAGCGACGTACCCCTGCAGTCCTGACCCACTCACAGCGACTTGGCCCCTCGGTGCTGACCCGCTCACAGCAACACTGCCCCTGCAGTCCTGACCCGTTCACAGCGACTTGGCCCCTCGGTCCTGACCCGCTCACAGCGACTTGCCCCTGCAGTCCTGACCCGCTCACAGCGACTTGGCCCCTCGGTCCTGACCCGCTCACAGCGACTTGGCCCCTCGGTCCTGACCCGCTCACAGCGACTTGCCCCTGCAGTCCTGACCCGCTCACAGCGACTTGGCCCCTCGGTCCTGACCCGCTCACAGCGACTTGCCCCTGCAGTCCTGACCCACTCACAGCGACTTGGCCCCTCGGTCCTGACCAGCTCACAGCGACTTGGCCCCTCGGTCCTGACCCGCTCACAGCAACACTGCCCCTGCAGTCCTGACCCGCTCAAAGCGACTTGGCCCCTCGGTCCTTACCCGCTCACGGCGACTTGCCCCTGCAGTCCTGACCCGCTCACAGCGACTTGCCCCTGCAGTCCTGACCAGCTCACAGCGACTTGGCCCCTCGGCCCTGTCCCGCTCACAGCGACTTGGCCCCTCGGTCCTGACCCGCTCACAGCGACTTGGCCCCTCGGTCCTGACCCGCTCACAGCTTCTTGCCCCTGCAGTCCTGACCCGCTCACAGCGACTTGGCCCATCGGTCCTGACCCGCTCACAGCGACTTGCCCCTGCAGTCCAGACCCGCTCACAGCGACTTAGCCCCTCGGTCCTGACCCGCTCACAGCGACTTTGCCCCACGGTCCTGACCCGTTCCCAGCGACTTGCCCCTGCGGTCCTGACCCGCTCACAGCGACTTGGCCCCTCGGTCCTGACCCGCTCACAGCGACTTGGCCCCTCGGTCCTGACCCGCTCACAGCGACTTGCCCCTGCAGTCCTGACCCGCTCACAGCGACTTGGCCCCTCGCTCCTGACCCGCTCACAGCGACGTACCCCTGCAGTCCTGACCCACTCACAGCGACTTGGCCCCTCGGTGCTGACCCGCTCACAGCAACACTGCCCCTGCAGTCCTGACCCGTTCACAGCGACTTGGCCCCTCGGTCCTGACCCGCTCACAGCGACTTGCCCCTGCAGTCCTGACCCGCTCACAGCGACTTGGCCCCTCGGTCCTGACCCGCTCACAGCGACTTGGCCCCTCGGTCCTGACCCGCTCACAGCGACTTGCCCCTGCAGTCCTGACCCGCTCACAGCGACTTGGCCCCTCGGTCCTGACCCGCTCACAGCGACTTGCCCCTGCAGTCCTGACCCACTCACAGCGACTTGGCCCCTCGGTCCTGACCAGCTCACAGCGACTTGGCCCCTCGGTCCTGACCCGCTCACAGCAACACTTCCCCTGCAGTCCTGACCCGCTCACAGCGACTTGGCCCCTCGGTCCTGACCCGCTCACAGCGACTTGCCCCTGCAGTCCTGACCCGCTCACAGCGACTTGGCCCCTCGGTCCTGACCCGCTCACAGCGACTTGGCCCCTCGGTCCTGACCCGCTCACAGCGACTTTGCCCCTGCAGTCCTGACCCGCTCACAGCGACTTGGCCCCTCGGTCCTGACCCGCTCACAGCGACTTGCCCCTGCAGTCCTGACCCGCTCACAGCGACTTGGCCCCTCGGTCCTGACCCGCTAACAGCGAATTGGCCCCTGCGGTCCTGACCCGCTCACAGCGACTTGCCCCTGCGGTCCTGACCCGCTCACAGCGACTAGTCCCCTCGGTCCTGACCCACTCACAGCGACTTGGCCCCTCGGTCCTGACCCGCTCACAGCGACTTGGCCCCTCGGTCCTGACCCGCTCACAGCGACTTCGCTCCTCGGTCCTGACCCGCTCACAGCGACTTGCCCCTGCAGTCCTGACCCGCTCTCAGCGACATGGCCCCTCGGTCCTGACCCACTCACAGCGACTTGGCCCCTCGGTCCGGACCCGCTCACAGCGACTTGCCCCTGCAGTCCTGACCCGCTCACAGCTACTTGGCCCCTTGGTCCTGACCCGCTCACAGCGACTTGGCCCCTCGTTCCTGACCCGCTCACAGCGACTTTCCCCTGCAGTCCTGACCCGCTCACAGCCACTTGGCCCCTCGGTCCTGACCCGCTCACAGCGACTTGCCCCCTCGGTCCTGACCCGCTCACAGCGACTTGGCCCCTCTGTCCTTACCCGCTCACGGCGACTTGCCCCTGCAGTCCTGACCCGCTCACAGTGACCTGGCCCCTCGGTCCTGACCCGCTCACAGCGACTTGCCCCTGCAGTCCTGACCCGCTCACAGCGACTTAGCCCCTCGGTCCTGACCCGCTCACAGCGACTTTGCCCCTCGGTCCTGACCCGCTCCCAGCGACTTGCCCCTGCGGTCCTGACCCGCTCACACCGACTTGGCCCCTCGGTCCTGACCCGCTCACAGCGACTTGGCCCCTCGGTCCTGACCCGCTCACAGCGACATGCCCCTGCAGTCCTGACCCACTCACAGCGACTTGGCCCCTCGGTCCTGACCAGCTCACAGCGACTTGGCCCCTCGGTCCTGACCCGCTCACAACAACACTGCCCCTGCAGTCCTGACCCGCTCACAGCGACTTGGCCCCTCCGTCCTGACCCGCTCACAGCGACTTGCCCCTGCATTCCTGACCCGCTCACAGCGACTTGGCCCCTCGGTCCTGACCCGCTCACAGCGACTTGGCCCCTCGGTCCTGACCCGCTCACAGCGACTTGGCCCCTGCAGTCCTGACCCGCTCACAGCGACTTGGCCCCTCGGTCCTGACCCGCTCTTAGCGACTTGCCCCTGCAGTCCTGACCCGCTAATCAGCGACTTGGCCCCTCGGTCCTGACCCGCTCACAGCGACTTGTCCCCTCGGTCCTGACCCGCTCACAGCGACTTGCCCCTGCGGTCCTGACCCAATCACAGCGACTTGGCCCCTTGGTCCTGACCCGCTCACAGCTTCTTGCCCCTGCAGTCCAGACCCGCTCACAGCGACTTAGCCCCTCGGTCCTGACCCGCTCACAGCGACTTTGCCCCACGGTCCTGACCCGCTCCCAGCGACTTGCCCCTGCGGTCCTGACCCGCTCACAGCGACTTGGCCCCTCGGTCCTGACCCGCTCACAGCGACTTGGCCCCTCGGTCCTGACCCGCTCACAGCGACTTGCCCCTGCAGTCCTGACCCGCTCACAGCGACTTGGCCCCTCGCTCCTGACCCGCTCACAGCGACGTACCCCTGCAGTCCTGACCCACTCACAGCGACTTGGCCCCTCGGTGCTGACCCGCTCACAGCAACACTGCCCCTGCAGTCCTGACCCGTTCACAGCGACTTGGCCCCTCGGTCCTGACCCGCTCACAGCGACTTGCCCCTGCAGTCCTGACCCGCTCACAGCGACTTGGCCCCTCGGTCCTGACCCGCTCACAGCGACTTGGCCCCTCGGTCCTGACCCGCTCACAGCGACTTGCCCCTGCAGTCCTGACCCGCTCACAGCGACTTGGCCCCTCGGTCCTGACCCGCTCACAGCGACTTGCCCCTGCAGTCCTGACCCACTCACAGCGACTTGGCCCCTCGGTCCTGACCAGCTCACAGCGACTTGGCCCCTCGGTCCTGACCCGCTCACAGCAACACTTCCCCTGCAGTCCTGACCCGCTCACAGCGACTTGGCCCCTCGGTCCTGACCCGCTCACAGCGACTTGCCCCTGCAGTCCTGACCCGCTCACAGCGACTTGGCCCCTCGGTCCTGACCCGCTCACAGCGACTTGGCCCCTCGGTCCTGACCCGCTCACAGCGACTTTGCCCCTGCAGTCCTGACCCGCTCACAGCGACTTGGCCCCTCGGTCCTGACCCGCTCACAGCGACTTGCCCCTGCAGTCCTGACCCGCTCACAGCGACTTGGCCCCTCGGTCCTGACCCGCTAACAGCGAATTGGCCCCTGCGGTCCTGACCCGCTCACAGCGACTTGCCCCTGCGGTCCTGACCCGCTCACAGCGACTAGTCCCCTCGGTCCTGACCCACTCACAGCGACTTGGCCCCTCGGTCCTGACCCGCTCACAGCGACTTGGCCCCTCGGTCCTGACCCGCTCACAGCGACTTCGCTCCTCGGTCCTGACCCGCTCACAGCGACTTGCCCCTGCAGTCCTGACCCGCTCTCAGCGACATGGCCCCTCGGTCCTGACCCACTCACAGCGACTTGGCCCCTCGGTCCGGACCCGCTCACAGCGACTTGCCCCTGCAGTCCTGACCCGCTCACAGCTACTTGGCCCCTTGGTCCTGACCCGCTCACAGCGACTTGGCCCCTCGTTCCTGACCCGCTCACAGCGACTTTCCCCTGCAGTCCTGACCCGCTCACAGCCACTTGGCCCCTCGGTCCTGACCCGCTCACAGCGACTTGCCCCCTCGGTCCTGACCCGCTCACAGCGACTTGGCCCCTCTGTCCTTACCCGCTCACGGCGACTTGCCCCTGCAGTCCTGACCCGCTCACAGTGACCTGGCCCCTCGGTCCTGACCCGCTCACAGCGACTTGCCCCTGCAGTCCTGACCCGCTCACAGCGACTTAGCCCCTCGGTCCTGACCCGCTCACAGCGACTTTGCCCCTCGGTCCTGACCCGCTCCCAGCGACTTGCCCCTGCGGTCCTGACCCGCTCACACCGACTTGGCCCCTCGGTCCTGACCCGCTCACAGCGACTTGGCCCCTCGGTCCTGACCCGCTCACAGCGACATGCCCCTGCAGTCCTGACCCACTCACAGCGACTTGGCCCCTCGGTCCTGACCAGCTCACAGCGACTTGGCCCCTCGGTCCTGACCCGCTCACAACAACACTGCCCCTGCAGTCCTGACCCGCTCACAGCGACTTGGCCCCTCCGTCCTGACCCGCTCACAGCGACTTGCCCCTGCATTCCTGACCCGCTCACAGCGACTTGGCCCCTCGGTCCTGACCCGCTCACAGCGACTTGGCCCCTCGGTCCTGACCCGCTCACAGCGACTTGGCCCCTGCAGTCCTGACCCGCTCACAGCGACTTGGCCCCTCGGTCCTGACCCGCTCTTAGCGACTTGCCCCTGCAGTCCTGACCCGCTAATCAGCGACTTGGCCCCTCGGTCCTGACCCGCTCACAGCGACTTGTCCCCTCGGTCCTGACCCGCTCACAGCGACTTGCCCCTGCGGTCCTGACCCAATCACAGCGACTTGGCCCCTTGGTCCTGACCCGCTCACAGCTTCTTGCCCCTGCAGTCCTGACCCGCTCACAACGACTTGGCCCCTCGGTCCTGACCCGCTCACAGCGACTTGGCCCCTCGGTCCTGACCCGCTCACAGCGACTTGCCCCTGCAGTCCTGACCCGCTCACAGCGACTTGGCCCCTCGGTCCTGACCCGCTCACAGCGACTTGTCCCCTCGGTCCTGACCCGCTCACAGCGACTTGCCCCTGCGGTCCTGACCCAATCACAGCGACTTGTCCCCTCGGTCCTGACCCGCTCACAGCGACTTGGCCCCTCGGTCCTGACCCGCTCACAGCGACTTGGCCCCTCGGTCCTGACCCGCTCACAGCGACATGCCCCTGCAATCCTGACCCGCTCACAGCGACATGGCCCCTCCGTCCTGACCCGCTCAGGGCGACTTGGCCCCTCGGTCCGGACCCGCTCACAGCGACTTGCCCCTCCAGTCCTGACCCGCTCACAGCTACTTGCCCCTGCATTCCTGACCCGCTCACAGCGACTTGGCCCCTCGGTCCTGACCCGCTCACAGCGACTTGCCCCCTCGGTCCTGACCCGCTCACAGCGACTTGGCCCCTCTGTCCTTACCCGCTCACGACGACTTGCCCCTGCAGGCCTGACCCGCTCACAGCGACCTGGCCCCTCGGTCCTGACCCGCTCACAGCGACATGCCCCTGCAGTCCTGACCAGCTCACAGCGACTTGGCCCCTCGGTCCTGACCCGCTCACAGCGACTTGGCCCCTCGGTCCTGACACGCTCACGGCGACTTGGCCCCTCGGTCCTGACCCGCTCACAGCGACTTGGCCCCTCGGTCCTGACCCGCTCACAGCTACTTGCCCCTGCATTCCTGACCCGCTCACAGCGACTTGGCCCCTCGGTCCTGACCCGCTCACAGCGACTTGGCCCCTCGGTCCTGACCCGCTCTCAGCGACTTGGCCCCTCGGTCCTGACCCGATCACATCGACTTGCCCCTGCAATCCTGACCGGCTCACAGCGACTTGGCCCCTCGGTCCTGACCGGCTCTCAGCGACTTGGCCCCTCGGTCCTGACCCGCTCACAGCTTCTTGCCCCTGCAGTCCTGACCCGCTCACAGCGACTTGGCCCCTCGGTCCTGACCCGCTCTCCGCGACTTGGCCCCTCGGTCCTGACCCGCTAACATCGACTTGCCCCTGCAGTCCTGACCCGCTCACAGCGACTTGGCCCCTCGGTCCTGACCCGCTCACAGCGACTTGCCCCTGCGATCCTGACCCGCTCACAGCGACTTGGCCCGTCGGTCCTGACCCGCTCACAGCGACATGGCCCCTCGGTCCTGACCCGCTCACAGCGACTTGGCCCCTCGGTCCTGGCCCGCTCACAGCGACTTGCCCCTGCAGTCCTGACCCGCTCACAGCGACACTGCCCGTGCAGTCCTGAACCGCTCACAGCGACTTGGCCCCTCGGTCCTGACCCGCTCACAGCGACTTGCCCCTGCAGTCCTGACCCGCTCTCAGCGACTTGCCCCTTCAGTCCTGACCCGCTCACAGCGACTTGGCCCCTCAGTCCTTACCCGCTCACGGCGACTTGCCCCTGCAGTCCTGACCCGCTCACAGCGACTTGCCCCTGCAGTCCTGACCAGCTCACAGCGACTTGGCCCCTCGGCCCTGTCCCGCTCACAGCGACTTGGCCCCTCGGTCCTGACCCGCTCACAGCGACTTGGCCCCTCGGTCCTGACCCGCTCACAGCTTCTTGCCCCTGCAGTCCTGACCCGCTCACAGCGACTTGGCCCATCGGTCCTGACCCGCTCACAGCGACTTGCCCCTGCAGTCCAGACCCGCTCACAGCGACTTAGCCCCTCGGTCCTGACCCGCTCACAGCGACTTTGCCCCACGGTCCTGACCCGCTCCCAGCGACTTGCCCCTGCGGTCCTGACCCGCTCACAGCGACTTGGCGCCTCGGTCCTGACCCGCTCACAGCGACTTGGCCCCTCGGTCCTGACCCGCTCACAGCGACTTGCCCCTGCAGTCCTGACCCGCTCACAGCGACTTGGCCCCTCGCTCCTGACCCGCTCACAGCGACGTACCCCTGCAGTCCTGACCCACTCACAGCGACTTGGCCCCTCGGTGCTGACCCGCTCACAGCAACACTGCCCCTGCAGTCCTGACCCGTTCACAGCGACTTGGCCCCTCGGTCCTGACCCGCTCACAGCGACTTGCCCCTGCAGTCCTGACCCGCTCACAGCGACTTGGCCCCTCGGTCCTGACCCGCTCACAGCGACTTGGCCCCTCGGTCCTGACCCGCTCACAGCGACTTGCCCCTGCAGTCCTGACCCGCTCACAGCGACTTGGCCCCTCGGTCCTGACCCGCTCACAGCGACTTGCCCCTGCAGTCCTGACCCACTCACAGCGACTTGGCCCCTCGGTCCTGACCAGCTCACAGCGACTTGGCCCCTCGGTCCTGACCCGCTCACAGCAACACTGCCCCTGCAGTCCTGACCCGCTCACAGCGACTTGGCCCCTCGGTCCTGACCCGCTCACAGCGACTTGCCCCTGCAGTCCTGACCCGCTCACAGCGACTTGGCCCCTCGGTCCTGACCCGCTCACAGCGACTTGGCCCCTCGGTCCTGACCCGCTCACAGCGACTTTGCCCCTGCAGTCCTGACCCGCTCACAGCGACTTGGCCCCTCGGTCCTGACCCGCTCACAGCGACTTGCCCCTGCAGTCCTGACCCGCTCACAGCGACTTGGCCCCTCGGTCCTGACCCGCTAACAGCGAATTGGCCCCTGCGGTCCTGACCCGCTCACAGCGACTTGCCCCTGCGGTCCTGACCCGCTCACAGCGACTAGTCCCCTCGGTCCTGACCCACTCACAGCGACTTGGCCCCTCGGTCCTGACCCGCTCACAGCGACTTGGCCCCTCGGTCCTGACCCGCTCACAGCGACTTCGCTCCTCGGTCCTGACCCGCTCACAGCGACTTGCCCCTGCAGTCCTGACCCGCTCTCAGCGACATGGCCCCTCGGTCCTGACCAGCTCACAGCGACTTGGCCCCTCGGTCCTGACCCGCTCACAGCGACTTGCCCCTGCAGTCCTGACCCGCTCACAGCGACTTGGCCCCTCGGTCCTGACCCGCTCACAGCGACTTGGCCCCTCGGTCCTGACCCGCTCACAGCGACTTGCCCCTGCAGTCCTGACCCGCTCACAGCGACTTGGCCCCTCGGTCCTGACCCGCTCACAGCGACTTGGCCCCTCGGTCCTGACCCGCTCACAGCGACTTGCCCCTGCAGTCCTGACCCGCTCACAGCGACTTGGCCCCTCGCTCCTGACCCGCTCACAGCGACGTACCCCTGCAGTCCTGACCCACTCACAGCGACTTGGCCCCTCGGTGCTGACCCGCTCACAGCAACACTGCCCCTGCAGTCCTGACCCGTTCACAGCGACTTGGCCCCTCGGTCCTGACCCGCTCACAGCGACTTGCCCCTGCAGTCCTGACCCGCTCACAGCGACTTGGCCCCTCGGTCCTGACCCGCTCACAGCGACTTGGCCCCTCGGTCCTGACCCGCTCACAGCGACTTGCCCCTGCAGTCCTGACCCGCTCACAGCGACTTGGCCCCTCGGTCCTGACCCGCTCACAGCGACTTGCCCCTGCAGTCCTGACCCACTCACAGCGACTTGGCCCCTCGGTCCTGACCAGCTCACAGCGACTTGGCCCCTCGGTCCTGACCCGCTCACAGCAACACTGCCCCTGCAGTCCTGACCCGCTCACAGCGACTTGGCCCCTCGGTCCTTACCCGCTCACGGCGACTTGCCCCTGCAGTCCTGACCCGCTCACAGCGACTTGCCCCTGCAGTCCTGACCAGCTCACAGCGACTTGGCCCCTCGGCCCTGTCCCGCTCACAGCGACTTGGCCCCTCGGTCCTGACCCGCTCACAGCGACTTGGCCCCTCGGTCCTGACCCGCTCACAGCTTCTTGCCCCTGCAGTCCTGACCCGCTCACAGCGACTTGGCCCATCGGTCCTGACCCGCTCACAGCGACTTGCCCCTGCAGTCCAGACCCGCTCACAGCGACTTAGCCCCTCGGTCCTGACCCGCTCACAGCGACTTTGCCCCACGGTCCTGACCCGCTCCCAGCGACTTGCCCCTGCGGTCCTGACCCGCTCACAGCGACTTGGCCCCTCGGTCCTGACCCGCTCACAGCGACTTGGCCCCTCGGTCCTGACCCGCTCACAGCGACTTGCCCCTGCAGTCCTGACCCGCTCACAGCGACTTGGCCCCTCGCTCCTGACCCGCTCACAGCGACGTACCCCTGCAGTCCTGACCCACTCACAGCGACTTGGCCCCTCGGTGCTGACCCGCTCACAGCAACACTGCCCCTGCAGTCCTGACCCGTTCACAGCGACTTGGCCCCTCGGTCCTGACCCGCTCACAGCGACTTGCCCCTGCAGTCCTGACCCGCTCACAGCGACTTGGCCCCTCGGTCCTGACCCGCTCACAGCGACTTGGCCCCTCGGTCCTGACCCGCTCACAGCGACTTGCCCCTGCAGTCCTGACCCGCTCACAGCGACTTGGCCCCTCGGTCCTGACCCGCTCACAGCGACTTGCCCCTGCAGTCCTGACCCACTCACAGCGACTTGGCCCCTCGGTCCTGACCAGCTCACAGCGACTTGGCCCCTCGGTCCTGACCCGCTCACAGCAACACTGCCCCTGCAGTCCTGACCCGCTCACAGCGACTTGGCCCCTCGGTCCTGACCCGCTCACAGCGACTTGCCCCTGCAGTCCTGACCCGCTCACAGCGACTTGGCCCCTCGGTCCTGACCCGCTCACAGCGACTTGGCCCCTCGGTCCTGACCCGCTCACAGCGACTTTGCCCCTGCAGTCCTGACCCGCTCACAGCGACTTGGCCCCTCGGTCCTGACCCGCTCACAGCGACTTGCCCCTGCAGTCCTGACCCGCTCACAGCGACTTGGCCCCTCGGTCCTGACCCGCTAACAGCGAATTGGCCCCTGCGGTCCTGACCCGCTCACAGCGACTTGCCCCTGCGGTCCTGACCCGCTCACAGCGACTAGTCCCCTCGGTCCTGACCCACTCACAGCGACTTGGCCCCTCGGTCCTGACCCGCTCACAGCGACTTGGCCCCTCGGTCCTGACCCGCTCACAGCGACTTCGCTCCTCGGTCCTGACCCGCTCACAGCGACTTGCCCCTGCAGTCCTGACCCGCTCTCAGCGACATGGCCCCTCGGTCCTGACCCACTCACAGCGACTTGGCCCCTCGGTCCGGACCCGCTCACAGCGACTTGCCCCTGCAGTCCTGACCCGCTCACAGCTACTTGGCCCCTTGGTCCTGACCCGCTCACAGCGACTTGGCCCCTCGTTCCTGACCCGCTCACAGCGACTTTCCCCTGCAGTCCTGACCCGCTCACAGCCACTTGGCCCCTCGGTCCTGACCCGCTCACAGCGACTTGCCCCCTCGGTCCTGACCCGCTCACAGCGACTTGGCCCCTCTGTCCTTACCCGCTCACGGCGACTTGCCCCTGCAGTCCTGACCCGCTCACAGTGACCTGGCCCCTCGGTCCTGACCCGCTCACAGCGACTTGCCCCTGCAGTCCTGACCCGCTCACAGCGACTTAGCCCCTCGGTCCTGACCCGCTCACAGCGACTTGCCCCTGCGGTCCTGACCCGCTCACACCGACTTGGCCCCTCGGTCCTGACCCGCTCACAGCGACTTGGCCCCTCGGTCCTGACCCGCTCACAGCGACATGCCCCTGCAGTCCTGACCCACTCACAGCGACTTGGCCCCTCGGTCCTGACCAGCTCACAGCGACTTGGCCCCTCGGTCCTGACCCGCTCACAACAACACTGCCCCTGCAGTCCTGACCCGCTCACAGCGACTTGGCCCCTCCGTCCTGACCCGCTCACAGCGACTTGCCCCTGCATTCCTGACCCGCTCACAGCGACTTGGCCCCTCGGTCCTGACCCGCTCACAGCGACTTGGCCCCTCGGTCCTGACCCGCTCACAGCGACTTGGCCCCTGCAGTCCTGACCCGCTCACAGCGACTTGGCCCCTCGGTCCTGACCCGCTCTTAGCGACTTGCCCCTGCAGTCCTGACCCGCTAATCAGCGACTTGGCCCCTCGGTCCTGACCCGCTCACAGCGACTTGTCCCCTCGGTCCTGACCCGCTCACAGCGACTTGCCCCTGCGGTCCTGACCCAATCACAGCGACTTGGCCCCTTGGTCCTGACCCGCTCACAGCTTCTTGCCCCTGCAGTCCTGACCCGCTCACAACGACTTGGCCCCTCGGTCCTGACCCGCTCACAGCGACTTGGCCCCTCGGTCCTGGCCCGCTCACAGCGACTTGCCCCTGCAGTCCTGACCCGCTCACAGCGACTTGGCCCCTCGGTCCTGACCCGCTCACAGCGACTTGTCCCCTCGGTCCTGACCCGCTCACAGCGACTTGCCCCTGCGGTCCTGACCCAATCACAGCGACTTGTCCCCTCGGTCCTGACCCGCTCACAGCGACTTGGCCCCTCGGTCCTGACCCGCTCACAGCGACTTGGCCCCTCGGTCCTGACCCGCTCACAGCGACTTGCCCCTGCAATCCTGACCCGCTCACAGCGACATGGCCCCTCCGTCCTGACCCGCTCAGGGCGACTTGGCCCCTCGGTCCGGACCCGCTCACAGCGACTTGCCCCTCCAGTCCTGACCCGCTCACAGCTACTTGCCCCTGCATTCCTGACCCGCTCACAGCGACTTGGCCCCTCGGTCCTGACCCGCTCACAGCGACTTGCCCCCTCGGTCCTGACCCGCTCACAGCGACTTGGCCCCTCTGTCCTTACCCGCTCACGACGACTTGCCCCTGCAGGCCTGACCCGCTCACAGCGACCTGGCCCCTCGGTCCTGACCCGCTCACAGCGACATGCCCCTGCAGTCCTGACCAGCTCACAGCGACTTGGCCCCTCGGTCCTGACCCGCTCACAGCGACTTGGCCCCTCGGTCCTGACACGCTCACGGCGACTTGGCCCCTCGGTCCTGACCCGCTCACAGCGACTTGGCCCCTCGGTCCTGACCCGCTCACAGCTACTTGCCCCTGCATTCCTGACCCGCTCACAGCGACTTGGCCCCTCGGTCCTGACCCGCTCACAGCGACTTGGCCCCTCGGTCCTGACCCGCTCTCAGCGACTTGGCCCCTCGGTCCTGACCCGATCACATCGACTTGCCCCTGCAATCCTGACCGGCTCACAGCGACTTGGCCCCTCGGTCCTGACCCGCTCTCAGCGACTTGGCCCCTCGGTCCTGACCCGCTCACAGCGACTTGACCCTGCGATCCTGACCCGCTCACAGCGACTTGGCCCCTTGGTCCTGACCCGCTCACAGCGACTTGGCCCCTCGGCCCTGCCCCGCTCACAGCGACTTGGCCCCTCGGTCCTGACCCGCTCACAGCGACTTGCCCCTGCAGTCCTGACCCGCTGACAGCGACACTGCCCCTGCAGTCCTGACCCGCTCACAGCGACTTGGCCCCTCGGTCCTGACCCGCTCACAGCGACTTGCCCCTGCAGTCCTGACCCGCTGTCAGCGACTTGCCCCTACAGTCCTGACCCGCTCACAGCGACTTGGCCCCTCGGTCCTGACCCGCTCACAGCGACTTGGCCCCTCGGTCCTGACCCGCTCACAGCGACTTGGCCCCTCGGTCCTGACCCGCTCACAGCGACTTGCCCCTGCAGTCCTGACCCGCTCACAGCGACTTGGCCCCTCGGTCCTGACCCGCTCACAGCTTCTTGCCCCTGCAGTCCTGACCCGCTCACAGCGACTTGGCCCCTCGGTCCTGACCCACTCACAGCGACTTGGCCCCTCGGTCCTGACCCGCTCACAGCGACTTGGCCCCTCGGTCCTGACCCGCTCACTGCGACTTGGCTCCTCGGTCCTGACCCGCTCACAGCGACTTGCCCCTGCAGTCCTGACCCGCTCTCAGCGACATGGCCCCTCGGTCCTGACCCGCTCACAGCGACTTGGCCCCTGCAGTCCTGACCCGCTCACAGCGACTTGGCCCCTCGGTCCTGACCCGCTCACAGCGACTTGCCCCCTCGGTCCTGACCCGCTCACAGCGACTTGGCCCCTCTGTCCTTACCCGCTCACGGCGACTTGCCCCTGCAGTCCTGACCCGCTCACAGCGACCTGGCCCCTCGGTCCTGACCCGCTCACAGCGACTTGCCCCTGCAGTCCTGACCAGCTCACAGCGACTTGGCCCCTCGGTCCTGACCCGCTCACAGCGACTTGGCCCCTCGGTCCTGACCCGCTCACAGCGACTTGACCCCTCGGTCCTGACCGGCTCTCAGCGACTTGGCCCCTCGGTCCTGACCCGCTCACAGCTTCTTGCCCCTGCAGTCCTGACCCGCTCACAGCGACTTGGCCCCTCGGTCCTGACCCGCTCTCCGCGACTTGGCCCCTCGGTCCTGACCCGCTCACATCGACTTGCCCCTGCAGTCCTGACCCGCTCACAGCGACTTGGCCCCTCGGTCCTGACCCGCTCACAGCGACTTGCCCCTGCGATCCTGACCCGCTCACAGCGACTTGGCCCGTCGGTCCTGACCCGCTCACAGCGACATGGCCCCTCGGTCCTGACCCGCTCACAGCGACTTGGCCCCTCGGTCCTGACCCGCTCACAGCGACTTTCCCCTGCAGTCCTGACCCGCTCACAGCGACACTGCCCCTGCAGTCCTGAACCGCTCACAGCGACTTGGCCCCTCGGTCCTGACCCGCTCACAGCGACTTGCCCCTGCAGTCCTGACCCGCTCTCAGCGACTTGCCCCTTCAGTCCTGACCCGCTCACAGCGACTTGGCCCCTCGGTCCTGACCCGCTCACAGCGCCGTCCCCCTCGGTCCTGACCCGCTCACAGCGACTTGGCCCCTCGGTCCTTACCCGCTCACGGCGACTTGCCCCTGCAGTCCTGACCCGCTCACAGCGACTTGCCCCTGCAGTCCTGACCAGCTCACAGCGACTTGGCCCCTCGGCCCTGTCCCGCTCACAGCGACTTGGCCCCTCGGTCCTGACCCGCTCACAGCGACTTGGCCCCTCGGCCCTGACCCGCTCACAGCTTCTTGCCCCTGCAGTCCTGACCCGCTCACAGCGACTTGGCCCATCGGTCCTGACCCGCTCACAGCGACTTGCCCCTGCAGTCCAGACCCGCTCACAGCGACTTAGCCCCTCGGTCCTGACCCGCTCACAGCGACTTTGCCCCTCGGTCCTGACCCGCTCCCAGCGACTTGCCCCTGCGGTCCTGACCCGCTCACAGCGACTTGGCCCCTCGGTCCTGACCCGCTCACAGCGACTTGGCCCCTCGGTCCTGACCCGCTCACAGCGACTTGCCCCAGCAGTCCTGACCCGCTCACAGCGACTTGGCCCCTCGGTCCTGACCCGCTCACAGCGACGTGCCCCTGCAGTCCTGACCCACTCACAGCGACTTGGCCCCTCGGTGCTGACCCGCTCACAGCAACACTGCCCCTGCAGTCCTGACCCGTTCACAGCGACTTGGCCCCTCGGTCCTGACCCGCTCACAGCGACTTGCCCCTGCAGTCCTGACCCGCTCACAGCGACTTGGCCCCTCGGTCCTGACCCGCTCACAGCGACTTGGCCCCTCGGTCCTGACCCGCTCACAGCGACTTGCCCCTGCAGTCCTGACCCGCTCACAGCGACTTGGCCCCTCGGTCCTGTCCCGCTCACAGCGACGTGCCCCTGCAGTCCTGACCCACTCACAGCGACTTGGCCCCTCGGTCCTGACCAGCTCACAGCGACTTGGCCCCTCGGTCCTGACCCGCTCACAGCAACACTGCCCCTGCAGTCCTGACCCGCTCACAGCGACTTGGCCCCTCGGTCCTGACCCGCTCACAGCGACTTGCCCCTGCAGTCCTGACCCGCTCACAGCGACTTGGCCCCTCGGTCCTGACCCGCTCACAGCGACTTGGCCCCTCGGTCCTGACCCGCTCACAGCGACTTGGCCCCTCGGTCCTGACCCGCTCACAGCGACATTGCCCCTGCAGTCCTGACCCGCTCACAGCGACTTGGCCCCTCGGTCCTGACCCGCTCACAGCGAATTGCCCCTGCAGTCCTGACCCGCTCACAGCGACTTGGCCCCTCGGTCCTGACCCGCTAACAGTGAATTGGCCCCTGCGGTCCTGACCCGCTCACAGCGACTTGCCCCTGCGGTCCTGACCCGCTCACAGCGACTTGGCCCCTCGGTCCTGACCCACTCACAGCGACTTGGCCCCTCGGTCCTGACCCGCTCACAGCGACTTGGCCCCTCGGTCCTGACCCGCTCACAGCGACTTGGCTCCTCGGTCCTGACCCGCTCACAGCGACTTTCCCCTGCAGTCCTGACCCGCTCACAGCCACTTGGCCCCTCGTTCCTGACCCGCTCACAGCGACTTTCCCCTGCAGTCCTGACCCGCTCACAGCCACTTGGCCCCTCGGTCCTGACCCGCTCACAGCGACTTGCCCCCTCGGTCCTGACCCGCTCACAGCGACTTGGCCCCTCTGTCCTTACCCGCTCACGGCGACTTGCCCCTGCAGTCCTGACCCGCTCACAGTGACCTGGCCCCTCGGTCCTGACCCGCTCACAGCGACTTGCCCCTGCAGTCCTGACCCGCTCACAGCGACTTAGCCCCTCGGTCCTGACCCGCTCACAGCGACTTGCCCCTGCGGTCCTGACCCGCTCACACCGACTTGGCCCCTCGGTCCTGACCCGCTCACAGCGACTTGGCCCCTCGGTCCTGACCCGCTCACAGCGACATGCCCCTGCAGTCCTGACCCACTCACAGCGACTTGGCCCCTCGGTCCTGACCAGCTCACAGCGACTTGGCCCCTCGGTCCTGACCCGCTCACAACAACACTGCCCCTGCAGTCCTGACCCGCTCACAGCGACTTGGCCCCTCCGTCCTGACCCGCTCACAGCGACTTGCCCCTGCATTCCTGACCCGCTCACAGCGACTTGGCCCCTCGGTCCTGACCCGCTCACAGCGACTTGGCCCCTCGGTCCTGACCCGCTCACAGCGACTTGGCCCCTGCAGTCCTGACCCGCTCACAGCGACTTGGCCCCTCGGTCCTGACCCGCTCTTAGCGACTTGCCCCTGCAGTCCTGACCCGCTAATCAGCGACTTGGCCCCTCGGTCCTGACCCGCTCACAGCGACTTGTCCCCTCGGTCCTGACCCGCTCACAGCGACTTGCCCCTGCGGTCCTGACCCAATCACAGCGACTTGGCCCCTTGGTCCTGACCCGCTCACAGCTTCTTGCCCCTGCAGTCCTGACCCGCTCACAACGACTTGGCCCCTCGGTCCTGACCCGCTCACAGCGACTTGGCCCCTCGGTCCTGGCCCGCTCACAGCGACTTGCCCCTGCAGTCCTGACCCGCTCACAGCGACTTGGCCCCTCGGTCCTGACCCGCTCACAGCGACTTGTCCCCTCGGTCCTGACCCGCTCACAGCGACTTGCCCCTGCGGTCCTGACCCAATCACAGCGACTTGTCCCCTCGGTCCTGACCCGCTCACAGCGACTTGGCCCCTCGGTCCTGACCCGCTCACAGCGACTTGGCCCCTCGGTCCTGACCCGCTCACAGCGACTTGCCCCTGCAATCCTGACCCGCTCACAGCGACATGGCCCCTCCGTCCTGACCCGCTCAGGGCGACTTGGCCCCTCGGTCCGGACCCGCTCACAGCGACTTGCCCCTCCAGTCCTGACCCGCTCACAGCTACTTGCCCCTGCATTCCTGACCCGCTCACAGCGACTTGGCCCCTCGGTCCTGACCCGCTCACAGCGACTTGCCCCCTCGGTCCTGACCCGCTCACAGCGACTTGGCCCCTCTGTCCTTACCCGCTCACGACGACTTGCCCCTGCAGGCCTGACCCGCTCACAGCGACCTGGCCCCTCGGTCCTGACCCGCTCACAGCGACATGCCCCTGCAGTCCTGACCAGCTCACAGCGACTTGGCCCCTCGGTCCTGACCCGCTCACAGCGACTTGGCCCCTCGGTCCTGACACGCTCACGGCGACTTGGCCCCTCGGTCCTGACCCGCTCACAGCGACTTGGCCCCTCGGTCCTGACCCGCTCACAGCTACTTGCCCCTGCATTCCTGACCCGCTCACAGCGACTTGGCCCCTCGGTCCTGACCCGCTCACAGCGACTTGGCCCCTCGGTCCTGACCCGCTCTCAGCGACTTGGCCCCTCGGTCCTGACCCGATCACATCGACTTGCCCCTGCAATCCTGACCGGCTCACAGCGACTTGGCCCCTCGGTCCTGACCCGCTCTCAGCGACTTGGCCCCTCGGTCCTGACCCGCTCACAGCGACTTGACCCTGCGATCCTGACCCGCTCACAGCGACTTGGCCCCTTGGTCCTGACCCGCTCACAGCGACTTGGCCCCTCGGCCCTGCCCCGCTCACAGCGACTTGGCCCCTCGGTCCTGACCCGCTCACAGCGACTTGCCCCTGCAGTCCTGACCCGCTGACAGCGACACTGCCCCTGCAGTCCTGACCCGCTCACAGCGACTTGGCCCCTCGGTCCTGACCCGCTCACAGCGACTTGCCCCTGCAGTCCTGACCCGCTGTCAGCGACTTGCCCCTACAGTCCTGACCCGCTCACAGCGACTTGGCCCCTCGGTCCTGACCCGCTCACAGCGACTTGGCCCCTCGGTCCTGACCCGCTCACAGCGACTTGGCCCCTCGGTCCTGACCCGCTCACAGCGACTTGCCCCTGCAGTCCTGACCCGCTCACAGCGACTTGGCCCCTCGGTCCTGACCCGCTCACAGCTTCTTGCCCCTGCAGTCCTGACCCGCTCACAGCGACTTGGCCCCTCGGTCCTGACCCACTCACAGCGACTTGGCCCCTCGGTCCTGACCCGCTCACAGCGACTTGGCCCCTCGGTCCTGACCCGCTCACTGCGACTTGGCTCCTCGGTCCTGACCCGCTCACAGCGACTTGCCCCTGCAGTCCTGACCCGCTCTCAGCGACATGGCCCCTCGGTCCTGACCCGCTCACAGCGACTTGGCCCCTGCAGTCCTGACCCGCTCACAGCGACTTGGCCCCTCGGTCCTGACCCGCTCACAGCGACTTGCCCCCTCGGTCCTGACCCGCTCACAGCGACTTGGCCCCTCTGTCCTTACCCGCTCACGGCGACTTGCCCCTGCAGTCCTGACCCGCTCACAGCGACCTGGCCCCTCGGTCCTGACCCGCTCACAGCGACTTGCCCCTGCAGTCCTGACCAGCTCACAGCGACTTGGCCCCTCGGTCCTGACCCGCTCACAGCGACTTGGCCCCTCGGTCCTGACCCGCTCACAGCGACTTGACCCCTCGGTCCTGACCGGCTCTCAGCGACTTGGCCCCTCGGTCCTGACCCGCTCACAGCTTCTTGCCCCTGCAGTCCTGACCCGCTCACAGCGACTTGGCCCCTCGGTCCTGACCCGCTCTCCGCGACTTGGCCCCTCGGTCCTGACCCGCTCACATCGACTTGCCCCTGCAGTCCTGACCCGCTCACAGCGACTTGGCCCCTCGGTCCTGACCCGCTCACAGCGACTTGCCCCTGCGATCCTGACCCGCTCACAGCGACTTGGCCCGTCGGTCCTGACCCGCTCACAGCGACATGGCCCCTCGGTCCTGACCCGCTCACAGCGACTTGGCCCCTCGGTCCTGACCCGCTCACAGCGACTTTCCCCTGCAGTCCTGACCCGCTCACAGCGACACTGCCCCTGCAGTCCTGAACCGCTCACAGCGACTTGGCCCCTCGGTCCTGACCCGCTCACAGCGACTTGCCCCTGCAGTCCTGACCCGCTCTCAGCGACTTGCCCCTTCAGTCCTGACCCGCTCACAGCGACTTGGCCCCTCGGTCCTGACCCGCTCACAGCGCCGTCCCCCTCGGTCCTGACCCGCTCACAGCGACTTGGCCCCTCGGTCCTTACCCGCTCACGGCGACTTGCCCCTGCAGTCCTGACCCGCTCACAGCGACTTGCCCCTGCAGTCCTGACCAGCTCACAGCGACTTGGCCCCTCGGCCCTGTCCCGCTCACAGCGACTTGGCCCCTCGGTCCTGACCCGCTCACAGCGACTTGGCCCCTCGGCCCTGACCCGCTCACAGCTTCTTGCCCCTGCAGTCCTGACCCGCTCACAGCGACTTGGCCCATCGGTCCTGACCCGCTCACAGCGACTTGCCCCTGCAGTCCAGACCCGCTCACAGCGACTTAGCCCCTCGGTCCTGACCCGCTCACAGCGACTTTGCCCCTCGGTCCTGACCCGCTCCCAGCGACTTGCCCCTGCGGTCCTGACCCGCTCACAGCGACTTGGCCCCTCGGTCCTGACCCGCTCACAGCGACTTGGCCCCTCGGTCCTGACCCGCTCACAGCGACTTGCCCCAGCAGTCCTGACCCGCTCACAGCGACTTGGCCCCTCGGTCCTGACCCGCTCACAGCGACGTGCCCCTGCAGTCCTGACCCACTCACAGCGACTTGGCCCCTCGGTGCTGACCCGCTCACAGCAACACTGCCCCTGCAGTCCTGACCCGTTCACAGCGACTTGGCCCCTCGGTCCTGACCCGCTCACAGCGACTTGCCCCTGCAGTCCTGACCCGCTCACAGCGACTTGGCCCCTCGGTCCTGACCCGCTCACAGCGACTTGGCCCCTCGGTCCTGACCCGCTCACAGCGACTTGCCCCTGCAGTCCTGACCCGCTCACAGCGACTTGGCCCCTCGGTCCTGTCCCGCTCACAGCGACGTGCCCCTGCAGTCCTGACCCACTCACAGCGACTTGGCCCCTCGGTCCTGACCAGCTCACAGCGACTTGGCCCCTCGGTCCTGACCCGCTCACAGCAACACTGCCCCTGCAGTCCTGACCCGCTCACAGCGACTTGGCCCCTCGGTCCTGACCCGCTCACAGCGACTTGCCCCTGCAGTCCTGACCCGCTCACAGCGACTTGGCCCCTCGGTCCTGACCCGCTCACAGCGACTTGGCCCCTCGGTCCTGACCCGCTCACAGCGACTTGGCCCCTCGGTCCTGACCCGCTCACAGCGACATTGCCCCTGCAGTCCTGACCCGCTCACAGCGACTTGGCCCCTCGGTCCTGACCCGCTCACAGCGAATTGCCCCTGCAGTCCTGACCCGCTCACAGCGACTTGGCCCCTCGGTCCTGACCCGCTAACAGTGAATTGGCCCCTGCGGTCCTGACCCGCTCACAGCGACTTGCCCCTGCGGTCCTGACCCGCTCACAGCGACTTGGCCCCTCGGTCCTGACCCACTCACAGCGACTTGGCCCCTCGGTCCTGACCCGCTCACAGCGACTTGGCCCCTCGGTCCTGACCCGCTCACAGCGACTTGGCTCCTCGGTCCTGACCCGCTCACAGCGACTTGCCCCTGCAGTCCTGACCCGCTCTCAGCGACATGGCCCCTCGGTCCTGACCCGCTCACAGCGACTTGGCCCCTCGGTCCGGACCCGCTCACAGCGACTTGCCCCTGCAGTCCTGACCCGCTCACAGCTACTTGGCCCCTTGGTCCTGACCCGCTCACAGCGACTTGGCCCCTCGTTCCTGACCCGCTCACAGCGACTTTCCCCTGCAGTCCTGACCCGCTCACAGCCACTTGGCCCCTCGGTCCTGACCCGCTCACAGCGACTTGCCCCCTCGGTCCTGACCCGCTCACAGCGACTTGGCCCCTCTGTCCTTACCCGCTCACGGCGACTTGCCCCTGCAGTCCTGACCCGCTCACCGTGACCTGGCCCCTCGGTCCTGACCCGCTCACAGCGACTTGCCCCTGCAGTCCTGACCCGCTCACAGCGACTTAGCCCCTCGGTCCTGACCCGCTCACAGCGACTTTGCCCCTCGGTCCTGACCCGCTCCCAGCGACTTGCCCCTGCGGTCCTGACCCGCTCACACCGACTTGGCCCCTCGGTCCTGACCCGCTCACAGCGACTTTGCCCCTCGGTCCTGACCCTCTCACAGCGACTTGCCCCTGCAGTCCTGACCCACTCACAGCGACTTGGCCCCTCGGTCCTGACCCGCTCACAGCGACTTGGCCCCTCGGTCCTGACCCGCTCACAGCAACACTGCCCCTGCAGCCCTGACCCGCTCACAGCGACTTGGCCCCTCGGTCCTGACCCGCTCACAGCGACTTGGCCCCTGCAGTCCTGACCCGCTCACAGCGACTTGGCCCCTCGGTCCTGACCCGCTCTTAGCGACTTGCCCCTGCAGTCCTGACCCGCTAACAGCGACTTGGCCCCTCGGTCCTGACCCGCTCACATCGACTTGTCCCCTCGGTCCTGACCCGCTCACAGCGACTTGCCCCTGCGGTCCTGACCCAATCACAGCGACTTGGCCCCTCGGTCCTGACCCGCTCACAGCTTCTTGCCCCTGCAGTCCTGACCCTCTCACAACGACTTGGCCCCTCGGTCCTGACCCGCTCACAGCGACTTGGCCCCTCGGTCCTGACCCGCTCACAGCGACTTGGCCCCTCGGTCCTGACCCGCTCACAGCGACTTGGCCCCTCTGTCCTTACCTGCTCACGGCGAGTTGCCCCTGCAGTCCTGACCCGCTCACAGCGACCTGGCCCCTCGGTCCTGACCCGCTCACAGCGACTTGCCCCTGCAGTCCTGACCAGCTCACAGCGACTTGGCCCCTCGGTCCTGACCCGCTCACAGCGACTTGGCCCCTCGGTCCTGACCCGCTCACAGCGACTTGGCCCCTCGGTCCTGACCCGCTCACAGCTTCTTGCCCCTGCCGTCCTGACCCGCTCACAGCGACTTGGCCCCTCGGTCCTGACCCGCTCTCAGCGACTTGGCCCCTCGGTCCTGACCCGCTCACATCGACTTGCCCCTGCAGTCCTGACCCGCTCACAGCGACTTGGCCCCTCGGTCCTGACCCGCTCACAGCGACTTGGCCCCTCGGTCCTGACCCGCTCACAGCAACTTGCCCCTGCGATCCTGACCCGCTCACAGCGACTTGGCCCCTCGGTCCTGACCCGCTCACAGCGACTTGGCCCCTCGGTCCTGACCCGCTCACAGCGACGTGCCCCTGCAGTCCTGACCCACTCACAACGACTTGGCCCCTCGGTCCTGACCAGCTCACAGCGACTTGGCCCCTCGGTCCTGACCCGCTCACAGCGACTTGGCCCCTCGGTCCTGACCCGCTCACAGCGACTTGCCCCTGCAGTCCTGACCCGCTCTCAGCGACTTGCCCCTTCAGTCCTGACCCGCTCACAGCGACTTGGCCCCTCGGTCCTGAACCGCTCACAGCGCCTTCCCCCTCGGTCCTGACCCGCTCACAGCGACTTGGCCCCTCGGTCCTTACCCGCTCACGGCGACTTGCCCCTGCAGTCCTGACCCGCTCACAGCGACTTGCCCCTGCAGTCCTGACCAGCTCACATCGACTTGGCCCCTCGGCCCTGTCCCGCTCACAGCGACTTGGCCCCTCGGTCCTGACCCGCTCACAGCTACTTGGCCCCTCGGTCCTGACCCGCTCACAGCTTCTTGACCCTGCAGTCCTGACCCGCTCACAGCGACTTGGCCCATCGGTCCTGACCCGCTCACAGCGACTTGCCCCTGCAGTCCAGACCCGCTCACAGCGACTTAGCCCCTCGGTCCTGACCCGCTCACAGCGACTTTGCCCCTCGGTCCTGACCCGCTCCCAGCGACTTGCCCCTGCGGTCCTGACCCGCTCACAGCGACTTGGCCCCTCGGTCCTGACCCGCTCACAGCGACTTGGCCCCTCGGTCCAGACCCGCTCACAGCGACTTGCCCCTGCAGTCCTGACCCGCTCACAGCGACTTGGCCCCTCGGTCTTGACCCGCTCACAGCGACTTGCCCCTGCAGTCATGACCCGCTCACAGCGACTTGGCCCCTCGGTCCTGACCCGCTCACAGCGACTTGGCCCCTCGGTCCTGACCCGCTCACAGCGACTTGCCCCTGCAGTCCTGACCCGCTCACAGCGACTTGGCCCCTCGGTCCTGACCCGCTCACAGCGACTTGCCCCTGCAGTCCTGACCCGCTCACAGCGACTTGGCCCCTCGGTCCTGACCCG
The DNA here is from genome assembly GCF_030684315.1 of Stegostoma tigrinum. NCBI lineage: Eukaryota > Metazoa > Chordata > Chondrichthyes > Orectolobiformes > Stegostomatidae > Stegostoma > Stegostoma tigrinum. The sequence goes on along the minus strand of NW_026728043.1, from coordinate 767,957 downwards.
CTCACAGCGACTTGGCCCCTCGGTCCTGACCCGCTCACAGCGACTTTACCCCTGCAGTCCTGACCCGCTCACAGCGACTTGGCCCCTCGGTCCTGACCCGCTCACAGCGACTTGCCCCTGCCGTCCTGACCCGCTCACAGCGACTTGGCCCCTCGGTCCTGACCCGCTAACAGCGAAATGGCCCCTGCGGTCCTGACCCGCTCACAGCGACTTGCCCCTGCGGTCCTGACCCGCTCACAGCGACTTGGCCCCTCGGTCCTGACCCACTCACAGCGACTTGGCCCCTCGGTCCTGACCCGCTCACAGCGACTTGGCCCCTCGGTCCTGACCCACTCACAGCAACTTGGCCCCTCGTTCCTGACCCGCTCACAGCGACTTTCCCCTGCAGTCCTGACCCGCTCACAGCCACTTGGCCCCTCGGTCCTGACCCGCTCACAGCGACTTGCCCCCTCGGTCCTGACCCGCTCACAGCGACTTGGCCCCTCTGTCCTTACCCGCTCACGGCGACTTGCCCCTGCAGTCCTGACCCGCTCACAGCGACCTGGCCCCTCGGTCCTGACCCGCTCACTGCGACTTGCCCCTGCAGTCCTGACCCGCTCACAGCGACTTAGCCCCTCGGTCCTGACCCGCTCACAGCGACTTTGCCCCTCGGTCCTGACCCGCTAACAGCGAAATGGCCCCTCGGTCCTGACCCGCTAACAGCGAAATGGCCCCTGCGGTCCTGACCCGCTCACTGCGACTTGCCCCTGCAGTCCTGACCCGCTCACAGCGACTTAGCCCCTCGGTCCTTTTTGAGTGCGAGCAGCAGCGGAGGCAAGACGGACCCGGAAGACTGCAGCTAAGAGAAGGAGCGGGAGCATCAGAGGAAGTGACGAGGACCAGAGGGGCAGCCGGGAAGGAAAGCAGTGAGTATAAATACTCACCCTTCGACGCCAACGGCCTTTTTGAGTGCGAGCAGCAGCGGAGGCAAGACGGACCCGGAAGACTGCAGCGAAGGTAAAGCAGTTTATTTTTAAAATTACTTACCGGTAGCGGGCAGCGGTGTTTTTTTTTTCCTCTTTCAGAGAAGGAGCGGGAGCATCAGAGGAAGTGACGAGGACCAGAGGGGCAGCCGGGAAGGAAAGCAGTGACCATATATATCAGCAAGGCGGCTTAACCCGAGACTCTACAACTGTAGTGTCTCCCACCCGCCCTCCTCCTCTAACCTAGTTAATAAGGTAAGGTTCATTCTTAACTTTCTCTATTGAACATAAGTTTGTTATTAATTTGTTATTATTACTTGAAGTGAGCTTTCTGCTTTAGTATTGAGTGGGTGTTCAGATAAGTGGGGTATGGATGCTGCAGTCCTGACCCGCTCACAGCGACTTGGCCCCTCGGCCCTGACCCGCTCACAGCTTCTTGCCCCTGCAGTCCTGACCCGCTCACAGCGACTTGGCCCATCGGTCCTGACCCGCTCACAGCGACTTGCCCCTGCAGTCCAGACCCGCTCACAGCGACTTAGCCCCTCGGTCCTGACCCGCTCACAGCGACTTTGCCCCTCGGTCCTGACCCGCTCCCAGCGACTTGCCCCTGCGGTCCTGACCCGCTCACAGCGACTTGGCCCCTCGGTCCTGACCCGCTCACAGCGACTTGGCCCCTCGGTCCTGACCCGCTCACAGCGACTTGCCCCAGCAGTCCTGACCCGCTCACAGCGACTTGGCCCCTCGGTCCTGACCCGCTCACAGCGACGTGCCCCTGCAGTCCTGACCCACTCACAGCGACTTGGCCCCTCGGTGCTGACCCGCTCACAGCAACACTGCCCCTGCAGTCCTGACCCGTTCACAGCGACTTGGCCCCTCGGTCCTGACCCGCTCACAGCGACTTGCCCCTGCAGTCCTGACCCGCTCACAGCGACTTGGCCCCTCGGTCCTGACCCGCTCACAGCGACTTGGCCCCTCGGTCCTGACCCGCTCACAGCGACTTGCCCGTGCAGTCCTGACCCGCTCACAGCGACTTGGCCCCTCGGTCCTGTCCCGCTCACAGCGACGTGCCCCTGCAGTCCTGACCCACTCACAGCGACTTGGCCCCTCGGTCCTGACCAGCTCACAGCGACTTGGCCCCTCGGTCCTGACCCGCTCACAGCAACACTGCCCCTGCAGTCCTGACCCGCTCACAGCGACTTGGCCCCTCGGTCCTGACCCGCTCACAGCGACTTGCCCCTGCAGTCCTGACCCGCTCACAGCGACTTGGCCCCTCGGTCCTGACCCGCTCACAGCGACTTGGCCCCTCGGTCCTGACCCGCTCACAGCGACTTGGCCCCTCGGTCCTGACCCGCTCACAGCGACATTGCCCCTGCAGTCCTGACCCGCTCACAGCGACTTGGCCCCTCGGTCCTGACCCGCTCACAGCGAATTGCCCCTGCAGTCCTGACCCGCTCACAGCGACTTGGCCCCTCGGTCCTGACCCGCTAACAGTGAATTGGCCCCTGCGGTCCTGACCCGCTCACAGCGACTTGCCCCTGCGGTCCTGACCCGCTCACAGCGACTTGGCCCCTCGGTCCTGACCCACTCACAGCGACTTGGCCCCTCGGTCCTGACCCGCTCACAGCGACTTGGCCCCTCGGTCCTGACCCGCTCACAGCGACTTGGCTCCTCGGTCCTGACCCGCTCACAGCGACTTGCCCCTGCAGTCCTGACCCGCTCTCAGCGACATGGCCCCTCGGTCCTGACCCGCTCACAGCGACTTGGCCCCTCGGTCCGGACCCGCTCACAGCGACTTGCCCCTGCAGTCCTGACCCGCTCACAGCTACTTGGCCCCTTGGTCCTGACCCGCTCACAGCGACTTGGCCCCTCGTTCCTGACCCGCTCACAGCGACTTTCCCCTGCAGTCCTGACCCGCTCACAGCCACTTGGCCCCTCGGTCCTGACCCGCTCACAGCGACTTGCCCCCTCGGTCCTGACCCGCTCACAGCGACTTGGCCCCTCTGTCCTTACCCGCTCACGGCGACTTGCCCCTGCAGTCCTGACCCGCTCACCGTGACCTGGCCCCTCGGTCCTGACCCGCTCACAGCGACTTGCCCCTGCAGTCCTGACCCGCTCACAGCGACTTAGCCCCTCGGTCCTGACCCGCTCACAGCGACTTTGCCCCTCGGTCCTGACCCGCTCCCAGCGACTTGCCCCTGCGGTCCTGACCCGCTCACACCGACTTGGCCCCTCGGTCCTGACCCGCTCACAGCGACTTTGCCCCTCGGTCCTGACCCTCTCACAGCGACTTGCCCCTGCAGTCCTGACCCACTCACAGCGACTTGGCCCCTCGGTCCTGACCCGCTCACAGCGACTTGGCCCCTCGGTCCTGACCCGCTCACAGCAACACTGCCCCTGCAGCCCTGACCCGCTCCCAGCGACTTGGCCCCTCGGTCCTGACCCGCTCACAGCGACTTGGCCCCTGCAGTCCTGACCCGCTCACAGCGACTTGGCCCCTCGGTCCTGACCCGCTCTTAGCGACTTGCCCCTGCAGTCCTGACCCGCTAACAGCGACTTGGCCCCTCGGTCCTGACCCGCTCACATCGACTTGTCCCCTCGGTCCTGACCCGCTCACAGCGACTTGCCCCTGCGGTCCTGACCCAATCACAGCGACTTGGCCCCTCGGTCCTGACCCGCTCACAGCTTCTTGCCCCTGCAGTCCTGACCCTCTCACAACGACTTGGCCCCTCGGTCCTGACCCGCTCACAGCGACTTGGCCCCTCGGTCCTGACCCGCTCACAGCGACTTGGCCCCTCGGTCCTGACCCGCTCACAGCGACTTGGCCCCTCTGTCCTTACCTGCTCACGGCGAGTTGCCCCTGCAGTCCTGACCCGCTCACAGCGACCTGGCCCCTCGGTCCTGACCCGCTCACAGCGACTTGCCCCTGCAGTCCTGACCAGCTCACAGCGACTTGGCCCCTCGGTCCTGACCCGCTCACAGCGACTTGGCCCCTCGGTCCTGACCCGCTCACAGCGACTTGGCCCCTCGGTCCTGACCCGCTCACAGCTTCTTGCCCCTGCCGTCCTGACCCGCTCACAGCGACTTGGCCCCTCGGTCCTGACCCGCTCTCAGCGACTTGGCCCCTCGGTCCTGACCCGCTCACATCGACTTGCCCCTGCAGTCCTGACCCGCTCACAGCGACTTGGCCCCTCGGTCCTGACCCGCTCACAGCGACTTGGCCCCTCGGTCCTGACCCGCTCACAGCAACTTGCCCCTGCGATCCTGACCCGCTCACAGCGACTTGGCCCCTCGGTCCTGACCCGCTCACAGCGACTTGGCCCCTCGGTCCTGACCCGCTCACAGCGACGTGCCCCTGCAGTCCTGACCCACTCACAACGACTTGGCCCCTCGGTCCTGACCAGCTCACAGCGACTTGGCCCCTCGGTCCTGACCCGCTCACAGCGACTTGGCCCCTCGGTCCTGACCCGCTCACAGCGACTTGCCCCTGCAGTCCTGACCCGCTCTCAGCGACTTGCCCCTTCAGTCCTGACCCGCTCACAGCGACTTGGCCCCTCGGTCCTGAACCGCTCACAGCGCCTTCCCCCTCGGTCCTGACCCGCTCACAGCGACTTGGCCCCTCGGTCCTTACCCGCTCACGGCGACTTGCCCCTGCAGTCCTGACCCGCTCACAGCGACTTGCCCCTGCAGTCCTGACCAGCTCACATCGACTTGGCCCCTCGGCCCTGTCCCGCTCACAGCGACTTGGCCCCTCGGTCCTGACCCGCTCACAGCTACTTGGCCCCTCGGTCCTGACCCGCTCACAGCTTCTTGACCCTGCAGTCCTGACCCGCTCACAGCGACTTGGCCCATCGGTCCTGACCCGCTCACAGCGACTTGCCCCTGCAGTCCAGACCCGCTCACAGCGACTTAGCCCCTCGGTCCTGACCCGCTCACAGCGACTTTGCCCCTCGGTCCTGACCCGCTCCCAGCGACTTGCCCCTGCGGTCCTGACCCGCTCACAGCGACTTGGCCCCTCGGTCCTGACCCGCTCACAGCGACTTGGCCCCTCGGTCCAGACCCGCTCACAGCGACTTGCCCCTGCAGTCCTGACCCGCTCACAGCGACTTGGCCCCTCGGTCTTGACCCGCTCACAGCGACTTGCCCCTGCAGTCATGACCCGCTCACAGCGACTTGGCCCCTCGGTCCTGACCCGCTCACAGCGACTTGGCCCCTCGGTCCTGACCCGCTCACAGCGACTTGCCCCTGCAGTCCTGACCCGCTCACAGCGACTTGGCCCCTCGGTCCTGACCCGCTCACAGCGACTTGCCCCTGCAGTCCTGACCCGCTCACAGCGACTTGGCCCCTCGGTCCTGACCCGCTCACAGCGACTTGGCCCCTCGGTCCTGACCCGCTCACAGCGACTTTACCCCTGCAGTCCTGACCCGCTCACAGCGACTTGGCCCCTCGGTCCTGACCCGCTCACAGCGACTTGCCCCTGCCGTCCTGACCCGCTCACAGCGACTTGGCCCCTCGGTCCTGACCCGCTAACAGCGAAATGGCCCCTGCGGTCCTGACCCGCTCACAGCGACTTGCCCCTGCGGTCCTGACCCGCTCACAGCGACTTGGCCCCTCGGTCCTGACCCACTCACAGCGACTTGGCCCCTCGGTCCTGACCCGCTCACAGCGACTTGGCCCCTCGGTCCTGACCCACTCACAGCAACTTGGCCCCTCGTTCCTGACCCGCTCACAGCGACTTTCCCCTGCAGTCCTGACCCGCTCACAGCCACTTGGCCCCTCGGTCCTGACCCGCTCACAGCGACTTGCCCCCTCGGTCCTGACCCGCTCACAGCGACTTGGCCCCTCTGTCCTTACCCGCTCACGGCGACTTGCCCCTGCAGTCCTGACCCGCTCACAGCGACCTGGCCCCTCGGTCCTGACCCGCTCACTGCGACTTGCCCCTGCAGTCCTGACCCGCTCACAGCGACTTAGCCCCTCGGTCCTGACCCGCTCACAGCGACTTTGCCCCTCGGTCCTGACCCGCTAACAGCGAAATGGCCCCTCGGTCCTGACCCGCTAACAGCGAAATGGCCCCTGCGGTCCTGACCCGCTCACTGCGACTTGCCCCTGCAGTCCTGACCCGCTCACAGCGACTTAGCCCCTCGGTCCTTTTTGAGTGCGAGCAGCAGCGGAGGCAAGACGGACCCGGAAGACTGCAGCTAAGAGAAGGAGCGGGAGCATCAGAGGAAGTGACGAGGACCAGAGGGGCAGCCGGGAAGGAAAGCAGTGAGTATAAATACTCACCCTTCGACGCCAACGGCCTTTTTGAGTGCGAGCAGCAGCGGAGGCAAGACGGACCCGGAAGACTGCAGCGAAGGTAAAGCAGTTTATTTTTAAAATTACTTACCGGTAGCGGGCAGCGGTGTTTTTTTTTTCCTCTTTCAGAGAAGGAGCGGGAGCATCAGAGGAAGTGACGAGGACCAGAGGGGCAGCCGGGAAGGAAAGCAGTGACCATATATATCAGCAAGGCGGCTTAACCCGAGACTCTACAACTGTAGTGTCTCCCACCCGCCCTCCTCCTCTAACCTAGTTAATAAGGTAAGGTTCATTCTTAACTTTCTCTATTGAACATAAGTTTGTTATTAATTTGTTATTATTACTTGAAGTGAGCTTTCTGCTTTAGTATTGAGTGGGTGTTCAGATAAGTGGGGTATGGATGCTGCAGTCCTGACCCGCTCACAGCGACTTGGCCCCTCGGTCCTGACCCGCTCACAGCGACTTGCCCCTGCCGTCCTGACCCGCTCACAGCGACTTGGCCCCTCGGTCCTGACCCGCTAACAGCGAAATGGCCCCTGCGGTCCTGACCCGCTCACAGCGACTTGCCCCTGCGGTCCTGACCCGCTCACAGCGACTTGGCCCCTCGGTCCTGACCCACTCACAGCGACTTGGCCCCTCGGTCCTTACCCGCTCACAGCGACTTGGCCCCTCGGTCCTGACCGGCTCTCAGCGACTTGGCCCCTCGGTCCTGACCCGCTCACAGCTTCTTGCCCCTGCAGTCCTGACCCGCTCACAGCGACTTGGCCCCTCGGTCCTGACCCGCTCTCCGCGACTTGGCCCCTCGGTCCTGACCCGCTCACATCGACTTGCCCCTGCAGTCCTGACCCGCTCACAGCGACTTGGCCCCTCGGTCCTGACCCGCTCACAGCGACTTGGCCCCTCGGTCCTGACCCGCTCACAGCGACTTGGCTCCTCGGTCCTGACCCGCTCACAGCGACTTGCCCCTGCAGTCCTGACCCGCTCTCAGCGACATGGCCCCTCGGTCCTGACCCGCTCACAGCGACTTGGCCCCTCGGTCCGGACCCGCTCACAGCGACTTGCCCCTGCAGTCCTGACCCGCTCACAGCTACTTGGCCCCTTGGTCCTGACCCGCTCACAGCGACTTGGCCCCTCGTTCCTGACCCGCTCACAGCGACTTTCCCCTGCAGTCCTGACCCGCTCACAGCCACTTGGCCCCTCGGTCCTGACCCGCTCACAGCGACTTGCCCCCTCGGTCCTGACCCGCTCACAGCGACTTGGCCCCTCTGTCCTTACCCGCTCACGGCGACTTGCCCCTGCAGTCCTGACCCGCTCACCGTGACCTGGCCCCTCGGTCCTGACCCGCTCACAGCGACTTGCCCCTGCAGTCCTGACCCGCTCACAGCGACTTAGCCCCTCGGTCCTGACCCGCTCACAGCGACTTTGCCCCTCGGTCCTGACCCGCTCCCAGCGACTTGCCCCTGCGGTCCTGACCCGCTCACACCGACTTGGCCCCTCGGTCCTGACTCGCTCACAGCGACTTTGCCCCTCGGTCCTGACCCTCTCACAGCGACTTGCCCCTGCAGTCCTGACCCACTCACAGCGACTTGGCCCCTCGGTCCTGACCCGCTCACAGCGACTTGGCCCCTCGGTCCTGACCCGCTCACAGCAACACTGCCCCTGCAGCCCTGACCCGCTCACAGCGACTTGGCCCCTCGGTCCTGACCCGCTCACAGCGACTTGGCCCCTGCAGTCCTGACCCGCTCACAGCGACTTGGCCCCTCGGTCCTGACCCGCTCTTAGCGACTTGCCCCTGCAGTCCTGACCCGCTAACAGCGACTTGGCCCCTCGGTCCTGACCCGCTCACATCGACTTGTCCCCTCGGTCCTGACCCGCTCACAGCGACTTGCCCCTGCGGTCCTGACCCAATCACAGCGACTTGGCCCCTCGGTCCTGACCCGCTCACAGCTTCTTGCCCCTGCAGTCCTGACCCTCTCACAACGACTTGGCCCCTCGGTCCTGACCCGCTCACAGCGACTTGGCCCCTCGGTCCTGACCCGCTCACAGCGACTTGGCCCCTCGGTCCTGACCCGCTCACAGCGACTTGGCCCCTCTGTCCTTACCTGCTCACGGCGAGTTGCCCCTGCAGTCCTGACCCGCTCACAGCGACCTGGCCCCTCGGTCCTGACCCGCTCACAGCGACTTGCCCCTGCAGTCCTGACCAGCTCACAGCGACTTGGCCCCTCGGTCCTGACCCGCTCACAGCGACTTGGCCCCTCGGTCCTGACCCGCTCACAGCGACTTGGCCCCTCGGTCCTGACCCGCTCACAGCTTCTTGCCCCTGCCGTCCTGACCCGCTCACAGCGACTTGGCCCCTCGGTCCTGACCCGCTCTCAGCGACTTGGCCCCTCGGTCCTGACCCGCTCACATCGACTTGCCCCTGCAGTCCTGACCCGCTCACAGCGACTTGGCCCCTCGGTCCTGACCCGCTCACAGCGACTTGGCCCCTCGGTCCTGACCCGCTCACAGCAACTTGCCCCTGCGATCCTGACCCGCTCACAGCGACTTGGCCCCTCGGTCCTGACCCGCTCACAGCGACTTGGCCCCTCGGTCCTGACCCGCTCACAGCGACGTGCCCCTGCAGTCCTGACCCACTCACAACGACTTGGCCCCTCGGTCCTGACCAGCTCACAGCGACTTGGCCCCTCGGTCCTGACCCGCTCACAGCGACTTGGCCCCTCGGTCCTGACCCGCTCACAGCGACTTGCCCCTGCAGTCCTGACCCGCTCTCAGCGACTTGCCCCTTCAGTCCTGACCCGCTCACAGCGACTTGGCCCCTCGGTCCTGAACCGCTCACAGCGCCTTCCCCCTCGGTCCTGACCCGCTCACAGCGACTTGGCCCCTCGGTCCTTACCCGCTCACGGCGACTTGCCCCTGCAGTCCTGACCCGCTCACAGCGACTTGCCCCTGCAGTCCTGACCAGCTCACATCGACTTGGCCCCTCGGCCCTGTCCCGCTCACAGCGACTTGGCCCCTCGGTCCTGACCCGCTCACAGCTACTTGGCCCCTCGGTCCTGACCCGCTCACAGCTTCTTGACCCTGCAGTCCTGACCCGCTCACAGCGACTTGGCCCATCGGTCCTGACCCGCTCACAGCGACTTGCCCCTGCAGTCCAGACCCGCTCACAGCGACTTAGCCCCTCGGTCCTGACCCGCTCACAGCGACTTTGCCCCTCGGTCCTGACCCGCTCCCAGCGACTTGCCCCTGCGGTCCTGACCCGCTCACAGCGACTTGGCCCCTCGGTCCTGACCCGCTCACAGCGACTTGGCCCCTCGGTCCAGACCCGCTCACAGCGACTTGCCCCTGCAGTCCTGACCCGCTCACAGCGACTTGGCCCCTCGGTCTTGACCCGCTCACAGCGACTTGCCCCTGCAGTCATGACCCGCTCACAGCGACTTGGCCCCTCGGTCCTGACCCGCTCACAGCGACTTGGCCCCTCGGTCCTGACCCGCTCACAGCGACTTGCCCCTGCAGTCCTGACCCGCTCACAGCGACTTGGCCCCTCGGTCCTGACCCGCTCACAGCGACTTGCCCCTGCAGTCCTGACCCGCTCACAGCGACTTGGCCCCTCGGTCCTGACCCGCTCACAGCGACTTGGCCCCTCGGTCCTGACCCGCTCACAGCGACTTTACCCCTGCAGTCCTGACCCGCTCACAGCGACTTGGCCCCTCGGTCCTGACCCGCTCACAGCGACTTGCCCCTGCCGTCCTGACCCGCTCACAGCGACTTGGCCCCTCGGTCCTGACCCGCTAACAGCGAAATGGCCCCTGCGGTCCTGACCCGCTCACAGCGACTTGCCCCTGCGGTCCTGACCCGCTCACAGCGACTTGGCCCCTCGGTCCTGACCCACTCACAGCGACTTGGCCCCTCGGTCCTGACCCGCTCACAGCGACTTGGCCCCTCGGTCCTGACCCACTCACAGCAACTTGGCCCCTCGTTCCTGACCCGCTCACAGCGACTTTCCCCTGCAGCCCTGACCCGCTCACAGCCACTTGGCCCCTCGGTCCTGACCCGCTCACAGCGACTTGGCCCCTCTGTCCTTACCCGCTCACGGCGACTTGCCCCTGCAGTCCTGACCCGCTCACAGCGACCTGGCCCCTCGGTCCTGACCCGCTCACTGCGACTTGCCCCTGCAGTCCTGACCCGCTCACAGCGACTTAGCCCCTCGGTCCTGACCCGCTCACAGCGACTTTGCCCCTCGGTCCTGACCCGCTAACAGCGAAATGGCCCCTCGGTCCTGACCCGCTAACAGCGAAATGGCCCCTGCGGTCCTGACCCGCTCACTGCGACTTGCCCCTGCAGTCCTGACCCGCTCACAGCGACTTAGCCCCTCGGTCCTTTTTGAGTGCGAGCAGCAGCGGAGGCAAGACGGACCCGGAAGACTGCAGCTAAGAGAAGGAGCGGGAGCATCAGAGGAAGTGACGAGGACCAGAGGGGCAGCCGGGAAGGAAAGCAGTGAGTATAAATACTCACCCTTCGACGCCAACGGCCTTTTTGAGTGCTAGCAGCAGCGGAGGCAAGACGGACCCGGAAGACTGCAGCGAAGGTAAAGCAGTTTATTTTTAAAATTACTTACCGGTAGCGGGCAGCGGTGTTTTTTTTTTCCTCTTTCAGAGAAGGAGCGGGAGCATCAGAGGAAGTGACGAGGACCAGAGGGGCAGCCGGGAAGGAAAGCAGTGACCATATATATCAGCAAGGCGGCTTAACCCGAGACTCTACAACTGTAGTGTCTCCCACCCGCCCTCCTCCTCTAACCTAGTTAATAAGGTAAGGTTCATTCTTAACTTTCTCTATTGAACATAAGTTTGTTATTAATTTGTTATTATTACTTGAAGTGAGCTTTCTGCTTTAGTATTGAGTGGGTGTTCAGATAAGTGGGGTATGGATGCTGCAGTCCTGACCCGCTCACAGCGACTTGGCCCCTCGGTCCTGACCCGCTCACAGCGACTTGCCCCTGCCGTCCTGACCCGCTCACAGCGACTTGGCCCCTCGGTCCTGACCCGCTCACAGCGACTTTGCCCCTGCAGTCCTGACCCGCTCACAGCGACTTGGCCCCTCGGTCCTGACCCGCTCACAGCGACTTGCCCCCTCGGTCCTGACCCGCTCACAGCGACTTGGCCCCTCTGTCCTTACCCGCTCACGGCGACTTGCCCCTGCAGTCCTGACCCGCTCACAGCGACCTGGCCCCTCGGTCCTGACCCGCTCACAGCGACTTGCCCCTGCAGTCCTGACCAGCTCACAGCGACTTGGCCCCTCGGTCCTGACCCGCTCACAGCGACTTGGCCCCTCGGTCCTGACCCGCTCACAGCGAATTGACCCCTCGGTCCTGACCGGCTCTCAGCGACTTGGCCCCTCGGTCCTGACCCGCTCACAGCTTCTTGCCCCTGCAGTCCTGACCCGCTCACAGCGACTTGGCCCCTCGGTCCTGACCCGCTCTCCGCGACTTGGCCCCTCGGTCCTGACCCGCTCACATCGACTTGCCCCTGCAGTCCTGACCCGCTCACAGCGACTTGGCCCCTCGGTCCTGACCCGCTCACAGCGACTTGCCCCTGCGATCCTGACCCGCTCACAGCGACTTGGCCCGTCGGTCCTGACCCGCTCACAGCGACTTGGCCCGTCGGTCCTGACCCGCTCACAGCGACATGGCCCCTCGGTCCTGACCCGCTCACAGCGACTTGGCCCCTCGGTCCTGACCCGCTCACAGCGACTTGCCCCTGCAGTCCTGACCCGCTCACAGCGACACTGCCCCTGCAGTCCTGAACCGCTCACAGCGACTTGGCCCCTCGGTCCTGACCCGCTCACAGCGACTTGCCCCTGCAGTCCTGACCCGCTCTCAGCGACCTGCCCCTTCAGTCCTGACCCGCTCACAGCGACTTGGCCCCTCGGTCCTGACCCGCTCACAGCGCCGTCCCCCTCGGTCCTGACCCGCTCACAGCGACTTGGCCCCTCGGTCCTTACCCGCTCACGGCGACTTGCCCCTGCAGTCCTGACCCGCTCACAGCGACTTGCCCCTGCAGTCCTGACCAGCTCACAGCGACTTGGCCCCTCGGCCCTGTCCCGCTCACAGCGACTTGGCCCCTCGGTCCTGACCCGCTCACAGCGACTTGGCCCCTCGGTCCTGACCCGCTCACAGCTTCTTGCCCCAGCAGTCCTGACCCGCTCACAGCGACTTGGCCCATCGGTCCTGACCCGCTCACAGCGACTTGCCCCTGCAGTCCAGACCCGCTCACAGCGACTTAGCCCCTCGGTCCTGACCCGCTCACAGCGACTTTGCCCCTCGGTCCTGACCCGCTCCCAGCGACTTGCCCCTGCGGTCCTGACCCGCTCACAGCAACTTGGCCCCTCGGTCCTGACCCGCTCACAGCGACTTGGCCCCTCGGTCCTGACCCGCTCACAGCGACTTGCCCCTGCAGTCCTGACCCGCTCACAGCGACTTGGCCCCTCGCTCCTGACCCGCTCACAGCGACGTGCCCCTGCAGTCCTGACCCACTCACAGCGACTTGGCCCCTCGGTGCTGACCCGCTCACAGCAACACTGCCCCTGCAGTCCTGACCCGTTCACAGCGACTTGGCCCCTCGGTCCTGACCCGCTCACAGCGACTTGCCCCTGCAGTCCTGACCCGCTCACAGCGACTTGGCCCCTCGGTCCTGACCCGCTCACAGCGACTTGGCTCCTCGGTCCTGACCCGCTCACAGCGACTTGCCCCTGCAGTCCTGACCCGCTCTCAGCGACATGGCCCCTCGGTCCTGACCCGCTCACAGCGACTTGGCCCCTCGGTCCAGACCCGCTCACAGCGACTTGCCCCTGCAGTCCTGACCCGCTCACAGCTACTTGGCCCCTTGGTCCTGACCCGCTCACAGCGACTTGGCCCCTCGTTCCTGACCCGCTCACAGCGACTTTCCCCTGCAGTCCTGACCCGCTCACAGCCACTTGGCCCCTCGGTCCTGACCCGCTCACAGCGACTTGCCCCCTCGGTCCTGACCCGCTCACAGCGACTTGGCCCCTCTGTCCTTACCCGCTCACGGCGACTTGCCCCTGCAGTCCTGACCCGCTCACCGTGACCTGGCCCCTCGGTCCTGACCCGCTCACAGCGACTTGCCCCTGCAGTCCTGACCCGCTCACAGCGACTTAGCCATTCGGTCCTGACCCGCTCACAGCGACTTTGCCCCTCGGTCCTGACCCGCTCCCAGCGACTTGCCCCTGCGGTCCTGACCCGCTCACACCGACTTGGCCCCTCGGTCCTGACCCGCTCACAGCGACTTTGCCCCTCGGTCCTGACCCTCTCACAGCGACTTGCCCCTGCAGTCCTGACCCACTCACAGCGACTTGGCCCCTCGGTCCTGACCCGCTCACAGCGACTTGGCCCCTCGGTCCTGACCCGCTCACAGCAACACTGCCCCTGCAGCCCTGACCCGCTCACAGCGACTTGGCCCCTCGGTCCTGACCCGCTCACAGCGACTTGGCCCCTGCAGTCCTGACCCGCTCACAGCGACTTGGCCCCTCGGTCCTGACCCGCTCTTAGCGACTTGCCCCTGCAGTCCTGACCCGCTAACAGCGACTTGGCCCCTCGGTCCTGACCCGCTCACATCGACTTGTCCCCTCGGTCCTGACCCGCTCACAGCGACTTGCCCCTGCGGTCCTGACCCAATCACAGCGACTTGGCCCCTCGGTCCTGACCCGCTCACAGCTTCTTGCCCCTGCAGTCCTGACCCTCTCACAACGACTTGGCCCCTCGGTCCTGACCCGCTCACAGCGACTTGGCCCCTCGGTCCTGACCCGCTCACAGCGACTTGGCCCCTCGTTCCTGACCCGCTCACAGCGACTTTCCCCTGCAGTCCTGACCCGCTCACAGCCACTTGGCCCCTCGGTCCTGACCCGCTCACAGCGACTTGCCCCCTCGGTCCTGACCCGCTCACAGCGACTTGGCCCCTCTGTCCTTACCCGCTCACGGCGACTTGCCCCTGCAGTCCTGACCCGCTCACAGCGACCTGGCCCCTCGGTCCTGACCCGCTCACTGCGACTTGCCCCTGCAGTCCTGACCCGCTCACAGCGACTTAGCCCCTCGGTCCTGACCCGCTCACAGCGACTTTGCCCCTCGGTCCTGACCCGCTAACAGCGAAATGGCCCCTCGGTCCTGACCCGCTAACAGCGAAATGGCCCCTGCGGTCCTGACCCGCTCACTGCGACTTGCCCCTGCAGTCCTGACCCGCTCACAGCGACTTAGCCCCTCGGTCCTTTTTGAGTGCGAGCAGCAGCGGAGGCAAGACGGACCCGGAAGACTGCAGCTAAGAGAAGGAGCGGGAGCATCAGAGGAAGTGACGAGGACCAGAGGGGCAGCCGGGAAGGAAAGCAGTGAGTATAAATACTCACCCTTCGACGCCAACGGCCTTTTTGAGTGCGAGCAGCAGCGGAGGCAAGACGGACCCGGAAAACTGCAGCGAAGGTAAAGCAGTTTATTTTTAAAATTACTTACCGGTAGCGGGCAGCGGTGTTTTTTTTTTCCTCTTTCAGAGAAGGAGCGGGAGCATCAGAGGAAGTGACGAGGACCAGAGGGGCAGCCGGGAAGGAAAGCAGTGACCATATATATCAGCAAGGCGGCTTAACCCGAGACTCTACAACTGTAGTGTCTCCCACCCGCCCTCCTCCTCTAACCTAGTTAATAAGGTAAGGTTCATTCTTAACTTTCTCTATTGAACATAAGTTTGTTATTAATTTGTTATTATTACTTGAAGTGAGCTTTCTGCTTTAGTATTGAGTGGGTGTTCAGATAAGTGGGGTATGGATGCTGCAGTCCTGAACCGCTCACAGCGACTTGGCCCCTCGGTCCTGACCCGCTCACAGCGACTTGCCCCTGCCGTCCTGACCCGCTCACAGCGACTTGGCCCCTCGGTCCTGACCCGCTAACAGCGAAATGGCCCCTGCGGTCCTGACCCGCTCACAGCGACTTGCCCCTGCGGTCCTGACCCGCTCACAGCGACTTGGCCCCTCGGTCCTGACCCACTCACAGCGACTTGGCCCCTCGGTCCTTACCCGCTCACAGCGACTTGGCCCCTCGGTCCTGACCCGCTCACAGCGACTTGCCTCCTCGGTCCTGACCCGCTCACAGCGACTTGCCCCTGCAGTCCTGACCCGCTCTCAGCGACATGGCCCCTCGGTCCTGACCCGCTCACAGCGACTTGGCCCCTCGGTCCGGATCCGCTCACAGCGACTTGCCCCTGCAGTCCTGAACCGCTCACAGCTACTTGGCCCCTTGGTCCTGACCCGCTCACAGCGACTTGGCCCCTCGTTCCTGACCCGCTCACAGCGACTTTCCCCTGCAGTCCTGACCCGCTCACAGCGACTTGGCCCCTCGGCCCTGCCCCGCTCACAGCGACTTGGCCCCTCGGTCCTGACCCGCTCACAGCGACTTGCCCCTGCAGTCCTGACCCGCTGACAGCGACACTGCCCCTGCAGTCCTGACCCGCTCACAGCGACTTGGCCCCTCGGTCCTGACCCGCTCACAGCGACTTGCCCCTGCAGTCCTGACCCGCTGTCAGCGACTTGCCCCTACAGTCCTGACCCGCTCACAGCGACTTGGCCCCTCGGTCCTGACCCGCTCACAGCGACTTGGCCCCTCGGTCCTGACCCGCTCACAGCGACTTGGCCCCTCGGTCCTGACCCGCTCACAGCGACTTGCCCCTGCAGTCCTGACCCGCTCACAGCGACTTGGCCCCTCGGTCCTGACCCGCTCACAGCTTCTTGCCCCTGCAGTCCTGACCCGCTCACAGCGACTTGGCCCCTCGGTCCTGACCCACTCACAGCGACTTGGCCCCTCGGTCCTGACCCGCTCACAGCGACTTGGCCCCTCGGTCCTGACCCGCTCACTGCGACTTGGCTCCTCGGTCCTGACCCGCTCACAGCGACTTGCCCCTGCAGTCCTGACCCGCTCTCAGCGACATGGCCCCTCGGTCCTGACCCGCTCACAGCGACTTTGCCCCTGCAGTCCTGACCCGCTCACAGCGACTTGGCCCCTCGGTCCTGACCCGCTCACAGCGACTTGCCCCCTCGGTCCTGACCCGCTCACAGCGACTTGGCCCCTCTGTCCTTACCCGCTCACGGCGACTTGCCCCTGCAGTCCTGACCCGCTCACAGCGACCTGGCCCCTCGGTCCTGACCCGCTCACAGCGACTTGCCCCTGCAGTCCTGACCAGCTCACAGCGACTTGGCCCCTCGGTCCTGACCCGCTCACAGCGACTTGGCCCCTCGGTCCTGACCCGCTCACAGCGACTTGACCCCTCGGTCCTGACCGGCTCTCAGCGACTTGGCCCCTCGGTCCTGACCCGCTCACAGCTTCTTGCCCCTGCAGTCCTGACCCGCTCACAGCGACTTGGCCCCTCGGTCCTGACCCGCTCTCCGCGACTTGGCCCCTCGGTCCTGACCCGCTCACATCGACTTGCCCCTGCAGTCCTGACCCGCTCACAGCGACTTGGCCCCTCGGTCCTGACCCGCTCACAGCGACTTGCCCCTGCGATCCTGACCCGCTCACAGCGACTTGGCCCGTCGGTCCTGACCCGCTCACAGCGACATGGCCCCTCGGTCCTGACCCGCTCACAGCGACTTGGCCCCTCGGTCCTGACCCGCTCACAGCGACTTGCCCCTGCAGTCCTGACCCGCTCACAGCGACACTGCCCCTGCAGTCCTGAACCGCTCACAGCGACTTGGCCCCTCGGTCCTGACCCGCTCACAGCGACTTGCCCCTGCAGTCCTGACCCGCTCTCAGCGACCTGCCCCTTCAGTCCTGACCCGCTCACAGCGACTTGGCCCCTCGGTCCTGACCCGCTCACAGCGCCGTCCCCCTCGGTCCTGACCCGCTCACAGCGACTTGGCCCCTCGGTCCTTACCCGCTCACGGCGACTTGCCCCTGCAGTCCTGACCCGCTCACAGCGACTTGCCCCTGCAGTCCTGACCAGCTCACAGCGACTTGGCCCCTCGGCCCTGTCCCGCTCACAGCGACTTGGCCCCTCGGTCCTGACCCGCTCACAGCGACTTGGCCCCTCGGTCCTGACCCGCTCACAGCTTCTTGCCCCTGCAGTCCTGACCCGCTCACAGCGACTTGGCCCATCGGTCCTGACCCGCTCACAGCGACTTGCCCCTGCAGTCCAGACCCGCTCACAGCGACTTAGCCCCTCGGTCCTGACCCGCTCACAGCGACTTTGCCCCTCGGTCCTGACCCGCTCCCAGCGACTTGCCCCTGCGGTCCTGACCCGCTCACAGCAACTTGGCCCCTCGGTCCTGACCCGCTCACAGCGACTTGGCCCCTCGGTCCTGACCCGCTCACAGCGACTTGCCCCTGCAGTCCTGACCCGCTCACAGCGACTTGGCCCCTCGCTCCTGACCCGCTCACAGCGACGTGCCCCTGCAGTCCTGACCCACTCACAGCGACTTGGCCCCTCGGTGCTGACCCGCTCACAGCAACACTGCCCCTGCAGTCCTGACCCGTTCACAGCGACTTGGCCCCTCGGTCCTGACCCGCTCACAGCGACTTGCCCCTGCAGTCCTGACCCGCTCACAGCGACTTGGCCCCTCGGTCCTGACCCGCTCACAGCGACTTGGCCCCTCGGTCCTGACCCGCTCACAGCGACTTGCCCCTGCAGTCCTGACCCGCTCACAGCGACTTGGCCCCTCGGTCCTGACCCCCTCACAGCGACGTGCCCCTGCAGTCCTGACCCACTCACAGCGACTTGGCCCCTCGGTCCTGACCAGCTCACAGCGACTTGGCCCCTCGGTCCTGACCCGCTCACAGCAACACTGCCCCTGCAGTCCTGACCCGCTCACAGCGACTTGGCCCCTCGGTCCTGACCCGCTCACAGCGACTTGCCCCTGCAGTCCTGACCCGCTCACAGCGACTTGGCCCCTCGGTCCTGACCCGCTCACAGCGACTTGGCCCCTCGGTCCTGACCCGCTCACAGCGACTTGGCCCCTCGGTCCTGACCCGCTCACAGCGACTTTGCCCCTGCAGTCCTGACCCGCTCACAGCGACTTGGCCCCTCGGTCCTGACCCGCTCACAGCGACTTGCCCCTGCAGTCCTGACCCGCTCACAGCGACTTGGCCCCTCGGTCCTGACCCGCTAACAGCGAATTGGCCCCTGCGGTCCTGACCCGCTCACAGCTTCTTGCCCCTGCCATCCTGACCCGCTCACAGCGACTTGGCCCCTCGGTCCTGACCCGCTCTCAGCGACTTGGCCCCTCGGTCCTGACCCGCTCACATCGACTTGCCCCTGCAGTCCTGACCCGCTCACAGCGACTTGGCCCCTCGGTCCTGACCCGCTCACAGCGACTTGGCCCCTCGGTCCTGACCCGCTCACAGCAACTTGCCCCTGCGATCCTGACCCGCTCACAGCGACTTGGCCCCTCGGTCCTGACCCGCTCACAGCGACTTGGCCCCTCGGTCCTGACCCGCTCACAGCGACGTGCCCCTGCAGTCCTGACCCACTCACAGCGACTTGGCCCCTCGGTCCTGACCAGCTCACAGCGACTTGGCCCCTCGGTCCTGACCCGCTCACAGCGACTTGGCCCCTCGGTCCTGACCCGCTCACAGCGACTTGCCCCTGCAGTCCTGACCCGCTCTCAGCGACTTGCCCCTTCAGTCCTGACCCGCTCACAGCGACTTGGCCCCTCGGTCCTGAACCGCTCACAGCGCCTTCCCCCTCGGTCCTGACCCGCTCACAGCGACTTGGCCCCTCGGTCCTTACCCGCTCACGGCGACTTGCCCCTGCAGTCCTGACCCGCTCACAGCAACTTGCCCCTGCAGTCCTGACCAGCTCACATCGACTTGGCCCCTCGGCCCTGTCCCGCTCACAGCGACTTGGCCCCTCGGTCCTGACCCGCTCACAGCTACTTGGCCCCTCGGTCCTGACCTGCTCACAGCTTCTTGCCCCTGCAGTCCTGACCCGCTCACAGCGACTTGGCCCATCGGTCCTGACCCGCTCACAGCGACTTGCCCCTGCAGTCCAGACCCGCTCACAGCGACTTAGCCCCTCGGTCCTGACCCGCTCACAGCGACTTTGCCCCTCGGTCCTGACCCGCTCCCAGCGACTTGCCCCTGCGGTCCTGACCCGCTCACAGCGACTTGGCCCCTCGGTCCTGACCCGCTCACAGCGACTTGGCCCCTCGGTCCTGACCCGCTCACAGCGACTTGCCCCTGAAGTCCTGACCCGCTCACAGCGACTTGGCCCCTCGGTCCTGACCCGCTCACAGCGACTTGCCCCTGCAGTCATGACCCGCTCACAGCGACTTGGCCCCTCGGTCCTGACCCGCTCACAGCGACTTGGCCCCTCGGTCCTGACCCGCTCACAGCGACTTGCCCCTGCAGTCCTGACCCGCTCACAGCGACTTGGCCCCTCGGTCCTGACCCGCTCACAGCGACTTGCCCCTGCAGTCCTGACCCGCTCACAGCGACTTGGCCCCTCGGTCCTGACCCGCTCACAGCGACTTGGCCCCTCGGTCCTGACCCGCTCACAGCGACTTTACCCCTGCAGTCCTGACCCGCTCACAGCGACTTGGCCCCTCGGTCCTGACCCGCTCACAGCGACTTGCCCCTGCCGTCCTGACCCGCTCACAGCGACTTGGCCCCTCGGTCCTGACCCGCTAACAGCGAAATGGCCCCTGCGGTCCTGACCCGCTCACATCGACTTGCCCCTGCGGTCCTGACCCGCTCACAGCGACTTGGCCCCTCGGTCCTGACCCACTCACAGCGACTTGGCCCCTCGGTCCTGACCCGCTCACAGCGACTTGGCCCCTCGGTCCTGACCCACTCACAGCGACTTGGCCCCTCGTTCCTGACCCGCTCACAGCGACTTTCCCCTGCAGTCCTGACCCGCTCACAGCCACTTGGCCCCTCGGTCCTGACCCGCTCACAGCGACTTGCCCCCTCGGTCCTGACCCGCTCACAGCGACTTGGCCCCTCTGTCCTTACCCGCTCACGGCGACTTGCCCCTGCAGTCCTGACCCGCTCACAGCGACCTGGCCCCTCGGTCCTGACCCGCTCACTGCGACTTGCCCCTGCAGTCCTGACCCGCTCACAGCGACTTAGCCCCTCGGTCCTGACCCGCTCACAGCGACTTTGCCCCTCGGTCCTGACCCGCTAACAGCGAAATGGCCCCTCGGTCCTGACCCGCTAACAGCGAAATGGCCCCTGCGGTCCTGACCCGCTCACTGCGACTTGCCCCTGCAGTCCTGACCCGCTCACAGCGACTTAGCCCCTCGGTCCTTTTTGAGTGCGAGCAGCAGCGGAGGCAAGCCGGACCCGGAAGACTGCAGCTAAGAGAAGGAGCGGGAGCATCAGAGGAAGTGACGAGGACCAGAGGGGCAGCCGGGAAGGAAAGCAGTGAGTATAAATACTCACCCTTCGACGCCAACGGCCTTTTTGAGTGCGAGCAGCAGCGGAGGCAAGACGGACCCGGAAGACTGCAGCTAAGGTAAAGCAGTTTATTTTTAAAATTACTTACCGGTAGCGGGCAGCGGTGTTTTTTTTTTCCTCTTTCAGAGAAGGAGCGGGAGCATCAGAGGAAGTGACGAGGACCAGAGGGGCAGCCGGGAAGGAAAGCAGTGACCATATATATCAGCAAGGCGGCTTAACCCGAGACTCTACAACTGTAGTGTCTCCCACCCACCCTCCTCCTCTAACCTAGTTAATAAGGTAAGGTTCATTCTAAACTTTCTCTATTGAACATAAGTTTGTTATTAATTTGTTATTATTACTTGAAGTGAGCTTTCTGCTTTAGTATTGAGTGGGTGTTCAGATAAGTGGGGTATGGATGCTGCAGTCCCTACCCGCTCACAGCGACTTGCCCCTGCAGTCCTGACCCGCTCACAGCGACTTGGCCACTCGGTCCTGACCCGCTCACAGCGACTTGGCCCCTCGGTCCTGACCCGCTCACAGCGACTTTACCCCTGCAGTCCTGACCCGCTCACAGCGACTTGGCCCCTCGGTCCTGACCCGCTCACAGCGACTTGCCCCTGCCGTCCTGACCCGCTCACAGCGACTTGGCCCCTCGGTCCTGACCCGCTAACAGCGAAATGGCCCCTGCGGTCCTGACCCACTCACAGCGACTTGCCCCTGCGGTCCTGACCCGCTCACAGCGACTTGGCCCCTCGGTCCTGACCCACTCACAGCGACTTGGCCCCTCGGTCCTGACCCGCTCACAGCGACTTGGCCCCTCGGTCCTGACCCGCTCACAGCGACTTGCCTCCTCGGTCCTGACCCGCTCACAGCGACTTGCCCCTGCAGTCCTGACCCGCTCTCAGCGACATGGCCCCTCGGTCCTGACCCGCTCACTGCGACTTGGCCCCTCGGTCCGGATCCGCTCACAGCGACTTGCCCCTGCAGTCCTGAACCGCTCACAGCTACTTGGCCCCTTGGTCCTGACCCGCTCACAGCGACTTGGCCCCTCGTTCCTGACCCGCTCACAGCGACTTTCCCCTGCAGTCCTGACCCGCTCACAGCGACTTGGCCCCTCGGCCCTGCCCCGCTCACAGCGACTTGGCCCCTCGGTCCTGACCCGCTCACAGCGACTTGCCCCTGCAGTCCTGACCCGCTGACAGCGACACTGCCCCTGCAGTCCTGACCCGCTCACAGCGACTTGGCCCCTCGGTCCTGACCCGCTCACAGCGACTTGCCCCTGCAGTCCTGACCCGCTGTCAGCGACTTGCCCCTACAGTCCTGACCCGCTCACAGCGACTTGGCCCCTCGGTCCTGACCCGCTCACAGCGACTTGGCCCCTCGGTCCTGACCCGCTCACAGCGACTTGCCCCTGCAGTCCTGACCCGCTCACAGCGACTTGGCCCCTCGGTCCTGACCCGCTCACAGCTTCTTGCCCCTGCAGTCCTGACCCGCTCACAGCGACTTGGCCCCTCGGTCCTGACCCACTCACAGCGACTTGGCCCCTCGGTCCTGACCCGCTCACAGCGACTTGGCCCCTCGGTCCTGACCCGCTCACTGCGACTTGGCTCCTCGGTCCTGACCCGCTCACAGCGACTTGCCCCTGCAGTCCTGACCCGCTCTCAGCGACATGGCCCCTCGGTCCTGACCCGCTCACAGCGACTTGGCCCCTGCAGTCCTGACCCGCTCACAGCGACTTGGCCCCTCGGTCCTGACCCGCTCACAGCGACTTGCCCCCTCGGTCCTGACCCGCTCACAGCGACTTGGCCCCTCTGTCCTTACCCGCTCACGGCGACTTGCCCCTGCAGTCCTGACCCGCTCACAGCGACCTGGCCCCTCGGTCCTGACCCGCTCACAGCGACTTGCCCCTGCAGTCCTGACCAGCTCACAGCGACTTGGCCCCTCGGTCCTGACCCGCTCACAGCGACTTGGCCCCTCGGTCCTGACCCGCTCACAGCGACTTGACCCCTCGGTCCTGACCGGCTCTCAGCGACTTGGCCCCTCGGTCCTGACCCGCTCACAGCTTCTTGCCGCTGCAGTCCTGACCCGCTCACAGCGACTTGGCCCCTCGGTCCTGACCCGCTCTCCGCGACTTGGCCCCTCGGTCCTGACCCGCTCACATCGACTTGCCCCTGCAGTCCTGACCCGCTCACAGCGACTTGGCCCCTCGGTCCTGACCCGCTCACAGCGACTTGCCCCTGCGATCCTGACCCGCTCACAGCGACTTGGCCCGTCGGTCCTGACCCGCTCACAGCGACATGGCCCCTCGGTCCTGACCCGCTCACAGCGACTTGGCCCCTCGGTCCTGACCCGCTCACAGCGACTTGCCCCTGCAGTCCTGACCCGCTCACAGCGACACTGCCCCTGCAGTCCTGAACCGCTCACAGCGACTTGGCCCCTCGGTCCTGACCCGCTCACAGCGACTTGCCCCTGCAGTCCTGACCCGCTCTCAGCGACTTGCCCCTTCAGTCCTGACCCGCTCACAGCGACTTGGCCCCTCGGTCCTGACCCGCTCACAGCGCCGTCCCCCTCGGTCCTGACCCGCTCACAGCGACTTGGCCCCTCGGTCCTTACCCGCTCCCGGCGACTTGCCCCTGCAGTCCTGACCCGCTCACAGCGACTTGCCCCTGCAGTCCTGACCAGCTCACAGCGACTTGGCCCCTCGGCCCTGTCCCGCTCACAGCGACTTGGCCCCTCGGTCCTGACCCGCTCACAGCGACTTGGCCCCTCGGTCCTGACCCGCTCACAGCTTCTTGCCCCTGCAGTCCTGACCCGCTCACAGCGACTTGGCCCATCGGTCCTGACCCGCTCACAGCGACTTGCCCCTGCAGTCCAGACCCGCTCACAGCGACTTAGCCCCTCGGTCCTGACCCGCTCACAGCGACTTTGCCCCTCGGTCCTGACCCGCTCCCAGCGACTTGCCCCTGCGGTCCTGACCCGCTCACAGCGACTTGGCCCCTCGGTCCTGACCCGCTCACAGCGACTTGGCCCCTCGGTCCTGACCCGCTCACAGCGACTTGCCCCTGCAGTCCTGACCCGCTCACAGCGACTTGGCCCCTCGGTCCTGACCCGCTCACAGCGACGTGCCCCTGCAGTCCTGACCCACTCACAGCGACTTGACCCCTCGGTGCTGACCCGCTCACAGCAACACTGCCCCTGCAGTCCTGACCCGTTCACAGCGACTTGGCCCCTCGGTCCTGACCCGCTCACAGCGACTTGCCCCTGCAGTCCTGACCCGCTCACAGCGACTTGGCCCCTCGGTCCTGACCCGCTCACAGCGACTTGGCCCCTCGGTCCTGACCCGCTCACAGCGACTTGCCCCTGCAGTCCTGACCCGCTCACAGCGACTTGGCCCCTCGGTCCTGACCCGCTCACAGCGACGTGCCCCTGCAGTCCTGACCCACTCACAGCGACTTGGCCCCTCGGTCCTGACCAGCTCACAGCGACTTGGCCCCTCGGTCCTGACCCGCTCACAGCAACACTGCCCCTGCAGTCCTGACCCGCTCACAGCGACTTGGCCCCTCGGTCCTGACCCGCTCACAGCGACTTGCCCCTGCAGTCCTGACCCGCTCACAGCGACTTGGCCCCTCGGTCCTGACCCGCTCACAGCGACTTGGCCCCTCGGTCCTGACCCGCTCACAGCGACTTTGCCCCTGCAGTCCTGACCCGCTCACAGCGACTTGGCCCCTCGGTCCTGACCCGCTCACAGCGACTTGCCCCTGCAGTCCTGACCCGCTCACAGCGACTTGGCCCCTCGGTCCTGACCCGCTAACAGCGAATTGGCCCCTGCGGTCCTGATCCGCTCACAGCGACTTGCCCCTGCGGTCCTGACCCGCTCACAGCGACTTGGCCCCTCGGTCCTGACCCACTCACAGCGACTTGGCCCCTCGGTCCTGACCCGCTCACAGCGACTTGGCCCCTCGGTCCTGACCCGCTCACAGCGACTTGGCTCCTCGGTCCTGACCCGCTCACAGCGACTTGCCCCTGCAGTCCTGACCCGCTCTCAGCGACATGGCCCCTCGGTCCTGACCCGCTCACAGCGACTTGGCCCCTCGGTCCGGACCCGCTCACAGCGACTTGCCCCTGCAGTCCTGACCCGCTCACAGCTACTTGGCCCCTTGGTCCTGACCCGCTCACAGCGACTTGGCCCCTCGTTCCTGACCCGCTCACAGCGACTTTCCCCTGCAGTCCTGACCCGCTCACAGCCACTTGGCCCCTCGGTCCTGACCCGCTCACAGCGACTTGCCCCCTCGGTCCTGACCCGCTCACAGCGACTTGGCCCCTCTGTCCTTACCCGCTCACGGCGACTTGCCCCTGCAGTCCTGACCCGCTCACCGTGACCTGGCCCCTCGGTCCTAACCCGCTCACAGCGACTTGCCCCTGCAGTCCTGACCCGCTCACAGCGACTTAGCCCCTCGGTCCTGACCCGCTCACAGCGACTTTGCCCCTCGGTCCTGACCCGCTCCCAGCGACTTGCCCCTGCGGTCCTGACCCGCTCACACCGACTTGGCCCCTCGGTCCTGACCCGCTCACAGCGACTTGGCCCCTCGGTCCTGACCCGCTCACAGCGACTTGCCCCTGCAGTCCTGACCCACTCACAGCGACTTGGCCCCTCGGTCCTGACCCGCTCACAGCGACTTGGCCCCTCGGTCCTGACCCGCTCACAGCAACACTGCCCCTGCAGTCCTGACCCGCTCACAGCGACTTGGCCCCTCGGTCCTGACCCGCTCACAGCGACTTCCCCCTGCAGTCCTGACCCGCTCACAGCGACTTGGCCCCTCGGTCCTGACCCGCTCACAGCGACTTGGCCCCTCGGTCCTGACCCGCTCACAGCGACTTGCCCCTGCGGTCCTGACCCAATCACAGCGACTTGGCCCCTCGGTCCTGACCCGCTCACAGCTTCTTGCCCCTGCAGTCCTGACCCTCTCACAACGACTTGGCCCCTCGGTCCTGACCCGCTCACAGCGACTTGGCCCCTCGGTCCTGACCCACTCACAGCGACTTGGCCCCTCGGTCCTGACCCGCTCACAGCGACTTGGCCCCTCTGTCCTTACCTGCTCACGGCGAGTTGCCCCTGCAGTCCTGACCCGCTCACAGCGACCTGGCCCCTCGGTCCTGACCCGCTCACAGCGACTTGCCCCTGCAGTCCTGACCAGCTCACAGCGACTTGGCCCCTCGGTCCTGACCCGCTCACAGCGACTTGGCCCCTCGGTCCTGACCCGCTCACAGCGACTTGGCCCCTCGGTCCTGACCCGCTCACAGCTTCTTGCCCCTGCCGTCCTGACCCGCTCACAGCGACTTGGCCCCTCGGTCCTGACCCGCTCTCAGCGACTTGGCCCCTCGGTCCTGACCCGCTCACATCGACTTGCCCCTGCAGTCCTGACCCGCTCACAGCGACTTGGCCCCTCGGTCCTGACCCGCTCACAGCGACTTGGCCCCTCGGTCCTGACCCGCTCACAGCAACTTGCCCCTGCGATCCTGACCCGCTCACAGCGACTTGGCCCCTCGGTCCTGACCCGCTCACAGCGACTTGGCCCCTCGGTCCTGACCCGCTCACAGCGACGTGCCCCTGCAGTCCTGACCCACTCACAGCGACTTGGCCCCTCGGTCCTGACCAGCTCACAGCGACTTGGCCCCTCGGTCCTGACCCGCTCACAGCGACTTGGCCCCTCGGTCCTGACCCGCTCACAGCGACTTGCCCCTGCAGTCCTGACCCGCTCTCAGCGACTTGCCCCTTCAGTCCTGACCCGCTCACAGCGACTTGGCCCCTCGGTCCTGAACCGCTCACAGCGCCTTCCCCCTCGGTCCTGACCCGCTCACAGCGACTTGGCCCCTCGGTCCTTACCCGCTCACGGCGACTTGCCCCTGCAGTCCTGACCCGCTCACAGCGACTTGCCCCTGCAGTCCTGACCAGCTCACATCGACTTGGCCCCTCGGCCCTGTCCCGCTCACAGCGACTTGGCCCCTCGGTCCTGACCCGCTCACAGCTACTTGGCCCCTCGGTCCTGACCCGCTCACAGCTTCTTGCCCCTGCAGTCCTGACCCGCTCACAGCGACTTGGCCCATCGCTCCTGACCCGCTCACAGCGACTTGCCCCTGCAGTCCAGACCCGCTCACAGCGACTTAGCCCCTCGGTCCTGACCCGCTCACAGCGACTTTGCCCCTCGGTCCTGACCCGCTCCCAGCGACTTGCCCCTGCGGTCCTGACCCGCTCACAGCGACTTGGCCCCTCGGTCCTGACCCGCTCACAGCGACTTGGCCCCTCGGTCCTGACCCGCTCACAGCGACTTGCCCCTGCAGTCCTGACCCGCTCACAGCGACTTGGCCCCTCGGTCCTGACCCGCTCACAGCGACTTGCCCCTGCAGTCATGACCCGCTCACAGCGACTTGGCCCCTCGGTCCTGACCCGCTCACAGCGACTTGGCCCCTCGGTCCTGACCCGCTCACAGCGACTTGCCCCTGCAGTCCTGACCCGCTCACAGCGACTTGGCCCCTCGGTCCTGACCCGCTCACAGCGACTTGCCCCTGCAGTCCTGACCCGCTCACAGCGACTTGGCCCCTCGGTCCTGACCCGCTCACAGCGACTTGGCCCCTCGGTCCTGACCCGCTCACAGCGACTTTACCCCTGCAGTCCTGACCCGCTCACAGCGACTTGGCCCCTCGGTCCTGACCCGCTCACAGCGACTTGCCCCTGCCGTCCTGACCCGCTCACAGCGACTTGGCCCCTCGGTCCTGACCCGCTAACAGCGAAATGGCCCCTGCGGTCCTGACCCGCTCACAGCGACTTGCCCCTGCGGTCCTGACCCGCTCACAGTGACTTGGCCCCTCGGTCCTGACCCACTCACAGCGACTTGGCCCCTCGGTCCTGACCCGCTCACAGCGACTTGGCCCCTCGGTCCTGACCCACTCACAGCGACTTGGCCCCTCGTTCCTGACCCGCTCACAGCGACTTTCCCCTGCAGTCCTGACCCGCTCACAGCCACTTGGCCCCTCGGTCCTGACCCGCTCACAGCGACTTGCCCCCTCCGTCCTGACCCGCTCACAGCGACTTGGCCCCTCTGTCCTTACCCGCTCACGGCGACTTGCCCCTGCAGTCCTGACCCGCTCACAGCGACCTGGCCCCTCGGTCCTGACCCGCTCACTGCGACTTGCCCCTGCAGTCCTGACCCGCTCACAGCGACTTAGCCCCTCGGTCCTGACCCGCTCACAGCGACTTTGCCCCTCGGTCCTGACCCGCTAACAGCGAAATGGCCCCTCGGTCCTGACCCGCTAACAGCGAAATGGCCCCTGCGGTCCTGACCCGCTCACTGCGACTTGCCCCTGCAGTCCTGACCCGCTCACAGCGACTTTGCCCCTCGGTCCTTTTTGAGTGCGAGCAGCAGCGGAGGCAAGACGGACCCGGAAGACTGCAGCTAAGAGAAGGAGCGGGAGCATCAGAGGAAGTGACGAGGACCAGAGGGGCAGCCGGGAAGGAAAGCAGTGAGTATAAATACTCACCCTTCGACGCCAACGGCCTTTTTGAGTGCGAGCAGCAGCGGAGGCAAGACGGACCCGGAAGACTGCAGCTAAGGTAAAGCAGTTTATTTTTAAAATTACATACCGGTAGCGGGCAGCGGTGTTTTTTTTTTCCTCTTTCAGAGAAGGAGCGGGAGCATCAGAGGAAGTGACGAGGACCAGAGGGGCAGCCGGGAAGGAAAGCAGTGACCATATATATCAGCAAGGCGGCTTAACCCGAGACTCTACAACTGTAGTGTCTCCCACCCGCCCTCCTCCTCTAACCTAGTTAATAAGGTAAGGTTCATTCTAAACTTTCTCTATTGAACATAAGTTTGTTATTAATTTGTTATTATTACTTGAAGTGAGCTTTCTGCTTTAGTATTGAGTGGGTGTTCAGATAAGTGGGGTATGGATGCTGCAGTCCTGACCCGCTCACAGCGACTTGGCCCCTCGGTCCTGACCCGCTCACAGCGACTTGCCCCTGCAGTCCTGACCCGCTCACAGCGACTTGGCCCCTCGGTCCTGACCCGCTCACAGCGACTTGGCCCCTCGGTCCTGACCCGCTCACAGCGTCTTTACCCCTGCAGTCCTGACCCGCTCACAGCGACTTGGCCCCTCGGTCCTGACCCGCTCACAGCGACTTGCCCCTGCCGTCCTGACCCGCTCACAGCGACTTGGCCCCTCGGTCCTGACCCGCTAACAGCGAAATGGCCCCTGCGGTCCTGACCCGCTCACAGCGACTTGCCCCTGCGGTCCTGACCCGCTCACAGCGACTTGGCCCCTCGGTCCTGACCCGCTCACAGCGACTTGGCCCCTCGGTCCTGACCCGCTCACAGCGACGTGCCCCTGCAGTCCTGACCCACTCACAGCGACTTGGCCCCTCGGTCCTGACCAGCTCACAGCGACTTGGCCCCTCGTTCCTGACCCGCTCACAGCGACTTGGCCCCTCGGTCCTGACCCGCTCACAGCGACTTGCCCCTGCAGTCCTGACCCGCTCTCAGCGACTTGCCCCTTCAGTCCTGACCCGCTCACAGCGACTTGGCCCCTCGGTCCTGAACCGCTCACAGCGCCTTCCCCCTCGGTCCTGACCCGCTCACAGCGACTTGGCCCCTCGGTCCTTACCCGCTCACGGCGACTTGCCCCTGCAGTCCTGACCCGCTCACAGCGACTTGCCCCTGCAGTCCTGACCAGCTCACATCGACTTGGCCCCTCGGCCCTGTCCCGCTCACAGCGACTTGGCCCCTCGGTCCTGACCCGCTCACAGCTACTTGGCCCCTCGGTCCTGACCCGCTCACAGCTTCTTGCCCCTGCAGTCCTGACCCGCTCACAGCGACTTGGCCCATCGGTCCTGACCCGCTCACAGCGACTTGCCCCTGCAGTCCAGACCCGCTCACAGCGACTTAGCCCCTCGGTCCTGACCCGCTCACAGCGACTTTGCCCCTCGGTCCTGACCCGCTCCCAGCGACTTGCCCCTGCGGTCCTGACCCGCTCACAGCGACTTGGCCCCTCGGTCCTGACCCGCTCACAGCGACTTGGCCCCTCGGTCCTGACCCGCTCACAGCGACTTGCCCCTGCAGTCCTGACCCGCTCACAGCGACTTGGCCCCTCGGTCCTGACCCGCTCACAGCGACTTGCCCCTGCAGTCATGACCCGCTCACAGCGACTTGGCCCCTCGGTCCTGACCCGCTCACAGCGACTTGGCCCCTCGGTCCTGACCCGCTCACAGCGACTTGCCCCTGCAGTCCTGACCCGCTCACAGCGACTTGGCCCCTCGGTCCTGACCCGCTCACAGCGACTTGCCCCTGCAGTCCTGACCCACTCACAGCGACTTGGCCCCTCGGTCCTGACCCGCTCACAGCGACTTGGCCCCTCGGTCCTGACCCGCTCACAGCGACTTTACCCCTGCAGTCCTGACCCGCTCACAGCGACTTGGCCCCTCGGTCCTGACCCGCTCACAGCGACTTGCCC
Organism: Stegostoma tigrinum; assembly: GCF_030684315.1. NCBI lineage: Eukaryota > Metazoa > Chordata > Chondrichthyes > Orectolobiformes > Stegostomatidae > Stegostoma > Stegostoma tigrinum. The sequence continues at coordinate 737,780 of NW_026728043.1, read as the reverse complement.
CTGCCGTCCTGACCCGCTCACAGCGACTTGGCCCCTCGGTCCTGACCCACTAACAGCGAAATGGCCCCTGCGGTCCTGACCCGCTCACAGCGACTTGCCCCTGCGGTCCTGACCCGCTCACAGCGACTTGGCCCCTCGGTCCTGACCCACTCACAGCGACTTGGCCCCTCGGTCCTGACCCGCTCACAGCGACTTGGCCCCTCGGTCCTGACCCACTCACAGCGACTTGGCCCCTCGTTCCTGACCCGCTCACAGCGACTTTCCCCTGCAGTCCTGACCCGCTCACAGCCACTTGGCCCCTCGGTCCTGACCCGCTCACAGCGACTTGCCCCCTCCGTCCTGACCCGCTCACAGCGACTTGGCCCCTCTGTCCTTACCCGCTCACGGCGACTTGCCCCTGCAGTCCTGACCCGCTCACAGCGACCTGGCCCCTCGGTCCTGACCCGCTCACTGCGACTTGCCCCTGCCGTCCTGACCCGCTCACAGCGACTTAGCCCCTCGGTCCTGACCCGCTCACAGCGACTTTGCCCCTCGGTCCTGACCCGCTAACAGCGAAATGGCCCCTCGGTCCTGACCCGCTAACAGCGAAATGGCCCCTGCGGTCCTGACCCGCTCACTGCGACTTGCCCCTGCAGTCCTGACCCGCTCACAGCGACTTTGCCCCTCGGTCCTTTTTGAGTGCGAGCAGCAGCGGAGGCAAGACGGACCCGGAAGACTGCAGCTAAGAGAAGGAGCGGGAGCATCAGAGGAAGTGACGAGGACCAGAGGGGCAGCCGGGAAGGAAAGCAGTGAGTATAAATACTCACCCTTCGACGCCAACGGCCTTTTTGAGCGCGAGCAGCAGCGGAGGCAAGACGGACCCGGAAGACTGCAGCTAAGGTAAAGCAGTTTATTTTTAAAATTACTTACCGGTAGCGGGCAGCGGTGTTTTTTTTTTCCTCTTTCAGAGAAGGAGCGGGAGCATCAGAGGAAGTGACGAGGACCAGAGGGGCAGCCGGGAAGGAAAGCAGTGACCATATATATCAGCAAGGCGGCTTAACCCGAGACTCTACAACTGTAGTGTCTCCCTCCCGCCCTCCTCCTCTAACCTAGTTAATAAGGTAAGGTTCATTCTAAACTTTCTCTATTGAACATAAGTTTGTTATTAATTTGTTATTATTACTTGAAGTGAGCTTTCTGCTTTAGTATTGAGTGGGTGTTCAGATAAGTGGGGTATGGATGCTGCAGTCCTGACCCGCTCACAGCGACTTGGCCCCTCGGTCCTGACCCGCTCACAGCGACTTGCCCCTGCAGTCCTGACCCGCTCACAGCGACTTGGCCCCTCGGTCCTGACCCGCTCACAGCGACTTGGCCCCTCGGTCCTGACCCGCTCACAGCGACTTGCCCCTGCAGTCCTGACCAGCTCACATCGACTTGGCCCCTCGGCCCTGTCCCGCTCACAGCGACTTGGCCCCTCGGTCCTGACCCGCTCACAGCTACTTGGCCCCTCGGTCCTGACCCGCTCACAGCTTCTTGCCCCTGCAGTCCTGACCCGCTCACAGCGACTTGGCCCATCGGTCCTGACCCGCTCACAGCGACTTGCCCCTGCAGTCCAGACCCGCTCACAGCGACTTAGCCCCTCGGTCCTGACCCGCTCACAGCGACTTTGCCCCTCGGTCCTGACCCGCTCCCAGCGACTTGCCCCTGCGGTCCTGACCCGCTCACAGCGACTTGGCCCCTCGGTCCTGACCCGCTCACAGCGACTTGGCCCCTCGGTCCTGACCCGCTCACAGCGACTTGCCCCTGCAGTCCTGACCCGCTCACAGCGACTTGGCCCCTCGGTCCTGACCCGCTCACAGCGACTTGCCCCTGCAGTCATGACCCGCTCACAGCGACTTGGCCCCTCGGTCCTGACCCGCTCACAGCGACTTGGCCCCTCGGTCCTGACCCGCTCACAGCGACTTGCCCCTGCAGTCCTGACCCGCTCACAGCGACTTGGCCCCTCGGTCCTGACCCGCTCACAGCGACTTGCCCCTGCAGTCCTGACCCACTCACAGCGACTTGGCCCCTCGGTCCTGACCCGCTCACAGCGACTTGGCCCCTCGGTCCTGACCCGCTCACAGCGACTTTACCCCTGCAGTCCTGACCCGCTCACAGCGACTTGGCCCCTCGGTCCTGACCCGCTCACAGCGACTTGCCCCTGCCGTCCTGACCCGCTCACAGCGACTTGGCCCCTCGGTCCTGACCCACTAACAGCGAAATGGCCCCTGCGGTCCTGACCCGCTCACAGCGACTTGCCCCTGCGGTCCTGACCCGCTCACAGCGACTTGGCCCCTCGGTCCTGACCCACTCACAGCGACTTGGCCCCTCGGTCCTGACCCGCTCACAGCGACTTGGCCCCTCGGTCCTGACCCACTCACAGCGACTTGGCCCCTCGTTCCTGACCCGCTCACAGCGACTTTCCCCTGCAGTCCTGACCCGCTCACAGCCACTTGGCCCCTCGGTCCTGACCCGCTCACAGCGACTTGCCCCCTCCGTCCTGACCCGCTCACAGCGACTTGGCCCCTCTGTCCTTACCCGCTCACGGCGACTTGCCCCTGCAGTCCTGACCCGCTCACAGCGACCTGGCCCCTCGGTCCTGACCCGCTCACTGCGACTTGCCCCTGCCGTCCTGACCCGCTCACAGCGACTTAGCCCCTCGGTCCTGACCCGCTCACAGCGACTTTGCCCATCGGTCCTGACCCGCTAACAGCGAAATGGCCCCTCGGTCCTGACCCGCTAACAGCGAAATGGCCCCTGCGGTCCTGACCCGCTCACTGCGACTTGCCCCTGCAGTCCTGACCCGCTCACAGCGACTTTGCCCCTCGGTCCTTTTTGAGTGCGAGCAGCAGCGGAGGCAAGACGGACCCGGAAGACTGCAGCTAAGAGAAGGAGCGGGAGCATCAGAGGAAGTGACGAGGACCAGAGGGGCAGCCGGGAAGGAAAGCAGTGAGTATAAATACTCACCCTTCGACGCCAACGGCCTTTTTGAGTGCGAGCAGCAGCGGAGGCAAGACGGACCCGGAAGACTGCAGCTAAGGTAAAGCAGTTTATTTTTAAAATTACTTACCGGTAGCGGGCAGCGGTGTTTTTTTTTTCCTCTTTCAGAGAAGGAGCGGGAGCATCAGAGGAAGTGACGAGGACCAGAGGGGCAGCCGGGAAGGAAAGCAGTGACCATATATATCAGCAAGGCGGCTTAACCCGAGACTCTACAACTGTAGTGTCTCCCTCCCGCCCTCCTCCTCTAACCTAGTTAATAAGGTAAGGTTCATTCTAAACTTTCTCTATTGAACATAAGTTTGTTATTAATTTGTTATTATTACTTGAAGTGAGCTTTCTGCTTTAGTATTGAGTGGGTGTTCAGATAAGTGGGGTATGGATGCTGCAGTCCTGACCCGCTCACAGCGACTTGGCCCCTCGGTCCTGACCCGCTCACAGCGACTTGCCCCTGCAGTCCTGACCCGCTCACAGCGACTTGGCCCCTCGGTCCTGACCCGCTCACAGCGACTTGGCCCCTCGGTCCTGACCCGCTCACAGCGACTTTACCCCTGCAGTCCTGACCCGCTCACAGCGACTTGGCCCCTCGGTCCTGACCCGCTCACAGCGACTTGCCCCTGCCGTCCTGACCCGCTCACAGCGACTTGGCCCCTCGGTCCTGACCCGCTAACAGCGAAATGGCCCCTGCGGTCCTGACCCGCTCACAGCGACTTGCCCCTGCGGTCCTGACCCGCTCACAGCGACTTGGCCCCTCGGTCCTGACCCACTCACAGCGACTTGGCCCCTCGGTCCTGACCCGCTCACAGCGACTTGGCCCCTCGGTCCTGACCCGCTCACAGCGACTTGCCTCCACGGTCCTGACCCGCTCACAGCGACTTGCCCCTGCAGTCCTGACCCGCTCTCAGCGACATGGCCCCTCGGTCCTGACCCGCTCACAGCGACTTGGCCCCTCGGTCCGGATCCGCTCACAGCGACTTGCCCCTGCAGTCCTGAACCGCTCACAGCTACTTGGCCCCTTGGTCCTGACCCGCTCACAGCGACTTGGCCCCTCGTTCCTGACCCGCTCACAGCGACTTTCCCCTGCAGTCCTGACCCGCTCACAGCGACTTGGCCCCTCGGTCCTGACCCGCTCACAGCGACTTGCCCCCTCGGTCCTGACCCGCTCACAGCGACTTGGCCCCTCTGTCCTTACCCGATCACGGCGACTTGCCCCTGCAGTCCTGACCCGCTCACGGCGACCTGGCCCCTCGGTCCTGACCCGCTCACTGCGACTTGCCCCTGCAGTCCTGACCCGCTCACAGCGACTTAGCCCCTCGGTCCTGACCCGCTCACAGCGACTTTGCCCCTCGGTCCTGACCCGCTAACAGCGAAATGGCCCCTCGGTCCTGACCCGCTAACAGCGAAATGGCCCCTGCGGTCCTGACCCGCTCACTGCGACTTGCCCCTGCAGTCCTGACCCGCTCACAGCGACTTAGCCCCTCGGTCCTTTTTGAGTGCGAGCAGCAGCGGAGGCAAGACGGACCCGGAAGACTGCAGCTTAGAGAAGGAGCGGGAGCATCAGAGGAAGTGACGAGGACCAGAGGGGCAGCCGGGAAGGAAAGCAGTGAGTATAAATACTCACCCTTCGACGCCAACGGCCTTTTTGAGTGCGAGCAGCAGCGGAGGCAAGACGGACCCGGAAGACTGCAGCTAAGAGAAGGAGCGGGAGCATCAGAGGAAGTGACGAGGACCAGAGGGGCAGCCGGGAAGGAAAGCAGTGAGTATAAATACTCACCCTCCGACGCCAACGGCCTTTTTGAGTGCGAGCAGCAGCGGAGGCAAGACGGACCCGGAAGACTGCAGCTAAGGTAAAGCAGTTTATTTTTAAAATTACTTACCGGTAGCGGGCAGCGGTGTTTTTTTTTTCCTCTTTCAGAGAAGGAGCGGGAGCATCAGAGGAAGTGACGAGGACCAGAGGGGCAGCCGGGAAGGAAAGCAGTGACCATATATATCAGCAAGGCGGCTTAACCCGAGACTCTACAACTGTAGTGTCTCCCACCCGCCCTCCTCCTCTAACCTAGTTAATAAGGTAAGGTTCATTCTAAACTTTCTCTATTGAACATAAGTTTGTTATTAATTTGTTATTATTACTTGAAGTGAGCTTTCTGCTTTAGTATTGAGTGGGTGTTCAGATAAGTGGGGTATGGATGCTGCAGTCCTGACCCGCTCACAGCGACTTGGCCCCTCGGTCCTTACCCGCTCACGGCGACTTGCCCCTGCAGTCCTGACCCGCTCACAGCGACTTGCCCCTGCAGTCCTGACCAGCTCACATCGACTTGGCCCCTCGGCCCTGTCCCGCTCACAGCGACTTGGCCCCTCGGTCCTGACCCGCTCACAGCTACTTGGCCCCTCGGTCCTGACCCGCTCACAGCTTCTTGCCCCTGCAGTCCTGACCAGCTCACAGCGACTTGGCCCATCGGTCCTGACCCGCTCACAGCGACTTGCCCCTGCAGTCCAGACCCGCTCACAGCGACTTAGCCCCTCGGTCCTGACCCGCTCACAGCGACTTTGCCCCTCGGTCCTGACCCGCTCCCAGCGACTTGCCCCTGCGGTCCTGACCCGCTCACAGCGACTTGGCCCCTCGGTCCTGACCCGCTCACAGCGACTTGGCCCCTCGGTCCTGACCCGCTCACAGCGACTTGCCCCTGCAGTCCTGACCCGCTCACAGCGACTTGGCCCCTTGGTCCTGACCCGCTCACAGCGACTTGCCCCTGCAGTCATGACCCGCTCACAGCGACTTGGCCACTCGGTCCTGACCCGCTCACAGCGACTTGGCCCCTCGGTCCTGACCCGCTCACAGCGACTTGCCCCTGCAGTCCTGACCCGCTCACAGCGACTTGGCCCCTCGGTCCTGACCCGCTCACAGCGACTTGCCCCTGCAGTCCTGACCCGCTCACAGCGACTTGGCCCCTCGGTCCTGACCCGCTCACAGCGACTTGGCCCCTCGGTCCTGACCCGCTCACAGCGACTTTACCCCGGCAGTCCTGACCCGCTCACAGCGACTTGGCCCCTCGGTCCTGACCCGCTCACAGCGACTTGCCCCTGCCGTCCTGACCCGCTCACAGCGACTTGGCCCCTCGGTCCTGACCCGCTAACAGCGAAATGGCCCCTGCGGTCCTGACCCGCTCACAGCGACTTGCCCCTGCGGTCCTGACCTGCTCACAGCGACTTGGCCCCTCGGTCCTGACCCACTCACAGCGACTTGGCCCCTCGGTCCTGACCCGCTCACAGCGACTTGGCCCCTCGGTCCTGACCCACTCACAGCGACTTGGCCCCTCGTTCCTGACCCGCTCACCGCGACTTTCCCCTGCAGTCCTGACCCGCTCACAGCCACTTGGCCCCTCGGTCCTGACCCGCTCACAGCGACTTGCCCCCTCGGTCCTGACCCGCTCACAGCGACTTGGCCCCTCTGTCCTTACCCGCTCACGGCGACTTGCCCCTGCAGTCCTGACCCGCTCACAGCGACCTGGCCCCTCGGTCCTGACCCGCTCACTGCGACTTGCCCCTGCAGTCCTGACCCGCTCACAGCGACTTAGCCCCTCGGTCCTGACCCGCTCACAGCGACTTTGCCCCTCGGTCCTGACCCGCTAACAGCGAAATGGCCCCTCGGTCCTGACCCGCTAACAGCGAAATGGCCCCTGCGGTCCTGACCCGCTCACTGCGACTTGCCCCTGCAGTCCTGACCCGCTCACAGCGACTTAGCCCCTCGGTCCTTTTTGAGTGCGAGCAGCAGCGGAGGCAAGACGGACCCGGAAGACTGCAGCTAAGAGAAGGAGCGGGAGCATCAGAGGAAGTGACGAGGACCAGAGGGGCAGCCGGGAAGGAAAGCAGTGAGTATAAGTACTCACCCTTCGACGCCAACGGCCTTTTTGAGTGCGAGCAGCAGCGGAGGCAAGACGGACCCGGAAGACTGCAGCTAAGGTAAAGCAGTTTATTTTTAAAATTACTTACCGGTAGCGGGCAGCGGTGTTTTTTTTTTCCTCTTTCAGAGAAGGAGCGGGAGCATCAGAGGAAGTGACGAGGACCAGAGGGGCAGCCGGGAAGGAAAGCAGTGACCATATATATCAGCAAGGCGGCTTAACCCGAGACTCTACAACTGTAGTGTCTCCCACCCGCCCTCCTCCTCTAACCTAGTTAATAAGGTAAGGTTCATTCTAAACTTTCTCTATTGAACATAAGTTTGTTATTAATTTGTTATTATTACTTGAAGTGAGCTTTCTGCTTTAGTATTGAGTGGGTGTTCAGATAAGTGGGGTATGGATGCTGCAGTCCTGACCCGCTCACAGCGACTTGGCCCCTCGGTCCTGACCCGCTCACAGCGACTTGCCCCTGCCGTCCTGACCCGCTCACAGCGACTTGGCCCCTCGGTCCTGACCCGCTAACAGCGAAATGGCCCCTGCGGTCCTGACCCGCTCACAGCGACTTGCCCCTGCGGTCCTGACCCGCTCACAGCGACTTGGCCCCTCGGTCCTGACCCACTCACAGCGACTTGGCCCCTCGGTCCTGACCCGCTCACAGCGACTTGGCCCCTCGGTCCTGACCCGCTCACAGCGACTTGCCTCCTCGGTCCTGACCCGCTCACAGCGACTTGCCCCTGCAGTCCTGACCCGCTCTCAGCGACATGGCCCCTCGGTCCTGACCCGCTCACAGCGACTTGGCCCCTCGGTCCGGATCCGCTCACAGCGACTTGCCCCTGCAGTCCTGAACCGCTCACAGCTACTTGGCCCATCGGTCCTGACCCGCTCACAGCGACTTGGCCCCTCGTTCCTGACCCGCTCACAGCGACTTTCCCCTGCAGTCCTGACCCGCTCACAGCGACTTGGCCCCTCGGCCCTGCCCCGCTCACAGCGACTTGGCCACTCGGTCCTGACCCGCTCACAGCGACTTGCCCCTGCAGTCCTGACCCGCTGACAGCGACACTGCCCCTGCAGTCCTGAACCGCTCACAGCGACTTGGCCCCTCGGTCCTGACCCGCTCACAGCGACTTGCCCCTGCAGTCCTGACCCGCTGTCAGCGACTTGCCCCGACAGTCCTGACCCGCTCACAGCGACTTGGCCCCTCGGTCCTGACCCGCTCACAGCGACTTGGCCCCTCAGTCCTGACCCGCTCACAGCGACTTGGCCCCTCGGTCCTGACCCGCTCACAGCGACTTGCCCCTGCAGTCCTGACCCGCTCACAGCGACTTGGCCCCTGGGTCCTGACCCGCTCACAGCTTCTTGCCCCTGCAGTCCTGACCCGCTCACAGCGACTTGGCCCCTCGGTCCTGACCCACTCACAGCGACTTGGCCCCTCGGTCCTGACCCGCTCACAGCGACTTGGCCCCTCGGTCCTGACCCGCTCACTGCGACTTGGCTCCTCGGTCCTGACCCGCTCACAGCGACTTGCCCCTGCAGTCCTGACCCGCTCTCAGCGACATGGCCCCTCGGTCCTGACCCGCTCACAGCGACTTTGCCCCTGCAGTCCTGACCCGCTCACAGCGACTTGGCCCCTCGGTCCTGACCCGCTCACAGCGACTTGCCTCCTCGGTCCTGACCCGCTCACAGCGACTTGGCCCCTCTGTCCTTACCCGCTCACGGCGACTTGCCCCTGCATCCTGACCCGCTCACAGCGACCTGGCCCCTCGGTCCTGACCCGCTCACAGCGACTTGCCCCTGCAGTCCTGACCAGCTCACAGCGACTTGGCCCCTCGGTCCTGACCCGCTCACAGCGACTTGGCCCCTCGGTCCTGACCCGCTCACAGCGACTTGACCCCTCGGTCCTGACCGGCTCTCAGCGACTTGGCCCCTCGGTCCTGACCCGCTCACAGCTTCTTGCCCCTGCAGTCCTGACCCGCTCACAGCGACTTGGCCCCTCGGTCCTGACCCGCTCTCCGCGACTTGGCCCCTCGGTCCTGACCCGCTCACATCGACTTGCCCCTGCAGTCCTGACCCGCTCACAGCGACTTGGCCCCTCGGTCCTGACCCGCTCACAGCGACTTGCCCCTGCGATCCTGACCCGCTCACAGCGACTTGGCCCGTCGGTCCTGACCCGCTCACAGCGACATGGCCCCTCGGTCCTGACCCGCTCACAGCGACTTGGCCCCTCGGTCCTGACCCACTCACAGCGACTTGCCCCTGCAGTCCTGACCCGCTCACAGCGACACTGCCCCTGCAGTCCTGAACCGCTCACAGCGACTTGGCCCCTCGGTCCTGACCCGCTCACAGCGACTTGCCCCTGCAGTCCTGACCCGCTCTCAGCGACTTGCCCCTTCAGTCCTGACCCGCTCACAGCGACTTGGCCCCTCGGTCCTGACCCGCTCACAGCGCCGTCCCCCTCGGTCCTGACCCGCTCACAGCGACTTGGCCCCTCGGTCCTTACCCGCTCACGGCGACTTGCCCCTGCAGTCCTGACCCGCTCACAGCGACTTGCCCCTGCAGTCCTGACCAGCTCACAGCGACTTGGCCCCTCGGCACTGTCCCGCTCACAGCGACTTGGCCCCTCGGTCCTGACCCGCTCACAGCGACTTGGCCCCTCGGTCCTGACCCGCTCACAGCTTCTTGCCCCTGCAGTCCTGACCCGCTCACAGCGACTTGGCCCATCGGTCCTGACCCGCTCACAGCGACTTGCCCCTGCAGTCCAGACCCGCTCACAGCGACTTAGCCCCTCGGTCCTGACCCGCTCACAGCGACTTTGCCCCTCGGTCCTGACCCGCTCCCAGCGACTTGCCCCTGCGGTCCTGACCCGCTCACAGCGACTTGGCCCCTCGGTCCTGACCCGCTCACAGCGACTTGGCCCCTCGGTCCTGACCCGCTCACAGCGACGTGCCCCTGCAGTCCTGACCCACTCTCAGCGACTTGGCCCCTCGGTCCTGACCAGCTCACAGCGACTTGGCCCCTCGGTCCTGACCCGCTCACAGCAACACTGCCCCTGCAGTCCTGACCCGCTCACAGCGACTTGGCCCCTCGGTCCTGACCCGCTCACAGCGACTTGCCCCTGCAGTCCTGACCCGCTCACAGCGACTTGGCCCCTCGGTCCTGACCCGCTCACAGCGACTTGGCCCCTCGGTCCTGACCCGCTCACAGCGACTTGGCCCCTCGGTCCTGACCCGCTCACAGCGACTTTGCCCCTGCAGTCCTGACCCGCTCACAGCGACTTGGCCCCTCGGTCCTGACCCGCTCACAGCGACTTGCCCCTGCAGTCCTGACCCGCTCACAGCGACTTGGCCCCTCGGTCCTGACCCGCTAACAGCGAATTGGCCCCTGCGGTCCTGACCCGCTCACAGCGACTTGCCCCTGCGGTCCTGACCCGCTCACAGCGACTTGGCCCCTCGGTCCTGACCCACTCACAGCGACTTGGCCCCTCGGTCCTGACCCGCTCACAGCGACTTGGCCCCTCGGTCCTGACCCGCTCACAGCGACTTGGCTCCTCGGTCCTGACCCGCTCACAGCGACTTGCCCCTGCAGTCCTGACCCGCTCTCAGCGACATGGCCCCTCGGTCCTGACCCGCTCACAGCGACTTGGCCCCTCGGTCCGGACCCGCTCACAGCGACTTGCCCCTGCAGTCCTGACCCGCTCACAGCTACTTGGCTCCTTGGTCCTGACCCGCTCACAGCGACTTGGCCCCTCGTTCCTGACCCGCTCACAGCGACTTTCCCCTGCAGTCCTGACCCGCTCACAGCCACTTGGCCCCTCGGTCCTGACCCGCTCACAGCGACTTGCCCCCTCGGTCCTGACCCGCTCACAGCGACTTGGCCCCTCTGTCCTTACCCGCTCACGGCGACTTGCCCCTGCAGTCCTGACCCGCTCACCGTGACCTGGCCCCTCGGTCCTGACCCGCTCACAGCGACTTGCCCCTGCAGTCCTGACCCGCTCACAGCGACTTAGCACCTCGGTCCTGACCCGCTCACAGCGACTTTGCCACTCGGTCCTGACCCGCTCCCAGCGACTTGCCCCTGCGGTCCTGACCCGCTCACACCGACTTGGCCCCTCGGTCCTGACCCGCTCACAGCGACTTGGCCCCTCGGTCCTGACCCGCTCACAGCGACTTGCCCCTGCAGTCCTGACCCACTCACAGCGACTTGGCCCCTCGGTCCTGACCCGCTCACAGCGACTTGTCCCCTCGGTCCTGACCCGCTCACAGCAACACTGCCCCTGCAGTCCTGACCCGCTCACAGCGACTTGGCCCCTCGGTCCTGACCCGCTCACAGCGACTTGCCCCTGCAGTCCTGACCCGCTCACAGCGACTTGGCCCCTCGGTCCTGACCCGCTCACAGCGACTTGGCCCCTCGGTCCTGACCCGCTCACAGCGACTTGGCCCCTGCAGTCCTGACCCGCTCACAGCGACTTGGCCGCTCGGTCCTGACCCGCTCTTAGCGACTTGCCCCTGCAGTCCTGACCCGCTAACAGCGACTTGGCCCCTCGGTCCTGACCCGCTCACATCGACTTGTCCCCTCGGTCCTGACCCGCTCACAGCGACTTGCCCCTGCGGTCCTGACCCGCTCACAGCGACTTGGCCCCTCGGTCCTGACCCGCTCACAGCTTCTTGCCCCTGCAGTCCTGACCCTCTCACAACGACTTGGCCCCTCGGTCCTGACCCGCTCACAGCGACTTGGCCCCTCGGTCCTGACCCGCTCACAGCGACTTGGCCCCTCGGTCCTGACCCGCTCACAGCGACTTGGCCCCTCTGTCCTTACCTGCTCACGGCGAGTTGCCCCTGCAGTCCTGACCCGCTCACAGCGACCTGGCCCCTCGGTCCTGACCCGCTCACAGCGACTTGCCCCTGCAGTCCTGACCAGCTCACAGCGACTTGGCCCCTCGGTCCTGACCCGCTCACAGCGACTTGGCCCCTCGGTCCTGACCCGCTCACAGCGACTTGGCCCCTCGGTCCTGACCCGCTCACAGCTTCTTGCCCCTGCCGTCCTGACCCGCTCACAGCGACTTGGCCCCTCGGTCCTGACCCGCTCTCAGCGACTTGGCCCCTCGGTCCTGACCCGCTCACATCGACTTGCCCCTGCAGTCCTGACCCGCTCACAGCGACTTGGCCCCTCGGTCCTGACCCGCTCACAGCGACTTGGCCCCTCGGTCCTGACCCGCTCACAGCAACTTGCCCCTGCGATCCTGACCCGCTCACAGCGACTTGGCCCCTCGGTCCTGACCCGCTCACAGCGACTTGGCCCCTCGGTCCTGACCCGCTCACAGCGACGTGCCCCTGCAGTCCTGACCCACTCACAGCGACTTGGCCCCTCGGTCCTGACCAGCTCACAGCGACTTGGCCCCTCGGTCCTGACCCGCTCACAGCGACTTGGTCCCTCGGTCCTGACCCGCTCACAGCGACTTGGCCCCTCGGTCCTGACCCGCTCACAGCTTCTTGCCCCTGCCGTCCTGACCCGCTCACAGCGACTTGGCCCCTCGGTCCTGACCCGCTCTCAGCGACTTGGCCCCTCGGTACTGACCCGCTCACATCGACTTGCCCCTGCAGTCCTGACCCGCTCACAGCGACTTGGCCCCTCGGTCCTGACCCGCTCACAGCGACTTGGCCCCTCGGTCCTGACCCGCTCACAGCAACTTGCCCCTGCGATCCTGACCCGCTCACAGCGACTTGGCCCCTCGGTCCTGACCCGCTCACAGCGACTTGGCCCCTCGGTCCTGACCCGCTCACAGCGACGTGCCCCTGCAGTCCTGACCCACTCACAGCGACTTGGCCCCTCGGTCCTGACCAGCTCACAGCGACTTGGCCCCTCGGTCCTGACCCGCTCACAGCGACTTGGCCCCTCGGTCCTGACCCGCTCACAGCGACTTGCCCCTGCAGTCCTGACCCGCTCTCAGCGACTTGCCCCTTCAGTCCTGACCCACTCACAGCGACTTGGCCCCTCGGTCCTGAACCGCTCACAGCGCCTTCCCCCTCGGTCCTGACCCGCTCACAGCGACTTGGCCCCTCGGTCCTTACCCGCTCACGGCGACTTGCCCCTGCAGTCCTGACCCGCTCACAGCGACTTGCCCCTGCAGTCCTGACCAGCTCACATCGACTTGGCCCCTCGGCCCTGTCCCGCTCACAGCGACTTGGCCCCTCGGTCCTGACCCGCTCACAGCTACTTGGACCCTCGGTCCTGACCCGCTCACAGCGACTTGCCCCTGCAGTCCAGACCCGCTCACAGCGACTTAGCCCCTCGGTCCTGACCCGCTCACAGCGACTTTGCCCCTCGGTCCTGACCCGCTCCCAGCGACTTGCCCCTGCGGTCCTGACCCGCTCACAGCGACTTGGCCCCTCGGTCCTGACCCGCTCACAGCGACTTGGCCCCTCGGTCCTGACCCGCTCACAGCGACTTGCCCCTGCAGTCCTGACCCGCTCACAGCGACTTGGCCCCTCGGTCCTGACCCGCTCACAGCGACTTGCCCCTGCAGTCATGACCCGCTCACAGCGACTTGGCCCCTCGGTCCTGACCCGCTCACAGCGACTTGGCCCCTCGGTCCTGACCCGCTCACAGCGACTTGCCCCTGCAGTCCTGACCCGCTCACAGCGACTTGGCCCCTCGGTCCTGACCCGCTCACAGCGACTTGCCCCTGCAGTCCTGACCCGCTCACAGCGACTTGGCCCCTCGGTCCTGACCCGCTCACAGCGACTTGCCCCTGCGATCCTGACCCGCTCACAGCGACTTGGCCCGTCGGTCCTGACCCGCTCACAGCGACATGGCCCCTCGGTCCTGACCCGCTCACAGCGACTTGGCCCCTCGGTCCTGACCCGCTCACAGCGACTTGCCCCTGCAGTCCTGACCTGCTCACAGCGACACTGCCCCTGCAGTCCTGAACCGCTCACAGCGACTTGGCCCCTCGGTCCTGACCCGCTCACAGCGACTTGCCCCTGCAGTCCTGACCCGCTCTCAGCGACTTGCCCCTTCAGTCCTGACCCGCTCACAGCGACTTGGCCCCTCGGTCCTGACCCGCTCACAGCGCCGTCCCCCTCGGTCCTGACCCGCTCACAGCGACTTGGCCCCTCGGTCCTTACCCGCTCACGGCGACTTGCCCCTGCAGTCCTGACCCGCTCACAGCGACTTGCCCCTGCAGTCCTGACCAGCTCACAGCGACTTGGCCCCTCGGCCCTGTCCCGCTCACAGCGACTTGGCCCCTCGGTCCTGACCCGCTCACAGCGACTTGGCCCCTCGGTCCTGACCCGCTCACAGCTTCTTGCCCCTGCAGTCCTGACCCGCTCACAGCGACTTGGCCCATCGGTCCTGACCCGCTCACAGCGACTTGCCCCTGCAGTCCAGACCCGCTCACAGCGACTTAGCCCCTCGGTCCTGACCCGCTCACAGCGACTTTGCCCCTCGGTCCTGACCCGCTCCCAGCGACTTGCCCCTGCGGTCCTGACCCGCTCACAGCGACTTGGCCCCTCGGTCCTGACCCGCTCACAGCGACTTGGCCCCTCGGTCCTGACCCGCTCACTGCGACTTGCCCCTGCAGTCCTGACCCGCTCACAGCGACTTGGCCCCTCGGTCCTGACCCGCTCACAGCGACGTGCCCCTGCAGTCCTGACCCACTCACAGCGACTCTGCCCCTCGGTGCTGACCCGCTCACAGCAACACTGCCCCTGCAGTCCTGACCCGCTCACAGCGACTTGGCCCCTCGGTCCTGACCCGCTCACAGCGACTTGCCCCTGCAGTCCTGACCCGCTCACAGCGACTTGGCCCCTCGGTCCTGACCCGCTCACAGCGACTTGGCCCCTCGGTCCTGACCCGCTCACAGCGACTTGCCCCTGCAGTCCTGACCCGCTCACAGCGACTTGGCCCCTCGGTCCTGACCCGCTCACAGCGACGTGCCCCTGCAGTCCTGACCCACTCACAGCGACTTGGCCCCTCGGTCCTGACCAGCTCACAGCGACTTGGCCCCTCGGTCCTGACCCGCTCACAGCAACACTGCCCCTGCAGTCCTGACCCGCTCACAGCGACTTGGCCCCTCGGTCCTGACCCGCTCACAGCGACTTGCCCCTGCAGTCCTGACCCGCTCACAGCGACTTGGCCCCTCGGTCCTGACCCGCTCACAGCGACTTGGCCCCTCGGTCCTGACCCGCTCACAGCGACTTGGCCCCTCGGTCCTGACCCGCTCACAGCGACTTTGCCCCTGCAGTCCTGACCCGCTCACAGCGACTTGGCCCCTCGGTCCTGACCCGCTCACAGCGACTTGCCCCTGCAGTCCTGACCCGCTCACAGCGACTTGGCCCCTCGGTCCTGACCCGCTAACAGCGAATTGGCCCCTGCGGTCCTGACCCGCTCACAGCGACTTGCCCCTGCGGTCCTGACCCGCTCACAGCGACTTGGCCCCTCGGTCCTGACCCACTCACAGCGACTTGGCCCCTCGGTCCTGACCCGCTCACAGCGACTTGGCCCCTCGGTCCTGACCCGCTCACAGCGACTTGGCTCCTCGGTCCTGACCCGCTCACAGCGACTTGCCCCTGCAGTCCTGACCCGCTCTCAGCGACATGGCCCCTCGGTCCTGACCCGCTCACAGCGACTTGGCCCCTCGCTCCGGACCCGCTCACAGCGACTTGCCCCTGCAGTCCTGACCCGCTCACAGCTACTTGGCCCCTTGGTCCTGACCCGCTCACAGCGACTTGGCCCCTCGTTCCTGACCCGCTCACAGCGACTTTCCCCTGCAGTCCTGACCCGCTCACAGCCACTTGGCCCCTCGGTCCTGACCCGCTCACAGCGACTTGCCCCCTCGGTCCTGACCCGCTCACAGCGACTTGGCCCCTCTGTCCTTACCCGCTCACGGCGACTTGCCCCTGCAGTCCTGACCCGCTCACCGTGACCTGGCCCCTCGGTCCTGACCCGCTCACAGCGACTTGCCCCTGCAGTCCTGACCCGCTCACAGCGACTTAGCCCCTCGGTCCTGACCCGCTCACAGCGACTTTGCCCCTCGGTCCTGACCCGCTCCCAGCGACTTGCCCCTGCGGTCCTGACCCGCTCACACCGACTTGGCCCCTCGGTCCTGACCCGCTCACAGCGACTTGGCCCCTCGGTCCTGACCCGCTCACAGCGACTTGCCCCTGCAGTCCTGACCCACTCACAGCGACTTGGCCCCTCGGTCCTGACCCGCTCACAGCGACTTGGCCCCTCGGTCCTGACCCGCTCACAGCAACACTGCCCCTGCAGTCCTGACCCGCTCACAGCGACTTGGCCCCTCGGTCCTGACCCGCTCACAGCGACTTGCCCCTGCAGTCCTGACCCGCTCACAGCGACTTGGCCCCTCGGTCCTGACCCGCTCACAGCGACTTGGCCCCTCGGTCCTGACCCGCTCACAGCGACTTGGCCCCTGCAGTCCTGACCCGCTCACAGCGACTTGGCCCCTCGGTCCTGACCCGCTCTTAGCGACTTGCCCCTGCAGTCCTGACCCGCTAACAGCGACTTGGCCCCTCGGTCCTGACCCGCTCACATCGACTTGTCCCCTCGGTCCTGACCCGCTCACAGCGACTTGCCCCTGCGGTCCTGACCCGCTCACAGCGAC